>NW_011888866.1:2953839-2967010 GCF_000151845.1 Pteropus vampyrus
TCTTAGCTTTCTAGAGTCAGTTTTAAAAAATGTAATACTTTTTTTTCTATAAGTTATATATACTTTGTTTCTTTCTGAACAATAGGACCTTTATTGTGGTTTAAAATATTATTTAGTAACTGAGAACTCAGTTACAATTGTACTTTTTAATTTTAAATCTCCTGAATGTCACATTTGAAATCATTTCTTGACATAGTAATAACAAAGGGTGATTCTGGAGTTTCATGTTTTACATAATAATAATAAATAGTCAATAGCAAATTTAAAAAACCACATGTATGCCGAATATTGAGATGGCCATGACAAGTAAATTATAGGCTCCAGTGATAATTATGCTTGAGAAATGGAGTAATTAGGTTACTCGAATGAACCCCCAAAGTGTGTAAGTGTAATTTACTCTTTATATATCCCTGTTTAAGGAGTGTGGGTTATGAATCTTCTCCTAGCTCTTTCTTGCAGTGATGCAAGCCTACCTAGGAGTCTTTTGGGTCCATGTGGAGACTACTGGTATAACTGCCTGGGAAACTAATTTTCTTTTTTAAACATTTCTAGGTGGCTTTTTCATCTTTAAATCTGTTGCTGCAAACACAAGCTCTTCTCTCTTCTATTAATTACCTGACAACCATTATTCCATCAGATGGCCAAAAGATGGATGATACCAAAGAAGTACATGTTTCAACTGAAAAGCAAAAAAATTCAGCTCTACAGAAAGGTATGAAAAACAGGTTTGTTTTTTTTCTTGTTAGTAAGCATTTTTAGAATTGTAGAGCTAAATGGGCAATCTTAGAGACCATCTAGTTCAGTTATTTACATGCCATTTTCATCATTTCTGTTTTTTCTTCAAACTGAATCATACACAGGTTCCTGATGTATAAGGCAAATGTAATTAATACTTTTGTTCTTAAAAATGTCTGGTTTTGTTCTCATTTTGGCAGTGGTAGGGGATGCCTTTAGATAAGTAATAGGGAAAAAAGACCTGTATTTACACTAAGCTAGATCTGTCTCCCCTCTTAGTGGCTCCTTAAAGGGACTTGATAGAGGGTTAGCCTTCCCTTCCATTTTACAAATAAGGAAATCAGGATTCAGAGACTTGAGGGCAGGAGTACAGAGACAGCATCTAATCGGTCAAGAGCCCAGATTTTGGATCAGAGATAATTCAGTTCAAGTCCTGAGTGCTACTGAAACTATATGACCTTAAGCACATTATTTAACTTCTCCAAGTTTTAATGTCCTTATCATATTTAAGTTCTTTTTTTTTGCTTTTAAATTACAAAAGCAACACTTCTCACTATTGAAAATGTGAACTCCACAGAATATATAAAGCCAAAAAATTATTTGAAATATTTAAAAACTTTAGAATTTTGTAATTTTTTAAAAACAGCTGTGGGTCACTTAATATAGGGAAGAAACCTGAATAGAATTTAGTTACTAGGATTTCACTGTAATAGAATGCTTTGTTTTATTTGTAGTGCTTGTACCCTCTAAAGATAGTGATGTTACCAACTTCAGGTTGTTTGCCAAGTTGAATGCTTTCTGTGTCAGTGTTTGTGAAGAGAAGAACAATATTGCTGAAATCAAAATTCAAGGTAAAAGTTCTTACAGTATTAAAAGTTGTTCAAAAGATAAAGTTTTTTTCTTTTTTTTTTAAATGATAAAGAATATACAAATAGAGGGCTCTGAACTGTGAAAACTGGATAATTTTAGAACATAATTGAACTGCGTGCTTACTTAACTCTTTGGAATGTAGTTGTTGGTCAGACTCGGACCATCAAATTGAACCATACATACTGATGTTTTGCACTTTTCTGAGGGTTGTCTCAGAGGTGAAAAGGATTACTAATGTCAACGTAGGAATGCTATTGGTAAGCTGAGATTAAGTGTCAATCCAAAATTTAGGTAATGCTTTATCTTAGTACAAATGCAAAGAAGCCTTATAACAAACCAGAAACCATAAGCCTATTTGTTCTTTTAGACAAAAGCTGCTATAACTAATCTAGCTTTTTCTCTGACTCTGTCTTTACCAGCTCAATGTGATCTGGTAAAGATAAAGAATATGTTTATTCTTGAAAAACTTAAAAACCAGAAAACTAGGATTTTTGTCTCTGTTCTTTCCAAACTGGCAGTGCTAGTCTGAATTTAATTTTTGAAACTTTTATAGCTTCCACGTAAATGGCCAGCTCTGATGTGTAAAGGATTTACTGAAATCCCAAGATAACCTATTTGCACTAGATGAAATTATTTTAGAAGGTCGAAAATTCAGATAATTATTTTTTAATGAGTTTATAGGTTCCATTGTTTATAAACTAAAAATATCTAACATCACAACCTATTTATCAATTGGGAGTTCAAACATTACTAAATTTATAAAAATGTCACCCCCAAAATAAAATTATGCAATGGAAAGAAACATCTTAAAATCTTACTTTGTTAGGTCTATAGAAATTATAATAAATTTTTTCTTTCAGGACTCGATTCCTTTCTTTCCCTTCAGTCAAGAAAACAGTCTCTGTTTGCCAGACTGGAAAATATTATTGTCACAGATGTTGATTCTAAGACAGTTCATAAAAAAGTAGGTGATAATAAATAGTTAATATTTTTGATGACTGAGTATGAGATGTTATTTTGAAATATATTTTATTTTAAAAAATATTAATGAAATATATTATGTTAGAAAAATGTTTCTTTAATGATTATAAGTATAAACCCTTTTAAGATGGAATTTATTTTGTTACTATTCTCTTGGATGGAGTACATTCAAATCTCTGTTTTTCAGGCAGTGTCAATAATGGGAAATGAAGTTTTCCGTTTTAATTTGGATTTGTATCCCGATGCTACCGAGGGGGATTCCTATACTGACATGTCCAAAGTGGATGGTGTGGTGTCACTGAACGTTGGCTGTATTCAGATTGTCTATCTTCATAAGTTCCTCATGTCACTTCTGGTAAAATCACTAAGTATTCATTATTCAACTTAGAAATACTTAAATAAGGCTGATAATTATGATTGCAAATCTTACAAACTCTGTAAAGGTTATGTATTGTTCTTATCATATATGGTATTTATGTATTAATGTAGAGATCAAATCTAATCTTTAACAGTTGAAGTCTGAATTATTTAATGATTTTTGTCTAAAACTGGAATTATTTTTGTAAGGACATAATGAAACTAGATTCTCAAGTATGAAAACTATTAAAAATGTTTTTTTCTCCATCCCTCAGTCATAAAACTATAATTATAATGAGCTCTTCTCAGGTGGCTCATAAATATGGATGGATAATCAGTAATTCCTTTCTAACGCTAGAAAAATAGGACTCAGCTGAAAGTTATCTATTGGAAAAAAATTAGTACAAAATAAAAAGATGATGTGCTTGTCCTCTTTTTGAATTTCTCCTTTTATACTTTGTGTCCGCAGAACTTCCTGAACAACTTCCAGACAGCCAAAGAGGCTCTGAGTGCTGCCACTGCCCAGGCTGCAGAAAAGGCTGCCACAAGTGTGAAAGATCTTGCCCAGAGGAGTTTCCGTGTTTCTATCAATATTGATTTGAAAGCACCAGTTATAGTCATCCCACAGTCTTCCATTTCCACCAATGCAGTAGTGATAGATCTTGGGTTAATCAGAGTTCAAAACCACTTCAGTCTGGTGTCTGGTGAAGACTACTTAAACCCTCCAGTAATTGATAGAATGGATGTGCAGCTAACAGAGCTTAAGCTTTCTAGGTAAACTTTCAGTAATTATGGATTTAAGTATTATTTAATGTTTTCCATGAAATTTTATTGACCATTGAAATGCATACACAACATACTTCTATTGCACAGAATAGTTTTTTTAAATCAACTTTTTATTTTGAAAAATCTCAAACCTATAGAAACTGCAAAAATAGTACCATGAATGTGCCCGCGATCCTTCACCTAGATAACCAGTTGTTTATATTTGCTTTAACTCTATGTATATACATATTATTATCATTTAAAACATTTAAAAAGTTTTAAATTTTTATTGAGTATAATACACACATAACATGATATTTGTTTCAGGTGTACAACATAATGATTCAATATTTGTATCTATTGCAGCGTGATCACCATAGTAAGTCTAGTTAACATCCATCACCACAATAGTTATAAAAATGTTTTTCTTGTAATGAGAACTTTTAAGATCTATTCTTTTAGCAACTTTCAAATATACAATAAAATGTTATTAACTACAGTTACCATGCTATACATTATGTCCCCAAGACTTACTTATTTTATAACTGAAAATTGAAACATTTTTTGAGAGTAGACATCTTTACCCTTTGCCCTAAATACTTTAGCATGTGTTTCCTAAGAATGAGGACATTTATCTTCTTATATAATCACAGTGCAAATTCCAGCTAAGTTCTGGAAATTTAACGTTGATATAATACCGTTATATAATTTGCAGTCAATATTCAGATTTTACTAGTTGTTCCAAGGATGTCCATTATCATAAATTTTCCCTCAATCTAGGATCACATAAGGCATTTAATAGTGTCTTATACTACCGAGGAGATTTCTGTACTGTTGCACACTTATTCTGGAATAGGTCTTTAGCCTTTCTTTGTATTTCATGATTGATGGCAGTTCTGAAGAGTACAGCCTAGTTGTTTCATGGAATGATTTTGAATTTGATTTTGTCTAGTGATTCTTCATGATTTAGTTGAGCTTATACATTTTAGCAGAAATGCTGTGTAAGTAAGGTATTGGTAGGGCTCATAACAGAGAACACTTGAAAGTCTGTACCTGATTCATGTTAAAGTCATTTTCTGCCCCATCCAAGGAGATTTAATTATCCTGAATAAAAAAGGAATGATTATAAGGCAAGTCCAAAAAACGATCCTGGTAAAGAGCTTTATTGAGCTTCTTAGGAAATGCTGTTTATCTTGCCATTTTTTTTCTTTAATCTCTGTACCATGCACATATCAGTTTTTGAACAATTGTATTTCATGATTCCTCCCTCTGTATCTTCAACAATATGAATTTCTTTTTAAATTGATTGTCACTTACCCTTAAAGAAAAAACATTTTCTTCATGGCTGATTTATTTATAAATTATATATCATATATTTTAATCTGTCTCCGCTAGTGTAAGTTAATTATATTCTGAATTTAGAAAACAAACAGCTTTGTTTCAAATCAATGTTGAGAGCAACAACTTTTGATGTGTTTTTTTAATGATGTGTTGCATTTCCCCCATATGCTTATGTATATCTATTATTTATATTTTTCATTAGGACAGTGATCCAGCCTGGCATCTCCCATCCAGATATTCAACTGTTACACCCAATTAACTTGGAGTTTTCTGTAAATCGGAATCTAGCTGCATCTTGGTACCACAAGGTGCCTGTTGTGGAAATTAAAGGACATCTTGAGTCAATGAATGTAAGTATGTGAGTGAAAAAACTTTGTTATTGAAATTTTAGACTCAGTATAAATAAATCCAAGTGACATGTCAAATTTTTACTGATTGATATAAGAAAATTTTCAGTATGTTATTCAACAAAATATTATTTTTAGTAGAATTTAATCTTTAGTTGTTACTTAATTTTTAAATTTGCTATATGTACACATTAGCAGAGATCTGTATGTAAATTATTTATTAATATATTACATCTCATTCTATGTATATACACACTTTTATGGATATCTAACTACAACTAAGATCATTATAGCATTGAGGGAAATGCCTGTTTTTATATCGAAGGTGATCTTTTTATTTCATTCAGATTGTTATTGCTTAAAAAGTAGAATTTATGCTTCTCAATTTGTCATTTTTTAAAAAAATGATTAGATTTGTTTAATCATTAACTTTCACTAAAGGTCATATAACTTAAGTAGATGAAACTCATACTGACTCATAAATCACATTTTTTCCCCAAATCCTTTCTTATCTTTGAAAATAGAAGTTTTAACATGAAATAAGTAATGAATATTCGAGTGGGTGATAAATATATAATTTTTCAGTCAATATTAAAATTATTCTGTTTTTAATGTTCTCTATATTTAAATTGTTTCATTTAAAAATGAAATTATCTTTTAATTTAATATTTTACAGATTAGTCTAAATCAAGAAGATCTTAATCTTTTATTTAGAATACTAGCAGAAAATCTTGGTGAGGCTACTGAAGACTTAAATAAAGTGAAACCAAGAATACAAGAGACAGGTAAGAAGCTGCCAGTAGATGACATAGTATATGTGTCTATTTTACAATTTAGGTAGGGGAAGACAGACAATAAAAATGACATTTTTTTGTAAATGGTACTTATGTGTAAATATGTATTCACAGATTGCAATTGTATTATCAAGAAAACAAGATGCTGTTGAATAATGGCATAATTTCTTTTTTAGTTAAGCAAGTAGTCAATTTCAGACTTTTTTCTAAGTTGCATAAATTAAAAGGTCATAAAAAAAGGTTTTAAATTGATGGTTGATACCTGGAATAATTATTGAATTTGTATGTATAGCAAAAAACATTTTAAGTTGGCACTAAGTTATGGTAGAATAATTGTTCTGATTTTTAAATAAGGATTAGTAGTAAGAGCTCTGTAAGAATTGAAATGGTTGATAAATTTCCACTCAAAGATGCTGAAAAATTTGTACTTCAATAAAAATGCAAAGAGAATTTAAATCATGAGTTACAACGGCTTGTTTGACTTAAAGGCAAAGTAGCTACCAGAATTATTTTTTTAAGCTGTTTTATATGTCTGTATATATACATACACATATATAATCTTTATTTTTTTTTGAACAAATGGTACTATCCTACATGTGTATATATGTGTATGTGCGTATGCATATCTATATATTTCTATACTGCTATTTTTTAATTAACAGTATATCTTGGTGTTCATTCTCTATATATCTGTATCTATTTCCTATGTATAGAACTGCCTCATTCTTTTTAATGGCTGCCTGGTATGAAATTCTGTTGAAGTATTATAATTTATTTAGAAAGTCCCTGTTAATACACAGTTCAGGTCATTTTCAATCTTTCATTCTTGTTACATCGAATATCTTTGTACATACACTTTTACAAGTGCATGTATATGTGTAGGGAAAATACCAGAACTGCTGGATTAAAGGTTTTTAATTAAAAAATGAATTAAAACATTTTTTTTTGACAGATCTTTCAAATTGCCACCACCCCTCCCATAGAACTTGTATTGATTTTGTACTCCTACCAGGTTTTTTTTTTTTTGTATATACTTTTTCAATATAGCACATTATCAGATTTTAAAAATTTTTGCCATTTTACTAAGTGAAAAATGGTATCTCATTGAATATTTTTATTTCTATAAATCTTGTTTACCTGATAGTATCTCTGTGGTTTTTCACAGCCTTTTATCTTATTCTTGGAATTTCTTCTCTGTGCGAGGAGATTCTTCAGCTCTACTTGAATGATAATTTCCCTATTAAACTTTTCTTGACCTCCCATAACTATATCATGCCTAGTTCTGTGCTCTCTGCATATTTTATATAGGTTATTAACATTTGTTTGCTTAGTGTGATTAAGTGTTGCCTGCTTATTTTGTTTGTATTTAAAATGTAGATGTCTCTCCTACTAAGCCATGAGCTTTCTAAGGGCTGGAGCTGTGTATTACTGAGTTATGGATTTTCACTGCCTGCAAAGTACTCATATAAGTCCTCAGTCAGTGTTTGTGGAAGAAATGTGTCAATGGAAGTGAATGAATTTCTTTTAAACACCTTTAGGTGAAATTAAAGAGCCACTTGAAATCTCTATATCACAACAAGATGCACATATTTCACAAGGTACTTTAACAGCTGGAGTAGAAGAAATTAGATCTGTAGACATCATTAATATTCTGCTGAATTTTGAAATCAAAGAGGTTTGTAATTTCATCTGTTTTCATAAAGTAAGGTGACTAAATTATGGCCATTTGGAATTACCTTCACTAAAATAACCTTGTCGATTATTGATATGAATGAAAAACATCTTACATAGGCTATTTATAATTGGTATGTAGCAGTACTGTTTTATAATTTGAGAGTTTGTTATTAAAGATGAGTTATATTTGAGGGATATAATATTTCATAGAGAAAATGGTAGCGTGCCTTGTAAATTGCTTTTCAAAGGATTTTAGGACAGTTGGAATGTGTGTGGCTTGCTTTGGCTTTCGTATAGGAAAGGCAGGAAAGGAAACACGACAGAGAAATCCTTCGCAAATTTAAAAACCCTTAATAGAATAAAACATAATATGTCCATATTTAAAAGTTTCATTACCATTATCTGCTTTTCATCTGCAGACTCTTGAGGAAAGATTAAATTTATTTTCCTCTTCTGTAATAATTTATTTAACAGATATTCATTGCATGTGCTAAATGCTAAGGATACAGAGGTAAAGGCATAGACTCTGAACTCAAACAAGAAAGCAATTAAAATTTTTGTTAGTTCCCGTAAAAAATGTGCCCAGTGGAGCTTGTGGCAGTGATGGTAGGGAGAAGGTATCTGAGCAGTCTGGGAGGGTCAGGGAAGATTTCCTGGAGCAAGTGACATTTGAGCTGAGTTTTTAAAGAAGAGTAAGATATAGTCTGAGAAAAGGGGATCAGGACAGGGGTTGGGACAGGGTACAAAGAGGAACTAAAGATGTAAATATGTGAGATACAGGGGCTTGTAAGAACTTCTTCCAAAATCCTTCGTCATTAAATAATTGTATAGAAGTTATGTTCTTCTCTGAGTTAAAAATAATAAATTTAGTAATTAAAAATCATAAATTCTACTTTTTTGATCAGAAATATGTTTTGAAACTTCTTTCATGTTAAATGTCTGCTGGCTTTCTAGTTAATATTTAGAGTTAAGATTTGTAAGATTTTTGGTATTTGAAACATTGATCGATGACTCATTCTGTTTGCAAATGGACTTCATTAACATATGTACATAGAAAATCAGTAAGTCCTTTTTAAAATCTTTTGTAATATATATTACTATAGTTCCCTTTTCTTAGGAGAGTAATTGGGGCAGGGGAAAGCAATTTGCACGCTTGCTCTCAGGCTGATATTTGTCATTGTCTCAAGACATTTTTGGTCGTCACTATATGGGGAGACAACCTATAACTAGAGGCCAAGGATGCCACTAAACATCTTACAGTGCACGAAACTGCTTCCCACTACAAAAAATTATCCAGGCCAATATGTTAATAGTGCCAAGACTGAAAAACCTTGCCTTAGGAGTACTGTAAAAATTGACTGTTTATCTCACAGACTTTCAGATGAAAGGCCATCCGTCCATCAGACTAAGACTTCTGGGAATCAGGCAAAAAAATATATATTTTTTTAACTTTACCTTGGAAACTACTAGAATATAGTGGCTGTCCTCTAAAAGTCCAAACAAGTAAATGTGGCTTCCAAAGTAAATAGCACTAGGCAATTTCTAGGTACAAATAGAAGTAAACATCTTTACATTGTATGAATTTTGGGGTTATATCACTCTGCATGATTATTAAAGTGTTGACTTACCTTCACTGTAAATTAGTGATATTGTTTGTGGTAATACTGGTACTTTTTTCTAGGTTGTGATTACTTTGATGAAAAAAGCAGAAAAGAAAGGAAGGCCTTTACATGAATTAAATGTCCTCCAGCTTGGAGTGGAAGCTAGAGTTAAAACCTATGACCTAACAGCTGAAGCTTATTTAAAAAAAATTAGTATGCGATGCTTTGAATTTACTGGTAAGTATGAAGTATTGTCTGTATAAATTATCCATGTATTAGACAAATGGTCCCTACCTTTTTACCAATATTAAGCATATTTATTAGGGTCACCATAATTAGTTTAAATTTATTACATTAATATAAAGGAATTTGATATTTAAAAATTTATGTAGTTATCATAAATAAGATTCTGTCTAAATATATCTAAAAGAAAAATGAAGCACATTTGTCTTCACTGTCTATACATACCACTTCAGTACTTGTGAAAGGCAGCATTTCATTATAATTATGCTACGAGAACTGATATATTAGGAAATCAACCCAAGTACAGTACCCAGGTACAGGGCCCAGTGACCCTTTTTTAAAAAGTGAGTTAATTTACTAGGAAGTAACTTTTTGTTTTTTATTTATTTTTCAATTACATCAGTGATTTTTATTTGTTTTTAATGACATTAATATATGTGTAAAAATAAAAATTAAACAGTACAGAAATATATAGAGGACAATTAAGCATCACTTTTGTTCTTTACTATATTCTGATTTGTTCAAATAACTAATACCAGAAGTACCAAATATTACAATAGCTATAATTGGCTGGTGCTGGGTTTTGTTTTTGTTTTTGTTTTTGTGGAATTTATTTTTTTTCAAATTCAGTTTTATTCAGGTATGATTTATATACAGAAAATTTACCCTTTTAGTATACAGCTGTATGAATTTTAGCAAACATACAATTGTGTAACTGACTGCTCTATTTTAAAATATGTTTGAAATGTTTAAAAGACTTAATGGATTTATACTCTCTTTTCTCTTTTAGACTCTAAAGGAGAACCTGTTCACATTATCAACTCTTCTAATGTCACCGATGAACCCCTTCTGAAAATGTTATTGACAAAGGTACCTGGTTTCATTTTTAGCACTCTCTAATATATCAAGTTGTGTAATTCCCTCATACTTAATATTTCAATTTTCTCCTCTAAATTTTTTAATTCTAAAACTGGTTGATTATAGTGAATTTTTCAAGCATATGACAATCCTGGATAATCTCAAGAACCTTCTGAGTTTACTGTATATTTTTGAATAAATAGGAGCATCTAAATTTCCATTGTAATTCAAAGCAAAGTTTATTGTAATCTGGATATACTAGCATTCTGAATCTTTGCCTTTTGCATTTAAGATTTTACTTCTGTAGAGTCTGAAAAATGCTTATGTGGTCAATTTTTTGGCATGTTCTTTTTTTTCCTTTAAGAAATATATTTATAGTATTTAAATAGCATACCTTAAAAAGTAAAGAAAACGTAATTTTTAGTGTTTGCAACCAAGTGGTTTAATCTTCCACTATTTGTAGGCAGACAGTGATGGACCGGAATTTAAAACCATTCATGACAATACCAAACAGAGACTGAAGGTAAATCTTTTCTAATTTCCTGTAAGGCTGAGTGATATTAATGAGTAAACCTAGCTTCATAGAACATCATTTGTGAGATTGTAAATTCTAAAATTAAAATAAGGATGGCAATAATAATAGATCTAGTCTTGTGGATAAAAGAAATGGGTATAGAGTTGAAATAAAATTCTTAAAAGAGTTGATTTGATTTCCTACAAGAGTATTTGTTTTCCAGATATGAATTAATGATTACTTCTTAAGTACACAAATAATACATTTTTTAAGGGAATTGTATTTACTGTGGTTATTTGGCATAGTGTTGATGGAAGCATAAAACATTTGAATTATATTTTGGGTTAGAATAAATATAAGGATAAGGCCGAAGTGGTGTTCAGCACAGACATTGTCCACAGTCCATTCGAGTGTATATAGTCAGTCTTGGAACTCACTACAGTTCCAAGATGTAATGTGATGTAATGTGACCGAACTAAGGCCTGATAATACTTCTTGTTATCTTTACTTAAAACCTGTCAAGTTCTGTTGAGGTTAGAAATACAGCAAGGATTGACACTGTTATAGTGAGTTCTTTCTTAAAAAATAAAAAATGTTGTTAATTGAACTATTCTTGTGTTACTTGTGTATGTCAAAGCTTAACATAAAAATGTTACCATATCTGAAATCTGCCTCTCTAATTGTTTATTACCTTAGGTTTCATTTTCATCTTTAGACTTAGTACTTCATTTGGAAGCTTTATTGTCCCTCATGGGTATTCTGTCATCTGCTGTTCCATCCTCTGCACCATCTGAGAAGGAATCTGAGCTGAAACCACTCATGGGGGAGTCCAGAAATATTATTGTCAAAGCTGGTATTAACTTTTGAGTCATGGTCTAACTTTAATAATCATGTAATAACTTATATTTTCAAGCTAAGATGAATATTTAGCACCTTAATGTTACAGCTGCTCTGACAGATTAGTTTTAAAAGAAAGCAAGTTTTATCTTTTGGTATTATAGGGTAACTTAGTCAGGGATTTTACATAAATGTTTAATATTAATCATGTATTTTTATTTGATTTTACTGTCTAGCTTTTACATGATAAAGGTTGTATATATTTTGCATTGATGTCTCTGCAGCCTTCACTCCATGAAAGTGAGAATGGAAGAAATTAAAATATGAATACAATCATGTGTAGTAACAGAGGCCCATGTCAGTCAGTCAAGTAAACCTACACAGTGCTCGACAATTTTAAGTGCTTTGGGGACACAAAAGGAAGACTCTCATGAGAGAGACAGACTCACTTTGGTTTTTACCCAGAACTGTATTTAAATCACATACAGATATGGGAACACGTTCTTCAAGCATATGACTTGTGCTTTGAAATATAAGATATGATGTATCTTGAGTGAACAAATGCCTGTTTTTAAGCCATATACTATTTTAATTATTTTTCTTTTGTATCATATGATGTGAATATCTACATTTAGTAATTTAATTTCTAGAACTTTTTCCAGTTTGATTTATATCTGTATTACTAGAATCTTTAAAGTGTAAAACTATTAGTAATATTGGACCTGATGCAAGAATTAGAGGTTTTTTTAACTAGGGAGCAGAATAATACTTTTGTTATAAACTCCAGTAAAAGAGTTTTGCTTTGTCTTTAATGTACTTGTTACATTTATATCTATGGAAATATTTATATAACATAAACATACACATGTACATACACACATAGTTGAGTAAATGAACAAACAATGTTTAAGTTTACAATAAACTACAGAGAAATTAATCTTAAGAAACAGTCTTCCAGTTATGCTGTGTAGTCAGTTTTTATGATTTGATTATGCTACTCTAAATCTTAAAGGAAAAAAAATCTGTCATCATCTTGGTGGTTAAGGACGGACATCGCCATGCTTTTACAGTTTTATGGGAAAGGGTCAGTTTCCCTTAGGCAACAGATTTCTAGGAAAACATATCCTAAATTTATCAATGAGAACCTGGATTAAAGTAGGTTAAGGGAATCCATTTGATTGTGATTCTTATTTGCATAAAAAAAATTAAATTTTTTTTTGTATTTTTTTAAACTTTAGCCCTTTATGTTCATTT
>NW_011888866.1:2967060-2969330 GCF_000151845.1 Pteropus vampyrus
GACCCTTTTTTAAAAAGTGAGTTAATTTACTAGGAAGTAACTTTTTGTTTTTTATTTATTTTTCAATTACATCAGTGATTTTTATTTGTTTTTAATGACATTAATATATGTGTAAAAATAAAAATTAAACAGTACAGAAATATATAGAGGACAATTAAGCATCACTTTTGTTCTTTACTATATTCTGATTTGTTCAAATAACTAATACCAGAAGTACCAAATATTACAATAGCTATAATTGGCTGGTGCTGGGTTTTGTTTTTGTTTTTGTGGAATTTATTTTTTTTCAAATTCAGTTTTATTCAGGTATGATTTATATACAGAAAATTTACCCTTTTAGTATACAGCTGTATGAATTTTAGCAAACATACAATTGTGTAACTGACTGCTCTATTTTAAAATATGTTTGAAATGTTTAAAAGACTTAATGGATTTATACTCTTTTCTCTTTTAGACTCTAAAGGAGAACCTGTTCACATTATCAACTCTTCTAATGTCACCGATGAACCCCTTCTGAAAATGTTATTGACAAAGGTACCTGGTTTCATTTTTAGCACTCTAACATATCAAGTTGTGTAATTCCCTCATACTTAATATTTCAATTTTCTCCTCTAAATTTTTTAATTCTAAAACTGGTTGATTATAGTGAATTTTTCAAGCATATGACAATCCTGGATAATCTCAAGAACCTTCTGAGTTTACTGTATATTTTTGAATAAATAGGAGCATCTAAATTTCCATTGTAATTCAAAGCAAAGTTTATTGTAATCTGGATATACTAGCATTCTGAATCTTTGCCTTTTGCATTTAAGATTTTACTTCTGTAGAGTCTGAAAAATGCTTATGTGGTCAATTTTTTGGCATGTTCTTTTTTTTCCTTTAAGAAATATATTTATAGTATTTAAATAGCATACCTTAAAAAGTAAAGAAAACGTAATTTTTAGTGTTTGCAACCAAGTGGTTTAATCTTCCACTATTTGTAGGCAGACAGTGATGGACCGGAATTTAAAACCATTCATGACAATACCAAACAGAGACTGAAGGTAAATCTTTTCTAATTTCCTGTAAGGCTGAGTGATATTAATGAGTAAACCTAGCTTCATAGAACATCATTTGTGAGATTGTAAATTCTAAAATTAAAATAAGGATGGCAATAATAATAGATCTAGTCTTGTGGATAAAAGAAATGGGTATAGAGTTGAAATAAAATTCTTAAAAGAGTTGATTTGATTTCCTACAAGAGTATTTGTTTTCCAGATATGAATTAATGATTACTTCTTAAGTACACAAATAATACATTTTTTAAGGGAATTGTATTTACTGTGGTTATTTGGCATAGTGTTGATGGAAGCATAAAACATTTGAATTATATTTTGGGTTAGAATAAATATAAGGATAAGGCCGAAGTGGTGTTCAGCACAGACATTGTCCACAGTCCATTCGAGTGTATATAGTCAGTCTTGGAACTCACTACAGTTCCAAGATGTAATGTGATGTAATGTGACCGAACTAAGGCCTGATAATACTTCTTGTTATCTTTACTTAAAACCTGTCAAGTTCTGTTGAGGTTAGAAATACAGCAAGGATTGACACTGTTATAGTGAGTTCTTTCTTAAAAAATAAAAAATGTTGTTAATTGAACTATTCTTGTGTTACTTGTGTATGTCAAAGCTTAACATAAAAATGTTACCATATCTGAAATCTGCCTCTCTAATTGTTTATTACCTTAGGTTTCATTTTCATCTTTAGACTTAGTACTTCATTTGGAAGCTTTATTGTCCCTCATGGGTATTCTGTCATCTGCTGTTCCATCCTCTGCACCATCTGAGAAGGAATCTGAGCTGAAACCACTCATGGGGGAGTCCAGAAATATTATTGTCAAAGCTGGTATTAACTTTTGAGTCATGGTCTAACTTTAATAATCATGTAATAACTTATATTTTCAAGCTAAGATGAATATTTAGCACCTTAATGTTACAGCTGCTCTGACAGATTAGTTTTAAAAGAAAGCAAGTTTTATCTTTTGGTATTATAGGGTAACTTAGTCAGGGATTTTACATAAATGTTTAATATTAATCATGTATTTTTATTTGATTTTACTGTCTAGCTTTTACATGATAAAGGTTGTATATATTTTGCATTGATGTCTCTGCAGCCTTCACTCCATGAAAGTGAGAATGGAAGAAATTAAAATATGAATACAATCATGTGTAGTAACAGAGGCCCATGTCAGTCAGTCAAGTAAACCTACACAGTGCTCGACAATTTTA
>NW_011888866.1:2969835-2979560 GCF_000151845.1 Pteropus vampyrus
TTAGGCAACAGATTTCTAGGAAAACATATCCTAAATTTATCAATGAGAACCTGGATTAAAGTAGGTTAAGGGAATCCATTTGATTGTGATTCTTATTTGCATAAAAAAAATTAAATTTTTTTTTTGTATTTTTTTAAACTTTAGCCCTTTATGTTCATTTCTCATGGAATTTATTTTAGGATTTTTCGTGGATAAACAGGGTACAATCTGGAGAAATTGATTCTATAGTTAATATGTATTGTATGTGGCACAGTTAATTAAATGTATTTTATTAACTATTCATCACTATTTCGGTTTTTCGTGAAATATTCTTTTATCTAATATATGATATGAAAAGGAATTCAAAATCAAAATTTGGCTCCAGTAAAATTCTAAATTTCTAATATAGAGGGGCTTTTTTTTTCCCTAGAAGAAAAATTATAATGAAGTTTTCATCTAGCAAATTGGACTTTCAAAGTGCTATTAAAGGCTGCCTTTATTCTTAATTTGGAGGGGAACATGATAGTTTTTGTCTAATTGGCATTTTAAAATTGATTCAAAATCAATATTAATTATATGTAATCTTAGTGGAGGCTTTTTTGGTTCTTCATAGTTCATAAAGGACTTTTAATGAGTTTGAGATTATTTTGTATATCATCTTTGCTCTTTGCTAATCACAAGGTTTCTGTTACTTTTCAGTATCCAGCAACACTTCTCAAAATGATGTGTTTGATTTAAAAATTATAGCGGAATTAAATTCATTTAATATCTTGGTCTGTGATCAGAAGTGTGATGTTGCAGATATTAGAATACACGGTGAGTAATTTCTCGGTGTAGGTATTTCTGTTTCCTTATATAGACCTCCAGGAAGAATGAACTTGTGCATGGTAGATTTCTCCTGAGTCTCTTTTTGGTTTACTTATATTGAAGACTCGTGCAAACTTTTCAAAGATGTACTTTAAAGTGTTATGAGTAAATTTATTATGATTCACAGCTGACATGAGACATTCCTTATGCATTAAAAAAATTTCAGAATAAGTCTAAGGCTTGACCTCTTATGTTCTTTTTGCATTTTCAGAATAATATAACTTTCAACTGTTAAATGAATATCACGATAACATCTCACTGAGTATAGATAATTTCATTATCCTATTGTCCTTATATTGTGCATATATAGCATCAGGAAAAGGAGTTTCTAAAATAAATTTTGTAAGCTTTACCCATCATCAGCTTGATATGAGGATGAGTTCACATTATACCATGAGTTCTGGAGCCAGCCTATAAAGATTCAAATTTTCTCCCTAAAACTTACTGGCCTACTTTGAGCAAATTAATTAACCTTTCTGTGCCCTTTCATGGGGTTGTTGTAAGGATTAAGTTTACACAATTACATATATTTAGAAAAGTTCCTAGTACATAGTAAACAGTTTTAAAGAAGGTTATATAAATCAGTTCCATTCAACAAATATTACTATTTTATGGATGGCATGGTAATGGTTTGGGGTCATTAGTAGGTCTTAGCTGCAGGCATTCTGTACTGAGAAGCAGTTTTAGAAATCATTATGCCTTTAGAAATTAAGAGAATTACAAAAAATTTTTGGAGAGAAGAAATCTGAGAGTATGCATTTTGGATACAGTACTTATTCATCAAATTATATTCATTTATGCTTAGTTATGAGAACAGTAGTTTTCATAATGTTTATGAGGTGGCTGTTTAACAAACATTGTGAGTCTTCCAAAATGCCCACTTCTAACCTTGCTAGTGCACAGAATATTTGTGTTTAGAGACCTATGATTAATTTTCCTTGAAAATTTTTTCTCTTTATCTTTTTTTTTAAATTAAATTTATTGGGGTGACATTGGTTAATAAAATTATCTAGGTTTCAAGTTTATGGTTCGATAATCCATTACCCTTATCTGTCTCCCTCTTTCCCCCTTTTGTTTTAAAATTTTCACAACTTTTATGTATGAGATGCCTGTAAGCACTGTAGTACTTAAGGATATAATCTTTCTTAGGTATCTCATACGTAGAAGTTGATATCTTTAATATGTCTAATAGTGAGTAATTTTTATTCATTCTCTATCTTGGTAGTATATTATTGAACTTAAATAGCACTAAATTGGTTCGCTTGGATTAGGTAAAAAGTTTGTAAATGTTATATTTCCTACAGGAATGGATGCCTCTATTTCTGTGAAGCCAAAGCAGACTGACATGTTTGCCAGACTTAAGGATATAATAGTTACTAATGTTGATTTGCTGTCCATTCACAAAAAGGTAATCAAAAATAAGTTTCTATACTGAAATTTTTTTTGTTCTTTGGTTTTGAGATACCTTTATTCATTTGTTCAGTATATATTTATTAATTGTCATACGTCAGGTTGGACATGAATACGATCATAGTCTGCTTTCACATTGTATATAGCCTAGGTGATTTGTAAAAGTTATTTCTGACCAATTAGGTGATTGATATCTCCTTTGATAAAATAATTTCTGTGGGTATAGGAAAAACTTATTGCCAAGTATAAGGTTTTTAAGTAATAATTTATTGAAAGTTGATTTTAAATGGTGCTTCTTTGTATATCAGGATTCTGTAATAAGGAAACTTATTTATAATACGGTGATACAGCTGTCTTGTTGTAATAATCACTTAATTTAATACTTTTAGGCTGTCTCCATTTTGGGAGATGAAGTCTTTAGGTTCCAAATGACTCTTTATCCAGATGCTACAGAAGGCAAGGCCTATGCCGATATGTCTAAAGTAGATGGCAAGCTTAGTCTCAAAGTGGGTTGTATTCAAATTGTTTATGTTCATAAATTCTTCATGTCTCTTTTGGTAAGTTTATCTTTAAAATATATTTATTTCTCATTGAGGCCTAAATATCTTTGCTTATAATCCTGAACTTAGATAGTCAAAATTTTTACTTGTGTGATAAACACCCAAATGGTGAACAAAATATTATAGTTAAGGAAATCCGTTACATGATGGATAACCAAATAAATTTTCTTACTGTTTTTGAACATATAAACATCATGTTTTAATGTTTCCATAGTTATATATTTTAAAAGTACTTAAAAAGACAATTCAGTATTGTTTTATGAAAAAACCCTTAAAGGTATTGAACTAAAAGAAAATTTTAAGGAACTTATCAGTCATTCGAAGGACTAATATTTGACCTTACAGTTTTTGATTATAATTGTGATCAACAAGGCATAAAAGTCTTTGCTTTTAATTATGTCTTTCCATGTAAGCCTTGTAGGTTTCAGAGTTTGAATCTGCCTATGTCTTTTAGCAGGGGTGTAAATCAAAGCTTACAAGTCATGGATTTCTACCTAAATTATCATGTTTTATTTTACTGGAAAGTAATTTATTTGGAGTAGGGAGAGTTTAACTTGCTTTGTATTATTAACAGATGAGCATCAAGAATAATACTTTTAAGAATGATCTTTTCTTCATGGGGAAAAATCTTTGCTTTTGGTTGAAATTGGGATGAAATGCATCTTATTCTAAATAAAGAAATTTTGACACTTAACTAATGATGGCAAGATTGTAAACATCGAAGCATCTTCAACCTGAGTACCCTTTAAAAAAATCTTCAGAAATAAGCCAGCAAAACCTTGGTTTCTAAGAATAAACTTTATTTCTATGATCTAGAGATATAAAATTAAACCTACTTGGGGAGAAGTGAAATGCTCTCTTCAATCTCTTTATTCAAATTTGAGTTTAAAATGACATCATGAGTAAAAAAGCGATTTAAAAAAATCATAACCAAAATTTGTGATAAGAAACAAGTAATTCTGAATATATAAAATGGAAGTTAAAGAACTCTTCTTTTTTAGAAGTAATCGTTATTAATATCTCAGAGGGTATCTTTCTAGACTTTCTCCATACACACAATCATAAATAACATCTTTTATATTACTTTTTATTTAGTTTTTCTTTTTAAAGTAAATAGTTTTTACAGTTTTCCCTTTTTAAAATAAATCTTGTTTTTTTGGGAACTCTAAATATCAGTCTTTTCCAACAGAACTTCCTCAACAATTTCCAAACTGCCAAAGAAGCTTTGAGTGCAGCCACAGTACAGGCTGCAGAAAGAGCTGCTTCCAGTATGAAAGACTTGGCTCAAAAGAGTTTCCGCCTTTTGATGGATATCAACTTGAAAGCACCAGTTATTATCATTCCTCAGTCTTCAGTATCACCTAATGCTGTTATAGCAGATCTGGGTTTAATCAGAGTTGAAAACAAATTTAGCTTAGTTCCTATGGAACATTGTTCTCTTCCCCCAGTCATCGACAAAATGAATATCCAGCTCACTCAGTTGAAGCTCTCCAGGTATAAATATATAATCTAGTTGTGTATTACTTATTATAAATAAGATTTTCATAGACTTTTTTGCTAGGGATAAAATACTCTAGTGATTTGTGGTTCTCACTCCTTATTTTTTCTAATTATGAAACCTTGACTGTTGGTGTTTGGTCAGTGGTTAATAGCAGTGCACCTCATAGAATCTGCATTTTGTCTCGCTACATTTATAATGCATTTTTTCCAGTCTATAAAGGGTCCTATTAGAAAAATACAGTTTACTTCATAATACTTAATTTAGATTTATTTATTTGTTTATCTATCTATCTGTCCATTTATTTATTTATTTATTTTACTTTGCACATACTATTTTCTTTTATGTAAATGGGAGAAAACTTAAAATGTAACAAAATTTAAGATTTATTTTTCGTTTCTAAATCTTGTCTCATTTGGGAATTCTCAATGAGGTGTATACCAGATTATTGAATCCAAATGGGAACATGTTGGCTCCATTACATGACAAGAGTACTTACTTGGTTGTGTAAATGGTTGTTGGCAGGCAAGCTAGAAATGACTTATTTCCATACGTTGGCTTAACTTCTGGGTTTTGTTATTGGAGAAATACCAATAACATAAAACTAAGGTCTGAGTTAGACTTTCACTTTGTCCTCCATTTTTAAGAGGATGTGACATTTATTTGCATGACATTGCAGTAGTTGCTAATATTAAATAATCCTTGTGAAAGATAGTTAATAGAGCAATAGTTATACATTGTGAAATTTGTATCTTGGAAGTTAGCATTACACAGGCTTTGTTTTAGGTAGCTCTGCATATAAACTTGATTTATTCTGATTCGATTGGTTTATGAAAAGCAACATGTTCTAAAAGAATCTGACAGCCATCTTCAGTGTTTAAGAAAATGCTATGTAGAAACTGTTACATTATATGATAGTCTTCACTTTAAAATATAAATTCCAAAAATATAAATTCTCTTTTATCTTTCAGAACTATTTTGCAGGCTGGCTTACTACAGCATGACATTGAAATTTTAAAACCAGTCAACATGCTTTTGTCTGTACAGCGAAATTTAGCAGCAACATGGTATGTGCAAATTCCAGGGATGGAGATAGAAGGAAAACTAAAACCTATGCAGGTAAGTATTTATATAAATATATGAAAATTCCTAGATATGCTTTTATCGTTGATCATAGCGCATTTCTAGTACATATCAGAAGTGATGATACATTGAAAGTAAATACTTTTGTTAACTAACTGCAACTGAAGCCATCCTACTTTCCCATATTTTTCTTTATTTCATTTTAGTCATATATTTGGTAAAGCCAGCCAGAAGTCTGAGATAAAACCTATTGGAGTCTGCTGAAAGCATTAGTAATTCTGAAAAATTTTATTAAAATTTTAAGGCAGTTAAATTTTAAGACAGTATAAAGTGATATTTAGATACTACATTAGGAGTACCTTAGTAGTATTTTTAATGCATAAAAGCACTCTTTTAATTAGAAAAGTGGACAATTAAATAGGTGAATGTGTTTATTTGATAAGCATATAAATACAGCGATATTTTTTAACATTTTAGTTAGCAGGTTATGTGTAGGCGTACAGGAAAGGATGACACTGATTGAAGATGGTGATGAAAGTGTAAGAATCCTATGATTCTTGTGTGCCTGTATGTGAAATTTTTGAAGCCAAACAGTAGGATATAGGATATGGGAGAGAGTGACAAAACAAATAAACATTGAGGAATTTAATAACTTTTGAATTCTGTGATTATTTCAGAGTTAGTTCTAAGATAAAACAGGAAGGGTCAAAGGAGCTGAGTTCTAAGGGAAGAAGTTAAAATTAAAGTTTGTTGTAGGAAGGTCCCTGTGTGTAGTCTGAGTAGATATGTGAGGAATAGTGTCTGTTTAGGATAGTCATAGAGACTTCTCTATTCCAGAGTATGGGACTCTTAATTTCTCTCTTACTGTTAAGAGATTAGATCTCAGAACTAATATTTGTCTTATTTTCCTTCCTTTCAAAGATTGTATGGTTATAGGTTTGCAGAAAGCGAAAGTAAAACCTAAATGTCTATCAGTAAGAGAATGTGGATCTAATTATGGTATATTCATACAATGGATGTTACAAGTAGATAAAGTGAGTGAACTAGAACTATGCAAAGGAAAATGGGTATACCTTAAAAATGGAAAATGATATTACAGTTCTATATTTCAAATTTTACATCAAGCAAGACAATGGGCAATACTGTATATTGTTTATAAGGGAATATAATAGTGGTAAGTGTAAGAAAACAGTCATGGAAAGATAGTATCTTTCATGATAGTATTTTTCTCTGGGTAGGAAAAAGGAAGGGAATGGGAACTCAGAGAAGTAAACATGGGACTTCAACCATATCCATATTGGGGAGGAAAGATCTGAAGCAAATACAAGAACTTGTTAGATTTGCCAAAGCTAGGTGGTAGGTACAGTGGAGAGGATTATAGTATTCTCTATGCTTTTTCTTTATGCTTTATGTATTTCAAAAGAAGAAAAAAAGTAATATCCAACAGTTTAACATCAAAATATGATCATCACTTTAATTTAAAGGACCCCTATTAAATCAAGAATTGTAGCCATAGTGGGTATGGTCTCCACTGACTAATTTGACAGAGATCCAAGCCTCATAGGTCAGAATCTGGATGGTTTTCCTGGTGCAGCTAAGAACAGGTATCGGGTAGGTGACATCAAGTTGTTTTGGGTAGATCAGCTTGACACTTCTTTAAGGATTGTGGAGCCACCTCTTAAATTGTCTTTCAGATTTACTGAAGATCAGTTTAAGTATTTGAAACAGTCGCACAGGAAACCAAGCTGCTCTTCAGGCAGTTGTGATATCTTGGTTGGTATTACAAGTGGAAGTGAATACACAGGGAAGTTCTAGGGAGTTAAAGTGATATCTATTATCTAAGGACTGGGGCTTATAGCAAACAAAAAAATCCCTAGTTATTATCTCATGCTAAAATATCTCCTCATTTTTATTTAGTCTGGGAATCAAGCAATTTCCCTGGTGATAATTGGGTGGACAAAGCACACTGTGAAGTTCAGAGGAGAAAGTGCTGTGAATGCATGCATGCTTGTGTGAATTTGTGTTTCAGTGAATGAAACAGGCCTTTTGGACCACTCTGTATATTGGGAAAATGTATAAAAGATAGAAGGATTAAAAGGTTTAATGACTCTTAGCAGATTCGTTTGTTCTGCTTCATGTTCTGCAGCCACCTATGAGGAAGAGGATGTAATTCCTATTTTAAAGGTTAAGAAACTTGAGTTAAGGAGGCTAAGAAATTTGGCCAGCAACAGTTTGAAAGTAGTAGAATTGATACAGTTCTGCCTGACTCAGAAGCTCTTGCTTTTTTTTCTTTTTGCCAAACATCCCCTTTTATGAAGGTAGGAAATTAACAAGATACTCCTTTCCTGGTCCATGTTTTGGCTTTTAAAAATTCTTTGTAGATGCATTTATTATTCTTCTAACAGGCATTATTCTTGATAAAGTAAATAAATGTTATGTGTGTCCAAATGAACATGAACTGAGGATAAGAGCTGCGTTACTTCTTGGAGTTCAGAAACTGAACAGCACTCTTCCTTAAAAATGAAAAATATTGAGTTTGGAGGGAAGTAGATAATAATGTAGAGGAAGGAGCTGGTGGTGGTGAGGAGAGAGAAGCAGAATGGAGATGAGAAGCTAAGGAGATGGGTGAGAAGCATAGTTCAAGGAATGGTGAGGAAATAGAGGATAACAGATAAGGCAGAAGAGTGATGGAGAGCTAGAGGAAGAGGCGTGTATATGGGTGGAGTCAGAAGTATGTTTACACGCAGGGGAATGTCTTATATTACACAAGATGAAATACTTCTCTCCTGGTATTTGTGGTCCTAACTACCAACCCTCCTACCCGCTTTTTTAAGTTAGATGAACAGTTAATTGGAAGAACCATACCTTAAGATGTAGATATGACCTTCTGCATTTTTTATTGCTTTATATTAACAACTTATTGTTGATTTCTAGGTTGCTCTCAGTGAAGATGATTTAACCGTGTTAATGAAAATTTTGCTGGAAAATCTTGGAGAAGCTTCTTCACAGCCAAGCCCTACGCAATCTACCCAGGAGACTGTAAGAGTAAGAAAAGATGTTTTGAGTGGACCTGACCACCTCAAAGGTATTGATGAAGATTTTCGCTTTGATTATGGAGAAATATTAGCATCGATGCCATATTTATATTTAGTGTGTTTTAGTTGTCTAGTATAATGTGGTATGAACTGATTCAGGATTGTATTATTTACTGTGGAAAATTGGCTGGGTCTGGAGCTGCCTCGAAGCTCCTCGGTGAAGGAAGTGTACTCATTGTTTATTTTAAGGGGAGGGGCCATCTGTTGTTGCCTGCATGACGCATGTTTGCCCTTCATTTGTGAAAGCTGAATGTGCTGAACTCAAAAGGCACTGAGGTGGTATACTTTGAGAGAAAAAGAAAATTAGGCCTGCAGCATAGGAAGATCCCTAAATAATTAAGAGAGACAAAGGCCTTAATATCATACTCAGATGACTGACCCATGTGAAAGGGAAGGTATTCTTGTATAGTAACAGCTTTACTTATCTGACTTTATTGGAGAATGATGTGGTCGTTCTCCATAGGGAATTTTCCATATTATTAAAATTGAATCTTTTAAAGGCACTGAAGCTTTTAAAATTCAACTATTTTTAAAAGATAACTTTTCTAAACTATAAGGTTCCTTCTTGCTTTATTAGGTGGTTATATAAAATATGATTTCATCTTTTTTCATCATTTTAAGTCATTGATGTGAATATTATGTTTTATTAGACTAGGAATGGATTAGTATTTTCATGGCTAAGAAGAGATGAACTGCTTTTTGCTCTTAGAATAAATGGCCCTAGAGTGCCATGCTTTTATAATGCTCAAATCATCAGCTATTACTGCTGACAGCAGTCTGTAAAATTGACTGTTAATAATGGCATACCAACACTGCTTCTGCTATAGTTGGGACCCGTGTGTTTTGAGATCACAAAACAAATGATTCCAGCAGTGTGCAAAATAAGGTTTTTGGTCCTAGTGGATAGTTATGAGTGCTGCATGAGCTTGGTGAGGCCAGCATCTTCTCCCCCGGTTGAGTTCGTGCCTCCATGTAGAAAAATGCTAGATTCAAGCAGGCTGTTGCTGTGATTAGACAAGAACTGTGTACACACGGATAATCTATAGCAGCCAAGCATTGTATGATTAATGGTCTCATGTTTAGCTGTGGTCAGTTTGTATATCTGGTTCTGGCTATTTGGTTATGTGGTACTTTGAAAAACCTGTGAGTTCAGGTAAAAGCTGCAAAGGTGGTGAAGATTAGACTGTAAATTATTTTCAAAAAAGTAAGGAAACAAAACCCCAGTGTTTTTTT
>NW_011888866.1:2979610-2981700 GCF_000151845.1 Pteropus vampyrus
GGAATGGATTAGTATTTTCATGGCTAAGAAGAGATGAACTGCTTTTTGCTCTTAGAATAAATGGCCCTAGAGTGCCATGCTTTTATAATGCTCAAATCATCAGCTATTACTGCTGACAGCAGTCTGTAAAATTGACTGTTAATAATGGCATACCAACACTGCTTCTGCTATAGTTGGGACCCGTGTGTTTTGAGATCACAAAACAAATGATTCCAGCAGTGTGCAAAATAAGGTTTTTGGTCCTAGTGGATAGTTATGAGTGCTGCATGAGCTTGGTGAGGCCAGCATCTTCTCCCCCGGTTGAGTTCGTGCCTCCATGTAGAAAAATGCTAGATTCAAGCAGGCTGTTGCTGTGATTAGACAAGAACTATGTACACACGGATAATCTATAGCAGCCAAGCATTGTATGATTAATGGTCTCATGTTTAGCTGTGGTCAGTTTGTATATCTGGTTCTGGCTATTTGGTTATGTGGTACTTTGAAAAACCTGTGAGTTCAGGTAAAAGCTGCAAAGGTGGTGAAGATTAGACTGTAAATTATTTTCAAAAAAGTAAGGAAACAAAACCCCAGTGTTTTTTTTCTAACATGGAGAAGGCTTCATGTGGTTAAAGTTAGGCAGTGTTTGCTGATACAGTCACTTTAAGAACAGACTTTCCTATAAAGGTCCAAAAAATAGAATCAATCTCCAAAAGAGGTTATAGAATCACTTTGTAAGAGTGATCAAAAGCAATATTAATTTTTATCTGCCTAAAAAATTTTAGCCTAAAGATAACGGAAAAGACTAAATTACTTCTTGAAGTCTTTTTCACCTCAGAATTCTCAAGGCTCCCTGCCCCACATTATATTTGAGCTCTGTTTGACTCTGCTATTCAGTTTTGTTCTTCTTATAAAGATCATAGATTTGGTGATTTGGTAATTAAAGATAGTGAGAAGTGCACTGTGCTAGCAGAGGATCTGTTACTGACTACCTGTGTGTTCTAAGACAAAGTATTTTACTTTTCTGTGCTTCCAGTTTCGTATTCTCTTGAGAATGGCTTGTAACAAGTTAGATAAAATGCATTGATAACTATAAACTTCTCTGCAACAAGTGGTCTTGCCCTGGAGGGCTTTTTAAAAAAAGTTGTCTCGATACTCTTTTCAAGACCCCTCATGTTTGTTTTTTTGTTTGTTTGTTTATGTACATGATCTGCCTGTGTCACTTTGCCCTATGCTAAATAGATATGGAATAAGTCATTGCCATTTTTATCAGTTGTCTCATAATATAATTTAAAGAATTCTGGAAAGTATGATATAAATTTAGAATTATTACCCCAGGTTTTAAAATACATATAAAATCATGTACCTACTTAAAAGCTTTTTAATTTTGTATTTATGTTTGAACCATCAGAACAAGAAGATTCAGTAGACTCGAAGCTTTCTATGGACCAGAATGTCACTCTCCAGTTTGACTTTCACTTTGAATCTCTTTCTGTTGTCCTTTATAACAATGATGTCAGCCAGGTATGTAGTAAATTTCTATATTTAGAAATAAATCCTCAGTTCTTAATATTCAATTTTAGAATGTTGACATTTTTTGATGTGGCTATTCATTCAAAAATTCTATTTGGACTATAGAATATACATCAGTCTTGCTCTCTGTCTTTACTTTGTTAATGTTTCTAATATTGCTAGACTAAGGAAAGTTTTTATTTTTTTTCCAAGTAACGTTAACACTGAAACACTTAGATCCATCGCCGGTAGAAGAATCTAATATATAAGTAATTAATTGCATAATTTTATTACATAGCTAGATGCATTTATAACTATTTAAGGAGAATAATTTGGTAGTGGTTTTGGAATCTTAGAGGATTATTTTTAAATTCACGATTATCTGTGATACATAAGCATTAATTATGTTTCTGTTGAATAAACTTTGTATGTAGTAGATGTGTAGTCAAGATACTGATTAATGAATTCTAGAGCCAAGGTCTAGGGAACCAGTAGAATGAAGGTACCTTAAATGAAATGAAGAATACATTTAATTGTTCATTTTCCAGAAGGTAACTTTCTGATCTTTTCATTAACATTAAACACTAGAAATTAAGCCAGTT
>NW_011888866.1:2981750-2987231 GCF_000151845.1 Pteropus vampyrus
CTAAATAGATATGGAATAAGTCATTGCCATTTTTATCAGTTGTCTCATAATATAATTTAAAGAATTCTGGAAAGTATGATATAAATTTAGAATTATTACCCCAGGTTTTAAAATACATATAAAATCATGTACCTACTTAAAAGCTTTTTAATTTTGTATTTATGTTTGAACCATCAGAACAAGAAGATTCAGTAGACTCGAAGCTTTCTATGGACCAGAATGTCACTCTCCAGTTTGACTTTCACTTTGAATCTCTTTCTGTTGTCCTTTATAACAATGATGTCAGCCAGGTATGTAGTAAATTTCTATATTTAGAAATAAATCCTCAGTTCTTAATATTCAATTTTAGAATGTTGACATTTTTTGATGTGGCTATTCATTCAAAAATTCTATTTGGACTATAGAATATACATCAGTCTTGCTCTCTGTCTTTACTTTGTTAATGTTTCTAATATTGCTAGACTAAGGAAAGTTTTTATTTTTTTTCCAAGTAACGTTAACACTGAAACACTTAGATCCATCGCCGGTAGAAGAATCTAATATATAAGTAATTAATTGCATAATTTTATTACATAGGTAGATGCATTTATAACTATTTAAGGAGAATAATTTGGTAGTGGTTTTGGAATCTTAGAGGATTATTTTTAAATTCACGATTATCTGTGATACATAAGCATTAATTATGTTTCTGTTGAATAAACTTTGTATGTAGTAGATGTGTAGTCAAGATACTGATTAATGAATTCTAGAGCCAAGGTCTAGGGAACCAGTAGAATGAAGGTACCTTAAATGAAATGAAGAATACATTTAATTGTTCATTTTCCAGAAGGTAACTTTCTGATCTTTTCATTAACATTAAACACTAGAAATTAAGCCAGTTCATTGTACAAACAACAGCTACTAGCCCAAGGCTCAACAGTAACAATGTATGAATAAATACTGTATAATTTTTAGAAAATATGAAATGTAAGATAATGTAAATGGACATTAACAGATATAAAACTCATAATTAGTACATATTATGGGTATTAATAACACAAATTATGGGTATTATGCTATGACATGTATTATGAGTATTACATGACATAATTAATAACCAAAAATATTTATTAAAAGATACTATGTACATAATAAAAAATAGCTTTCTAAAATACCACAGTATATTATTTAGTACAAATCATTATGCTACTAGCTTTAGAATCTCAGTATCTTCTTTTACTTTCTTTGTTGACTGTCATTCATTAGACACTGATCATTTTTAATTTTTTCTTTGAGCATTTGTTCTTTTCTGTCAATTCTCACTTCTCCTTCTTAGCTGACACTTACAGTACTGCAATGGCTTCCTTGTTTGTTGCTCTTTTTCCTTTCATCCATCCTAGACATTGGCACAAATTCAGTTTTGTAAATGTCATGTAGCCATTTACAACTTCCTGTTCTACTTAAAAAACATTCAGTGTTAATGCGAGTTTTACCTTACTAAAAAAAAAATGTAATGGCTCCAAATTGTCTAAATCAATAACCCTACCACAAACATTAGTATATTGAGGTTAGTAGGTGTGTCACAGGTCATTTCTATTAATAGTTACAAATCAGAAATTTGTGAATTATTTATATTTTTATAAATTAAAGGCATTCCAGGTTTGCCGATAGCAATGTCATGCTGACTCACTTGCATGCATTGTACTTTATCGAGTGAGAGGAGATATAGAATATAACATGTGTGCCACAATTTGCACATCACTGGTATGCCTTATATAAATGCCATGGTCCATACTGAGCAATTATGTGTTCTTAAGTTTTTTTGTTTTTTTGTTCTTTGGTGGTGGTGGTTGTTGTTTGGTTGGGTTTTGTTCTTTTAAAGTCCAGGCATACCTACAGAATTAGGAGTTATGTGTTTGGTGAAATAAAGATTAAGGTCCTTTTTCCTACAGATAAAATTTTAAATAGTTTAGGATTAGAGACCTTAATTAGAGTTCTATATTTATTTCCAGCCCTCATTCCCTATTATTCTTTAATTGGAATAGTCAAGCCTAAGTAGCCTGTACCTTGTGCCGTCAGAGCATCTTGAAATTGCTCACTCATGTTTTTTACTCATCTGGAATGTCTTCTACCCTCTCTTAGCCTATCTGATCCCACTCAGTCTCCAAGGCTCAATTAAGTTCTCACCTTCTTCATGAATTTTCCCCAGCTCACAGTGATCTCTTTAACTCTCTGAACTTTCGCTATTTATATTCTTTACCTAATCACTTAATATCCTTTGTGGAATATAAGTATGAGTAAATAAATGACTACATGTCATTTCTTGATCATTTACCATTTATAGCATCTCCTTGTAATGGTCCCTCTAATGTATTTCTATTTTGTTCTTTTTAATTAGGGTATAAGCTCACTGAGCTCACCTACCATACCTGATCCTTTCTCATAAACACCATAGTTCCTATCACAGTGATTTTTACAGAAGAGCTCATTAAATATTTATTAGATTGACAAAAAAAATCCTGATTATTTTTATTTGCATTGATTTATCTGATTTAACTATTGTTGAGGATCAGTACACATACATATGTATTCATTTGTATGTACATATACACTCACAGAAATTCATATTATTCTCTGTTCCGTTTTTGTGTTTTAACACCCATACTTTTAAAATATGTAATATTGATTTATCTTTAATCTCTTAATTAAAGAATGTATTTATAAGTAATTGTATAATATTTAAAGATAATTAATACTTTTGTTGAAAAATATACCACAGGAATCCAAACTCTCATTTCATAATGACAGTTTCCGCCTTGGTGAACTCAGACTACATCTTATGGCCTCCTCAGGGCAGATGTTTAAGGATGGCTCAATGAATGTTGGCATTAAACTTAGGACATGCACCCTTGATGATCTCAGAGAAGGCATAGAGAGAGCAACATCAAGGTTTGTCATCTCTGAATTTCCTGTACGTTATTTAAGGTTGACATTGCATCTAGCATTGCTGCCAGGCATTGATTGTTAGGCTTGGGATTATCAAAAGAAATCTTTGGTCATACTTCTATATTTGAAGAGTATTAAGAAATAATGCTACAGTCAGATTTAATTGGTTTAAAGTTTGAGTTAAAGGGAAGTTTAATAGTAAAATGGAGTACTGTCTTAAAAGCATGACCAAGGGAATGTAGGAATTTTAATAGTTAAATCGACATGGGGTTGGTCCATTGGTCATATATTTTTCCAAGTTGTTCCCATTAGGCAGAATCTTTTTTAAAAAGCCTTAAAATTATAGATCTTTCCTTTGCCTTATATTGTCTGTAAACACTTCTATGAAAGTTCTTTCAAAGTTTTCATAGAAATGGAATCCCTAGCATTTTCACATTATTGACCCATTTATGAAAGAACTTCAATAGCCTAATTATGTTTTTATTTCTTTTCCAAATAATGAGACACATAATATTTTTGACCTTGTTGTTTTTTGGAGAAAAACTGTGCTGCTCCATTGAATACATACTGGATACTACTGAGTCCTTTGTTTTTTTAAGAGATGAATACATGAGAAATGAGTGCTGTCCTGCAGTCAGTTTTTCTAGTTTTCACACTTCATGTTTGAGATAGCTGCCTACAGCTGTCTAGGCAAAAGCAAGTAAAGGTCACCATCTGTTTGGTAGTCTGCTCTTTCCAGCACTTGTGAGGATGTGTGGGAACTATCATTGCAGACACTTGATAAACACTGGCTGATTTGAATTGTATTGAATACTTTTGGACTCAACGTGTATAGGATGATCTTTGGAGATAAATTCCTTCAAGGAGGTTTTATTTTGTAAAATAATGTAAAGAGGTGTCTTAAATTTTGTGGAACCACATTAATGTGTTTTGTTAATTGCCTAAATTTCTTTGAGCGGTCATTGATTTGTTTTATAGTATTGCATTTATAATTATAAAATATTCTGAAATTGCTTAACATGAATCTTTCTCTAGAGATTAAGAGACCATATCTTGGATGCTAAGTAGCTAATTAGACTTCAGTTAACACTGACCTGTTTTCTCTTCAGATTAGAAACTAAAAGGTGAAAGGTTTTTAAGATATATAGGAAATTTTTCATCTTTAATTATTTTAGCAGGAATAAAATAATGAATGTATATGTGTTTTTCAGAATGATTGATAAGAAGAATGACCAAGATAACAGCAGTTCTATGATTGATATAAGTTATAAACAAGGCAAAAATGGAAGTCATATCGATGCTGTTCTTGACAAGCTGTATGTATGTGCCAGTGTGGAATTTCTGATGACTGTGGCAGATTTCTTTATCAAAGCTATGCCTCAGCGTCCAGAAAATATGGCAAAAGAAGTACAGGTTTCACTACGACAGACTTCTACAGCAAAAATCAAGATAGAGAAAGGTTAGCAAAGTTTATCTGTCATAGATGACAATTTTTATATATTTTAACAAAAATTACAAGTAGAAAAAGAAGAAATGGGGAATTTAAGAATGTAAAATTTCAAATTTAAACATTTTTTTATATAAAGATTTTAGTAAGCATAGATTTTTAAGAGAGAAGTAGAGTAGAAATTTATGTAGGATGAGGGGCCAGGAAACTCTGCTCCGGTTCTGACTCTGCATTAACATTTTTTTACTCATTCAGAAATAGAATTAATCTGAGTCTGTGATCAGCATTTGGTTTTATATAAAGAATGGGAATCTTTTATTCAAAGAAAATATTTGCAAGAATTATGACATCGGAGAGCACTTGAACAGATAAAAACAGAAGCTGGGGTGTTGGAGGACAACACAATGTTTCTGGACATCACCTTAGACTCCTTTAACATAGCGGAGCATTTGCCAACATCTGGTCTTGGTGTATGCTGAAGCCACTTCCCTGCTCCATAAATTGTTTATTCCAGCATTATCAAGTAGATTCGTGATTTTCTGTGTTAAGTTATAATTGTTTAAGTTCAGGCATTTTTCTCTCTAATGTATAACTCAGCAAGATTGAAAAACTATCATTTACTGGCAAGGTCAGAATTTTATTTTTCCATTTATTTTTCTTAAACAGTAATCGTATTTAATATCCCTGTACTTATACCATAAATTGTATGACACTATGTATTTTATAGCAAAATCAATGTAAACAAATCATAGTGGTCTGTCTGTTTCATCAGGGTTACCTATCCTCTTTTGATACTCTTATTTTTCCTTCTTTGCCCCTGCAACATAACCTAATACACACCAGGTATATTATATACATGCACTCACTTTAATTCTGACAAAAAGAACTTCAAGAATATTCCTGCTAGGTCAAAGTGGCAATGATCTTCTTTGATAGGGGCCAGATTGCATTATCCTGCACAATTTACATTTGTTAATAATCATTCATCATTGGTATTTATCAATTATTAATATTATTAATTTCACCATATCCTTTAAAGCAAGATATTAGAAACAATTTAATGATCGATAACGTGTGATCAAGAGACAAGATTTACATTACTACAGCAT
>NW_011888866.1:2988196-3031240 GCF_000151845.1 Pteropus vampyrus
ATAGTTTTAATAAATCGAGTTTGAAGATTTGAAACTTATTCTAATAAGGACCTGTTGTTAAGCAATCTGGAAACTGTTCATTTATCTACCTTATCATAGTCTTTTTTTTTTTTTTTAAGGTATTAACAAACCTCTTTTCAAGTGATTTAGCGGCCATAAAAATTATAATGACATACCAATTTCATTTCCTCATGTAACTCTTTACAAATGTAAGACTTATCATAGTCTTTTCTTAATAGAAAAGACTTAGCTCATTTTTATAGATATCTTAAAAGTATGTTTTATAGAGAACATCATTTAAAAGATATTTTAGCAAAAGGAGACATTTTAAACTTCTCATGTATGACATTAATTAAGAACTTGGCATAAAGCAATTGATCAGAACTGCTTAAAGTCCTTCAACAATGTTCATAGACTTGTTATATTTTAGAAGAGCCCTCACAAGAGATTCTCAGCTAATTTAATTTGCCTTTCTGCTTTTAGTAGTAGGCTATGGTTAAAGATTTCAAATTAAGTAAGGCATGTTCTTTGCATTACGTATAGAACGGTTCTATTAAAAAGGAAATGAGAATTTCATCTATTTGTTTCTAGGTCTTACAGCCCTGTTCTTTATTTATGGAAAAACATACATGGGATTCAGGAAAACAGAATATAAATATTGTATTTGGAGAATTTATAATTAAGGTTAGTGCCTATTATATTATTTGGATGAAAATTAATTCTTATTTTTCTAATGATATCTTTTGATGTCTCTCATAACTAGACCATTATGCTGGTCATATATTCAGTAATCAGTAAATACCTCTGACATTAAAATATGTTTTTCTTTAATGCAAATATTTGCTTTATTTTCTTTGAAAGAGTACTTTTAAATATCTACAAATGATCAGGATAATTTTTATCCATTATGTTCATGTGTGTGTGGTGGGGACATTGGGTTTCAGGGGGAGAGCAGAGATGGGGTGGGAAGAGGAAGGAAGGATGGAAAAATGAGATTTTTATTATTTTATTTGTAGTAAGTTATTTTTAGACTTTTATGTGTAATTTGACTGAACTTAAGAATTATGTGACTTTTATTTGGTTTATAAAATATTTGTAATGGTAAATGTATGCTAGAAATAAATTATTAGGATTTGCTTTTTCTTTAATCCTTTACATTTGAAGTATTGGAAAAACAATCTCTTTTCTCCAGTGTCATTCATATTATTTATTACCTCATGACCAGTTATAAATGGATAGAGAATGATTTCCAAAATTCATTTCTCTCTCTGTCCAAAGGACACAAAATTGAGATGGCTAATACCAACTGATAGTAGCTTTACTATATAGGTGAATAGCCAATAGTGATGAAACTCATATCATTTGAATTACCATGTAAATAAAAATGCAATTTTCTCTTGATATTTTAAAATACTAAATCATTTAGATTGCATTTTGTTAACAGATTTACTTTTTTTTTTTTTTTAAAGACTTAAAAGTAGTAAACAAAAGTAAAACTTGAATTTGCATGCACTTTGTCTAAGTCACTAGGATAAGGTGCTGGGGGGATTATCTTTTCATTTCTTTGTATATCAGTTTATTTATTTAGTCAGTAAATATTTTTTGAGTTCTTACTATATATGAAAAATGTCCCTGCCTTCAAAAAACTTAGTGATGTATGAGAAAGAAGTAAACCAGTGACTCTAGTTTTCAGTGCTAGAGGCATGCACAAAGTGCTGTTGGGAGCACCGGCAAGGGGCCTCTAACTCAGACCAGGACATCAGGGAAAGCCATCTGGAGTGGGGCTACTTGAACTGAGTTTTGAAAATCCGAGGGAGGTTAGGTGGAGAGGGAGTGGAGGGGTTATCCACAGAGAACCAACAATATGCATAAAGGCAGAAGTGTGAAGAATCCTTTAAGGACTTAGAGGGGTGCCCACGTGGCTAAAGGGAATTATGTGGTGGAGTTGTAGGATTGAGAGCCCTATAGGTGACATTAATAAGACAAAGAAAAAAGAATTGAGTTGACAGGTACGTTTGCATACTAGATCCTTCTTTTGGTGATATAATCTTATCTCTTTAGCATATTAAACAAGTAAGAGTTATGAGAATGAACAATAGGGAAATCTGCTTCACTTATTTAACCTAGTATTGCACAAACTTTGAAAAATCCTGGCTAGCTAATTGATTAGACATCAGGTCACAAAGAGCTTTGTGTCCTAAGCTAAAAGGAGTTTTCATTTTATCCTGAAAGTTATGGGAGGTTGTTGAAGATTTTAAGTATAGGAATGACATGCCCAGATTTGGGTTTTAGAAAAATCATGCTGCTAGGAATGTGGAGGGCAGACTGAGAGGTGCTGACTGGATATAGAAGACATCATCAGTATAAAACTAAGGCTCAGAGATAGGAATGAACAGGTGACCAAAGATACTATCCAAAAAAAATAGGAGGTAGAATTTATAATCTTGGAGTAAGTGAAAGGGAGTCCATAGTGATTCTCAGGCTTCCCATTTCAATAAGACAAATGAAAACCATGTATATAAATCTTGATGAGGATCACACACTGTGGTTTAGTTAATACAGCTGCTTGAAAAATTAAAACTTCAATTGTATGTCTACATTTTTTTGGTCACATAACATTATTCTCTGAATTGATCAATGTAACTTCAGGTTTTGACAGTTGACATAGAACATTAGTTACTTAATTCCAAATTAACCTGAGCAAAAATCATCATTATGAGGTTAGTTGATTTGACACATAATTTTGTGTGTTCTCTCTTGTTTTCCTGAGTTGTGAATTTAATATATTTAATATTTTTAATTAGGTACTTTAAAACTTTTGTATTATATATTCTTTTCATCTGAGAAAGACTTTATTCTAAAATTTTTTCTTGCTTTTTTTTTTCTAAAGATTTCACCCATAATTCTTAATACTGTGATGACAATCATGGCTGCTATGTCTCCGAAGACAAAAGAAGATGAATCCAAAGATACTTCTAAGGAAATAGAAAATCTTTGGGGTGTCAAATCTATTAGTGATTATAACTCTTGGTTTCTTGGTGTTGACGTGGCAACAGAAATAACAGAAAATTTCAAAGACATTGAACACCCATCGATAGAGGAAAATTGTGCTGTTGTTGTAGAGTCAATTCAAGTGACCTTAGAATGTGGACTTGGGCATCGGACTGTACCTTTATTATTGGCTGAGTCAAAGTTTTCAGGAAATATTAAAAATTGGACTTCCCTAATGGCTGCAGCTGCTGACATGACACTAGAGGTATGAGCACATCATTTAGTACCTCCAGAATCAACTTTTCAAAAGTACAATCGCAGAACTAGGATGTGAGCCTTTTTTATTTGTTCACGGCCACAACAAGTATTTATGAGAATAGATTCTAACATTTAATTTTTTTATGTGTAGTGTTATTTATTTGGTCATTATTTTTTAAAGATTCTTTTACTAAATAATTTGTTCGTGGCAATAAAGTAAGAGACTAAAGGAAAATACACCCTCTTTATGTTCTTTGTGTCTTTGGGTATGTTGTTAAAATGGCTATGACATATAACATTAATTACTTAATATTTTTACCTACTGATGATGGAAATATTTAGTTCAAGTTGAAAGACTCTCTTATGATAATTCTGTACCTTTGCAGGTTCACTATTACAATGAGATCCATGCTGTTTGGGAGCCATTGATTGAGAGAGTGGAGGGGAAGAGACAATGGAATTTAAGGCTTGATGTAAGGAAACCATAAAATATCTTTGTGAAGAATGATGCTATGCACATTGCTTTTTATTTTTTAATGAAGTGATTCTCAAGATGTTGTTTAATATCCTTGAGGCCCTTTTAGGGGGTTTATGGGGTCCAAACTCTTTTCATAATGATACTCAGACATTACATACCAATTGTTATTCTCATTCTCTCATGAGCATATGATGGAATTTTCTAGAGACTTTGTGATATTGAAACAGAATGAAAGCAGAAGCAAAATGAGAATCCACCTGTCTTTTCTTAAGACAGGCACTAAAAAGATGTGTAAATGTCCTTGTTCTCACTATATATTTTTAATAGTTATTTTTTATTACAAATATTATGTATGTTAACTTGTAATTGTTATTTTTAAGTGAATATTTAAAATTTTCTCAGTTTTAATTTCTATACTTGATCTTAAGCAAGAGGCCAAGAAGCGATAAGTTTTAGTTTCTAATAGAGTACGTATTGATAAATAAAATCTACATAAAATGAAGCTCTTCGGGATCCTCAGTGATATTAAGAGACCAAAAAATTTTAGAACTGCTGTTCTAGTTGATGAATTCTTTTGTGTCATCTCTTTATGTTACATCTTGAGAAGATGTCAGAATCCTAGATACTGAAGTACATTGTTCTAGATTAAAAGGAACATGAATTATATACCTTTAACAAATTATCACAGCACACCTCTCTCAGGCAATCTGACTGAGGTGTGAGACACTGAAATGGACTCAACAGATTCTTATTTTAAAGATGAGAACTCATTTAGCCTGTGTCCCAATTTCCTCTCAGTAAAGTAAAGTAATATATTGACCTACCTCTCTCTGGCATAAGCTCGCTAACAAAGAATGTTTTACAGGGCTTTTGAAATGCTATTGGAACAGAAAACTATGATAGAATCTGACAGCTGGTTGAAAGCTTATATTATTTATAGGTGTTACTGGTAAAAAGTAGAAGGAATTCCAGATATTAATGCCAGTAAGGATCAATTTACATTTCAGGGGCATCGTAGATTGCTTATCAACACATAATGACCAGTCAGTCAGGCGACACTGAGTAATAGCTTGCTCTGGAAAATGCACGTGAGACAAATATTGTAGCAGGCTTCGAGTGCTTTCATGGTATAGTTATAAACATTTCTCTGTGCACTGACTACACAGTGAAAGAAAGAATGCTGATCTGAGTTAAATCAAAGTGAAGCACTGAATATATTTGAAAATGAGACTTGGGGAGCCTTAGTAAAATGTGACCAGTTTGGGAGAATTTAACTATTGAGACTATTTTAATTTTATTAGTTGGGTAATAACTTAAAAATTTGTTGTGTTATTTATCCTCATAGGTAAAGAAGAATCCAGTCCAGGATAAAAATTTGATGCCAGGAGATGATTTTATTTTTGTCCCTGAGCCACAAACAGCAGTTCATATATCTTCAGCAGATACAATGAATATAACAATATCCAAAAGTTGTCTCAGTGTTTTCAACAATTTAGCAAAAGTATGTTTGATCCTTCCTTAGAATATTTCAAATGAGATTTTAAATTGAAACACGTATGGATTATTTTTGTTTATAATCAAAATTAATTTCTAAGATATGTGTAGTCATAGTGTAATTTTTTAAATTTGCATTTTGCAAAAATTTTATTGTGATGTGTTCCTTTCCAGGGTTTTTCAGAGGGCACTGCTTCTACTTTTGACTACTCTTTAAAAGACAAGGCTCCTTTTACAGTAAAAAATGCTCTAGGTGTTCCTGTTAAAGTACAGACCAATCATAATTTCAGACTAATGGGCTCCTGTGAGAAAGGTGATATTTATGATGTTGATGTTGGTCAGAATCTGGAATTGGAATATGCTGGTATGGAACCTTCTTGTCAAGGGAAACTGTCTATATTGAACCGTCAAGAAAGCTCCTTCTTCGCTCTGACCTTTGGTATGCTGTATTTATTTTATTTTAAGGGTATCTTTGGAACTGTTAGTGTGGACTTATTTTTGACAAAAGATGAAAAAAAATTTTTGCTGCAGATACTTTGGGAGACAACATTTCTGAAGGCTCAAAATGATAAACTCATCTCGTTTTCTTCCTCTAAACTTGAGAAAATAAACTTGATTGATTTAAGAATTACCTTAGAAAATGACATTATTTTTATGTTTTTAAACAATACAGTGTATGGTATGCTTCAAAAAGGATGCTAGTTCAATGAGAAGATAAAAATAATTATAATCAGATGTCCTAAAATATTGACAGTAATTACCATCATTACAAAGAAAAGGCAACATAGTTCCTATGTAGTTGAGGGGATAAGGAATAAGTTGGATTTTGTTGGTTCTTTTTAATACATTCAGAAGCCCAAGAGAAATTGTTTCGGGTCTAGAATATTTATAATAATAACTAGTTTCCTTTCTTTTCTAGTTCCTCTGTCTTAAACAAGCATAATATATAGTCATTTTAATCATTTAAGCATGAGGGAGAATACTCTTGTCATTATTTTGAGGCACTGACAATCATTCTGTCTTAGAGAAATTTAGTTAAATTAACATTTGGGATGCTTCTCACTTATGCTCTGCATTAGTACCTCATGGATATACAGAAGTTGCAAAAATCCCTGTTGCCAGACCTGGTCGGCGATTGTATAATGTACGGAATCCCAATGCCAGTCATTCTGACTCAGTCTTGGTCCAGATTGATGCAACCGAAGGGAATAAAGTAATCACCCTTCGCTCTCCTCTTCAGGTAATACATTAAAGTGAATTGTGTACCTTTAAGTATATCAAGAAGTATTAAATTATTTATCTGAATATAAGAATATAGTATTCTTTATTTTAAATGTCTGATTAAAACAATCTTGTTAGTTTAAAGCCAATTTTTCTTTCCTTCTGGGTTTAAAATTAATGAAGCTCTTTGTCTATTCCTTTAAAGACTCAGAACTGAGCAATATTATATCATTTGGTTACAAAATAGGATAACATTCCATTCTCTTTGTATATCAGTTGCGATTGAACTTTTCAAGTGTGTGAAAGAATGAATATTAGCATGATCTCCCCCTACCCCAAAATAATTTCACATCTAATTCTGTATATTTTATTTCTACCTTTAAGACTTTATTCATTTTCAGGTTTCAGTTTATGGTCAGCAAAAGAAATTTCTTCCTGGTTATAACATCAGATAAAAATGAAAGAATTTCAAATTTTGGCCATTGTTAGCTCCCAGTTTGCTATTAGTTTCAGCCTGTATCACATTGTAGTAAAGAAAAGAGAATTGTACTGCTTTTCCCCATATTTCCTTTGCTGTCTTTTCTGTATAGTCATGTAGTGCATTGAGAAAAAGTTGTAATGGAGAAAATAATATGGCTGAAATCTTCAAAGGTTAATACGTATTATTTGAAAGATAACATTATACAGTAACAATAAACATCAGCATTTAATGTATAGAGCATGTGAATATCTTAATAATTTTCAACTGCCACTTAAACATTTTCATGTATGTATAGCTCTTAAATATTCTAAACATTTTCAATTACCAATAAAAGATATCTTCCAATATTGGGCTTGAAACTATATCTAAAAGTAACTGTGTGCAGCTCACATTTTTCTTTTGAATTTCTACATCTTTTCAAATAGTGTATGTCTTTTTGTTCAACAGATTAAAAACCATTTCTCTATTGCATTCATCATCTATAAATCTGTTAAGAATGTTAAGCTACTGGAGCCTATTGGAGTAGCAAGACCTGAAGAGGAGTTCCATGTTCCTTTAGATTCATATAGGTAGATACTTCCTTGAATATATTAAGCTTTAAAAGGTTCATAATATATATTTTTAATTCTGTGAATTGGCAATTTATATTCTAGAAAAGATAACCTCATATTTTTATTATCTAAAGATCTATAAAAGCCAGCTTTAAGGCATGTGCATAATTATAGAGAAATATATTATCATTGAATTTACCAGACGAAAATTTCTTGCTGTATATTTGCTGTTTTAGAATTTTCTTAGATCTGTTTTATTTAGATTATATTTGAAATTACTTTTTTTTAAGTTGTCATTGTTCACAGAGTATTTTTTTTCCCCCACAAAGTTCCTCTATCTGTTAGCATTGTGACTTTTGACAAGTTTTTTAACCTTTCTCAGCCTTGGTTTCCTCATCTGTAAAAATAGGGATAATAGTACTTGCCTTGTGAAGTTATCAAGAAGATTTAACGAGATTCTTTTTCTTAAGCTCTCAATAAAACTTTTGTCCCCACCTTGTTTTCTTTTTCTGTAGATGTCAATTGTTTATTCAGCCATCTGGTATCTTAGAGAATCAGTACAAAGAATCCACCACTTACATTTCCTGGAAGGAAGAACTCCATAGGAGCAAGGAAGTCAGATGCATGCTGCAGTGTCCATCAGTAGAAGTCAACTTTTTACCTCTCATAGTCAATACAGTTGCTCTGCCTGATGAATTAAGCTATATTAATACACATGGGGAAGACTGGGATCCAGCTTACATTATTCATCTTTATCCTACCCTCACCTTGCGGAATCTTCTCCCATATTCCCTCAGATATTTACTTGAGGTATGTCTCTTGCATTTTGTTTGATTTTTATTATTGCATTGAGTGCATTCTAGTTTTTTTATGGTATTTCTAGTTGAGGTTAGTGGTTTATGTAGCATACTTGTAATGCTTTAATATTAGCAACAGCAAAAACTGGTATAGCATCTGTTATGTATTAGCCACCATACTGTGTGCTGTACACGTATTAATACATTTAATTCTTACAAAAACCTCCTGAAATAGGTACTATTATTAGACTCATTTTACAGATGAGGAAACTGAGTCAGGGAGGGGTTAACTGACAGGCTCAAAACCCCACAGCTAATAAGTTGTAGAGCTGGAATTTGAACAGTCACTTTGGCTGCTTGCTCCCTACCACCTAACTCTGCTGCATCTGCTATAATTTAAGAACCATAATAATCTCTTCATTTTTTTATAATTTACTTATTTTTAAATTACAATTGACATACAATATTATATTAATTTAGGTGTACAGCATAGTGATTAGACATTTGTATAATTTAAGGAGTGATCATTCGAATAAGTCTAGTACCTATCTGACACCATACATAGTTATTATATACTATTGACTATAGTTAGGTAAAATTCCATTAGCTAAAGGTCATAAAAAAGCCAGTGAGAAAATATTTCATCTTAATTTATTCTAAAGTTTATTTTAAAGTTAGTATTATGATTATTTGTTCCAAGTTTCTGTTGAACTTAAAAATAATAATTACTGTCCCTCTTAAGAAATAATAGAGAACATGTTAGAGCAATGAAGCATGATAAATATTTTTAAATTTCTATGTGTCACATGTTTTAAAATACAAAAGTCTTGAAAGTGTTTGGAACCTAAATTATTTCTTTTCTTTATCTGACAGTGAGCCAAACCTGACATTTTAGAGTCCAAAATTCATTAAATGAATAAAATTGTATAAAATACAAGAGAAACATTTAGTAAGAAAGCCTAATTTATTATGTTATTATTTATTTAGAAAATAATCATATCTTACTTAGTTTGTCAAAATAGATTTTGATACCACTTTTCTTAGTCTGTGTATATGGGAACCTTTGACATAGTATATGAATAGAAGATGAAGCTAGAGCCCAGGGAACTAAATGGTTCATTTAATGGCATAGCTTTTAATGGACAACAGTAGGGTTCCTAAGTATGGCTTTTGATTCTGGGTATAGATCTGACTTTTCTCAAAACTTATGGCCTTTACCCTACAAATGGCTGAAAGACAATTTCTGCCTTTGGCTATGATGTAATGTTTTCTTTTTAGTCCTTAGTGATTATTGGACATTCGTAATATATAAATATGGTACTGTATTGAAGACTTTTCAGTTAATCTGAATCTGGTAGGTTATTTAACATTTGTATAAAATACAATGTTGCTATTGCAAAGGTTTTTATTAAATCATGAAGCATATTTAGTTTTTGTTTGTTTTTAGGGAACGGCAGAAACTCACGAGCTAGCAGAAGGCAGTGCTGCTGATGTTCTGCATTCGAGAATCAGTGGAGAAATAATGGAATTAGTTCTGGTGAAATATCAGGGCAAAAACTGGAGTGGACATTTCCGTATATGTGATACACTTCCCGAATTCTTTCTTGTGTGTTTTTCTTCTGAGTCAGCAGAAGTGATGACAGTTGACTTGTCAATACACATTAGACGAATTGGCAGTCGGATGGTGCTATCTCTCTTTAGCCCCTATTGGCTAATCAACAAGACTTCTCGGGTTCTCCAGTATCGTTCAGAAGATATTCATGTGAAACATCCGGCTGATTTTAGGGATATTATCTTATTCTCTTTCAAGAAGAAGAACATTTTTAGTAAAAATAAGGTATGTTTTTGTTGCTATAACAAGTTAAAATAGATAAATTCCCAATTTGGAAACTGAGGAGTTATTAGCCTTCCCTAGAACCATGCTTACCTATTTGCTAAGTGCCATTGATATGAATTAGGTTCATGGAGACTTTTAAGGAATACATAATCAAGTGGGATATTAGGAACTAACAACAATTTCCCAAGGCTGAATTAGTTACCCTTTCCTCTAGTGCCCTAGAATTACTTTTTTTTCTTGAAGTAGTATCAGGTAGAAAGCTTGATTTTATGTAGTTTGCCAGTGATGAAATAGCATTTCAAAAGAGAGAACATTTGAATTTGGTGTATATTAACTGAGCCCTTCTATGTATGAAGCACTAGGTCAGGACTTTCAGAGAGAAACCTAATGCCTAAGCCTAGTCCTTTAGTCTCTGGTCCCTTTTTTCCTTTTCAGACTCACATGTTGGTATTGTTTACCACACACTTTCCAAGTGCTTACCTCTAGACTTTTGTATATGCACCCTCTGCTTAGAATGCTGCTTCTCCTATGCTTTCTCTATCTGCCTTATCTTTTCTGGTTATCTGCTCTTCATCCTTTGCATTCTGCTCAAGTCCGACATGTGTGAAGGATTTTCTAACCATCTAACATGGGGCTAGATATCCCATCCATTTTTTCTTAGAACAGTGGTTCTCAAATTTCAGTGTGCGTTAGAATCACCTAGAAGGCTTTTAAAACAGATTACTGGGTCATGCCTCCATAGTTTGATTTAGTAGGTCTGTGTACTGGGTACAGTAGGGTCTGATAATTTCATTTATAATAGATTCCCAGGTGATGTTGATGGTGCTGGTCCAGGAACCACACATTGAGAACCACTGTCTTAGAGTGTTGGTTAATATTCGTATATGTTATTGTAATTACCTGCTTATGCGTCTGACATCTGGTTGTCCTCAGGTTTTTTATAATCTAGTTGGGCGGATAGAGCTTAAACTTTAAATTCCATAGCCAGAAGTAAACTTTTTTACCTTCTTACCTTGTCAGCATTTGGTACCTTTTATATGGGTCTTATCACATTGAATCTTGTGTCATAATCCATAGTATGTATTTCCTGTTTCTCTGTTTAGTTGGAAGCTCATTGAAGACATGAACTATGTTCTGTTGTTTTCCATTCTGCTGATCACAATGCCTTTCATTTAGCATTTGCTGAATAATGTTAAAGGCATAAGTTCTCTGTGTGCTAAAACTTTATTTCTTAGATTAGCTCTATATCATAAGTCTGACACGGGAGCATTTACATTATAATTCTTTTTAAAACATCAGAAGGTCTCATTGGTATAAATCTTTAAATTCACTATACTCTTTGCATGGGTGAATGAGAAGGTGAGAACAGTGTATGGTATTGGCTCCTAGAGTTTCTGTGATTCTGTTACCCGTTTGCAATATGGCTTGATTGTTTTTTCTGTGTCCCACAATGCTAAATAAATTTCTAGTGGTCTAGCAACTTTCTATCAAATGAAAGTAATAAAGTTTTTTGTTTCTTATGTAATGGTATGTGTTCTTTGGTGTAGGTACAATTAAAAATTTCAACTAGTGCCTGGTCCAGTAGTTTCTCATTGGACACAGTAGGAAGTTATGGGTGTGTGAAGTGTCCTGCCAACAATATGGAATACCTGGTAAGATTCTGCTTGCTTATTTACCTTTGGCTTTATTCATTTTTTTTTTCAGTAAACCAGCTGGATTAAGGAATGCAGAAATGTGAATTCAAAGTGTTATGTGAATGACTATTATCTCTACAAATTTCTCTATGGCTTCTAGTATCAAAGCAAAACCAGAATTTGTCACAGTTTAAGACAGAGAGTTGAATCGATCCAAGTAAGCAACTGAGTAAAATATTTAGAATATACTAGAATCCTCATTCCATACCAACTCCTGCCAAACATTTCTTAAATTTTAAATTTGACGGAAAATTTGAACAATCTGATGCCAATTGACCTGTTTTAGTATCACTTAGACATTTTTATCTTGTTAACAGTAGGGATAATGAAGCAGCAAAACCTGAGCCTCTACACTAATTACAAAACAACTTGTATTTTGGTATGTTAAAAAGTAAAGAATACAAATAAATGAAATCTGTTATTACATATTATCATTAGTTAAATTACCAATTGATGTTTCTTGAATTGATTTCTGATGGACCCAAACTAAGAAACCAAGATTTTTTTTCTTAGTGAGAAGACAATCATTAGTAGAATATGGCTGATAGTATTTACTTAAGAAGTCTTACTTTAAAATATTTTAAGAAGTCTCTGTGTGAATGATGTATGTGTATATGTATGTGCATGTGTGTGTATGTGTGTGTGCATGTTTTAAAGAAACTGTATAAAATACTGGTAACTGATAGGCTTGTTTATTTCCTTTCCACAGGTTGGTGTTAGCATCAAAATGAGCAGTTTTAATCTTACACGAATAGTTACTCTGACTCCCTTCTGTACCATTGCAAACAAGTCGTCTTTAGAACTAGAAGTTGGTGAAATTGCATCTGATGGCTCAATGCCAACGAATAAGTGGAACTATATTGCTTCTTCAGAGGTAAAATTTTCCTTTACTACAACTGGCTCCTAAAATAAATATAGACATATAAGTAAGAATTGTTTATACTTCATACTCACTTTGCCACTATACTTGTATGTTAAAATATGACAGCCAACTTCAAAAGATATTTTTCATACTGAAAGCATATGTTAAAGAAGAAAATTGTTGATATTTTTCCCTAGCCCGATCTCGATGGTTAACTCTAATTCCCTCATTCTTCCTATATGTGTAGAATGTGGATATGTGCTATGAAAAGTACATACAGTAATGTGCTGTGTGTTGTCTCAGTAGTCAAGATAAAGTCTTTGTATTTAAGAAGTTTATAATCTTGTTGGAGGGCTTAAGATTCATAAATTAACACATGGAGAAGATAGTATATGCTAAGTTATAGATGATCGTAGAATTTCTGAAGAGATGAGCTGGATGTCTCCTTGAAAATTACCTAAGATTCAGCCCTCTCACTTTACAGAGAAGTAAATTGAATCCCACACTTTTCTAAGGTTAGTAAAGTTAGAAGTTGAGATCATTGTGGTCACTAGATCAGAGGGGAGAGTTCCATAGAAGAAGTGGGATTTGAACTAATCTTTACAGGCTCAGTAAGATTTGAGGAGGTGAAGAGAATGAGGGAAAGAGTTGAGGAGAAAAAGGTGTAAAGACAAGCATTAATGCTTGAATTTGCCTGAGTTTTCAACCAAACCAACTGACCTTAAAGAAAGAACTATTCTTCTAGACATCTCAAAAAAGATTCTAAAATTATTTTTTAACACATTTAGCAAAAAGCTTAAGAGGAAGGATTGCAATTATAATAGAAACAAAGTTAGAGTTTTAAGAGACATGGGCTCTCCACAGCACTTAGAGTGATCTCCATAGATTGGCAACAGATAAATGCTTGCTTTTTTTTATCTTTGATGTTGGTTTGATAACAGTAGTATTTTTATTCAGAAATAGAATTTACCTATTGTTCTATAACAGAGAAATTTTGTATTAGGAACTAAAATCTCAGTTTTGCAGATAAGAAAACTGAGGCCCAAAGAGGTGTACATGATTTGATTAAGATCATCAAAGAGTTCGGAAGATAGTCAGTGCTTCCAGCAAGATCCGCAGTGTTCTCTGTCTTCAATTGTCTTCTGCTTAATCTTGGATAAGATACTCTGAAACAATTCATAGTGCATTAAGGAATTAAAGTGGTATATGCACAAAGCAAATGTTATTAAGAAGAATCTAGTTTTAAAATATTTAAGACATTTAAAATATCTGAGGTATTCTTAAGCAGTAAAGTCTTCGATTTCTCCAGTTGTAATTATGCCATACAAACATACAGACTAATATGTTTATATTCTTCTGACAGAGTTTCTTTGATTTCATAAATAGTCGTTATATTGTCAATAATCTTAATATGTGATGTGGAGGGAATATTTTAAGATATACTAATAATTTGAATCACAATCAGATTTAGAATTGAAAACTTAATTAGCTACCATCTTACTTATACCACAGTATTGTTTTAAGACTGATAGTAACTTTTATATTTTCAGTGCCTTCCATTTTGGCCTGAAAATTTGTCAGGCAAACTTTGTGTGAGAGTGGTGGGCTGCGAAGGATCCTCGAAACCATTCTTTTATAACCGACAGGATAATGGCACTTTATTAAGCTTAGAAGATCTGGTAAGTTTTCATATTTTAAAATAAAATGTGTTTGATTTTTAAAATTTGCTTAAAAGTATTTTATTAAAATATGCCATAAAATTACTAATTATTTGAAGATCCTACTATATCAGTATATAATGTCATACAGATATTTGTAAGAGATCACAGCCAGTGTGCTTTTCAGTAAGAATTTAAGTCAACAGACTTTTTATGTCTACATAGTTGATTGAAATTCCAAATGTAAGTGCAGGTGAAACCAATACCTCAAACATACTTTTTTTTCCTTTAACAGAATGGGGGTATCTTAGTGGATGTAAACACTGCTGAACATTCAACTGTCATAACCTTCTCTGATTACCACAAGGGATCTGCACCTGCCCTAATAATAAACCATACACCTTGGGACACCCTCACATATCAACAGAGGTATGAAAAAAAGGTTCATGGAAAATCCGATTTGCTTTTACTAGTCCACAATCCCTTCTAGGAAACACTTGAGACTAGCAGTGTTTCACATTCCAAATGTTTTCAGATTTTAGAAAGGCAATATGAAGCACATGCTGTATATTACTAATACTCTCAGCAGGTTTTGAGATAGTACTCTGTTTTCAAACACATTAATATTTCTGCAGCAAAACTTATGAATATTCACACCAATTTGGATAAATAAAAACTATTAAGAGTCTCATATCATTTCAGATCAGGTTTTCTGCCAAGTGCCTTAAATGCCAAACTTATAGAAAAATCTTCGGACTTTTTTAAACTTCAGAATTGCATATAAGTAGTTGTGAACCTGTTTAAACATTATTATTCTTTTGTAATCTGATAATCCTCAGTGAACCTCTCCCTATAAATCCATATCTAGTTTTTTGGGGGTAGGGTAGGGTGTTTTTTGGGGAGGAATTGAGTAGATAGTGGTATTGAATATATAGTACAGGCTGATAGGAATTTTGTTGGTCTTGCCTGTGCTGTCATTTTGTTTGATGATGCCATTGTATAATGATATAACAGAATAACAGATAGTTTTAAACCCTTACAATATATAATATATATTTGCAAAGAATTATTATTATAAATCTGCAAGGCATTTTATATAAAATATTTCTACATATATAAATAAGTATGTATGTATATAAATAGAAAATAATGCCTTACAAATTTACCAATTCTTTCATGGCTTAAATCGTAGATTGGGATGGAAACCTAATTGGGTTCCCTTTTTTTTTTTAATTCTCTAGAAAATTTTTTAATATTACATGAACCAGTACTTCTTAAACTTTATTTTAAAATCTCCTGAAAATCTTATTAAAATGCAGATTCTGATTTAGTAGGTTTTAGGTGGGGCCCAGGATTCTGCATTTCCAGCAAGCCCCTAGATGATGCTGATGCTGCTGGTCCAGAGACTACTTAGAGTGGCAACATTGTGGACCTATTTTTTGTCTGCAATTCATATTTCTTATGTATTGTGCTTGATTAAAAAGCTTAAATTTAACGACTTAGTGAAGTTCTGTACTGTTCACAGCCTTTCCTACAGGTGGACATTGACATACATACCATTCTGTTTACCGTAAGGAATTCCGTTGGTGTGATCTTGCCTATGTAAATTTAGAGTATACTGCAACTTCAGAAAAGGCAATATTCTCTTTTCTCATGCTTCAAAACCATTAATTAATTGGACATTTTAGGATACTTATTTTTAAGCAGAGTTGTTTTTTATCAACAAAGGCAGTTTTATAAGATTTTTGTGCCAGTCCCTACCTCAATAAACTACAAGTCTGGGTTTCTCAATTCCAAAATATTTTAATCTTCCATTGGTTGTTTTCAGTGGGTCACAGGAAAAAGTAGAATTGCTGCCAAGACAAGCTCGACTTTTTGCCTGGGCAGATCCTACTGGTACCAGAAAACTTACATGGACATATGCAGCAAATATTGGACAACATGATCTGTTAAAGGTATCATTTTGGGGGTGGAAAACAGTGTATTGTGTGCATACTATATATACACCATTTAATCCTAAATTTTAATTAGAGAAATATAAATAAAAGATTATGGTTTTATAAAAAAACTATAGAACTAAAATCAGTGATAAAAGACTTTTAAAACAATCGAGAAAAATGAAAATAAAGAAAAATGTGCCCTTATAGTAAAAGATGCAAACTTAAGGAAGTATGTAAGTGGCAAATATCTTTTATTGATTATATATCATGTATTAATGTTTTTCATTTATTATCACTAATTTTTATGATTGGAACTTAGAACTGCTGGTTAGAATTCAGTATCAAGTCTGTTTGACTTTATAGTCCATGGACTTTTCCCATTAAACCATGCTTCCTGTCAGTTATGTCAATAAATAAAAATGGTTTAAATTCTTTTATTAAAAGGAAAAAAACCCACTCAGATTAATTTAACAGTAGTATCTAACTATATGCTACTTAGAAGAGATCTATCTTAACTAAGCTAACACGGAAAGTTGTAAGCATGAAGAGATAGTAAAAATTTAACAGGCAGAAAGACATAAAAAGAAAGCAGAGTTGTTGATATTAATTTCTGAACAACTCTAATTCAAAGCAAAACCATTAAATAGAATATGATAATATGACAAGGCACCATAGCTATAAACCTTTATGCAATGAATAATGTTCCATCAAAATTTAAAACTTAAAATGCTGGAAATGAACTGAAAAACAATTACCTGAGAATATTTTAACACAGCTCATTTAATTTTTAACACATCAAATAGATGAAAAAAAAAAACAAGTAGAATTAAAGAATATTTGAATAAGTAAGATTGAACCAAGATACATATCAAATTTTGTAGTTTACAAAGAGAGAGTTCACCTTTTTAATATCTCTGAAACATTTACAAAATTTTATTGCATGTTAGAGTAAAAAAAAATTGGATAGGCTACTTTGATATACGTTTAAAAGCAATAGATAAATTTTAAACAGCATTAAAACTCAACTATTCCTATACTCTTGGTAACATCCTTTATTTATTTGTTTTTTTTCGGGTTTTGTTTTAAGAAAGCATGAAATGAAAAGCACATAGTAGGTACTTGTACTCTTTGTTGAAATTAACTGTGATTATATTTATGTTAAGCTTAGAATGAAGAGAAATCATTTTAATTTCTGAAAACACTGACCAAATCAAGCCTCATATTTTTAAGTGCTATATGAGACCTTCAGCCAAAAAGGCTATTCTTAGTGAAACTAAGTACAAACTGACCACTTTTTGACTATTTAACAATGTGATTTATATAAACATTTTTAATGTCTAAAATATTAAAACATAAAAATAAACTAGGTTAGTTTTACCTGAGGTTACTTTTCTAATAAACTTTTGAACCATTCTCTTGTCCATCTTGGAGACTCAAAAGCATCATATGGCATTGGTGCCTTGGAAGGTACTCTTGTTCCTGCTAAGTGCCTTTTAAGCACTAACAAGGTAACTCAAACTAAGGTATTAAAAAAAAATGAAGCACTATCAATCTTTATTATTGTTTGAAAAAATTGGCAAGATGTTTTGAAATAGCTTATAACTTTAGTTAATTTATGTCATTTTGATGGTTAGATTTTTCCAGTTTTAACTTTTCTAAACTTTCTCAGTTACTGTAATTCAGCTTTATATAATAAAAACTTGCTGTTTGTGGTTTTAATATAAAGTCTCTCTTTCCTCAGGATGAGTGTGGACAGTTTCCATATGATGCAAACATCCAGATACACTGGGTGTCATTCCTAGATGGGCGCCAGAGAGTTTTGCTTTTCACTGATGATGTTGCCTTGGTTTCCAAAGCCCTGCAAGCAGAGGAAATGGAGCAGCCTGATAATGAAATAACCTTGTCTCTCCACAGCCTTGGGCTTTCACTGGTTAACAATGAAAAGAAGCAGGAAGTTTCATATATTGGGATAACCAGGTATGGAAGAAGGAAGATAAAGTATCAGAGATCTTTAAAAGGCATTGAATTCATAATATCAAATTTGATGAGAGTAAACAGATACTTGTTCTGAATTTGATATACTGTACATTTTTTCAGAAAAACTACTGAATGGTTATTTTCACTGCTAGTTGAAAAACTCACAAAATAGAAAGATGAGTAAGATAATATCTTTGCCTATGATACTCATCTTCAGTTGGTAGGGAAGAAAGAGGTTTGCTTCTTTGTTGTTTTTGTATAGTTTTCAAAGTGAATTATAAAAACACCTGAGAAATGCTGCAAAGAAATGTACACACATGCAATGGAAATAGAGGTAGAAGCAGCTAACTTGTTTTATGCAGTAGAGGCTGGAGAAACTGGCATGGGTCAGTGAAAGCCAATAACAATGGGTAGATAAATTAGAAAGGTTCATAAAGGAGGTAGTGTTTGACATGGGTACATAATTTTTAACGGGTGGTTATTTAGAACTTCTTTTTAACTTTACCTTTTCCCCCCTCTTTACTCGCCCACCCCCCCTTCCCCCACTTCCATGACCTATGGATGTTGCCGTTTCCCTTTAAGAACTGGATCTCTAAAGACAGGGCGTCTTCTCCCACATGCTCGCTGCTTGCCCCTGGGGCCTGGCGCATCCGGGATATGGTCCATGGCTCCACTTGGGGCACGAACCCAGGACCTTCTGCATGTAAAGCAGACATGCTAACCACCACACTATGGAGCCATACTTAGAACTTTTTAATAGTGATGGGACTGGTTATTTTCTCTGGTTCTACTCGTACCTCTATAAGAAAAATATTTGCATTTATTTATTTTGATTTTTTAATCACACTAACTTTTGTAAAAGACTTATTTTTGGGGGGAGGCTAATGGAATGGTTAACATGTGGTTATGTATAATAAGCATAGGATCTATCAATAATTATGTGTTTAGTGGAGTAAAATTAAGTAAATAAAAAGATGTATTGTAATGCACTTTGCACAACACCTGATAGATTAAGGGTTCTATAAATAGTTTTATATATACCGTAAATACAATATTAATACATTTATGTATACATGAGAAATATATATTCTGGGGTATACATTTCAGTATTGTGTAGTGTTTTTAAACTAAATATGAAGATCATTTTAAAATCATATAAATTCATTTACTCTCGTTCTTTGATAAAACTTAATTTTTACTTTAATATTATATGCTATTGTATTTTGTCCGACATCAGTTCTTTTCTTTCATAGATTGTGCATTTGGTGTTATATCTGAGAAGTCATCGCCAAACTCAGTCACTTAGATTTTCTCTTTATGTAATCTTCTAGGAATTTTATAGTTTTGTGTTTGATATTTAGGTCTATAACCCATTTTGAGTTAATTTTTGTGATTTGTGTAATCTCTGTCTAGATTCAGTTTTTTGCACAGTTGTTATATCATCATTTGTTGAAAAGACTATCCTTTCTTCATTAAATTGCCTTTGCTTCTTTTCAAAGGTCAGTTGACTATTTGGGTCTTTTTCTGGTCTCTCAATTCTATTCTCTTGATCTGTGTCTGTTCTTTCATCCACACTACACTATCTTGATTTCTATAGTTTTATAGTCAGATAATGTCATTCTTCTAACTTTTTTCTTCTCCTTCAAAATTGTATTGGCCATTTTTAGTCTTTTGCCATTCCATATGAACTTTAGAATCAGTTTGCCAATATCTACAAAATAATTAGCTAGGATTTTGATTGGAATTGCATAATATCCATAGATCACCTTGGGAAGTACCAATATCTTAACAATAGTAAGTCTTTATATCCATGTACATGAATGTTTTTATTTAATTAGATCTTGGATCTCTTTCAGCAGACTTCTATAGTTTTCCTTGTATAGATTTTGTACAAATTTGTTAGATTTTGTTTATACCTAAGTATTTCATGTCTTTGGTGCCAATATAAATGTTACTGTGTTTTTGATTTATATTGCAGTTGTTCATTGCTGGTGTATAAGAAAGCAACTGACTTCTATATATAACCTAGTGTCTTGAAACTTATTAGTTGCAGGAATTTTTGGTTGATCTTTCGTATTTCCTACATCAACATCCATGTCATCTGAGAACATAGATAAAGACACCTTTATTCCTTCTCAATCTCTGTACCTTTTACTTTATTTTCTTGTCTTATTGCATTCTCTAGGATTTCTTGTACAATGTTGAAAAGGACTGGTGAGAGTGGACATCCTTGCTTTGTTCTTAGCAAGAAAGCATCTAGGTTCTCATCATTAAATATGATGTTAACTATAGGTTTTTTGAAGATGTTCTTTATCAAGTTAAGGAAGTTCCTCTCTCTTTCCTAGTTTGCTGCAGAGTTTTTTTTTATCATGAATTGGTGTTGGATTTATAAAATTTATAGTAGATATTTTTTTCATTACCTTCATTGACTAGTGTCCCCTAAACACATTATATAGTGAAGACATTGTTAACAGTATAATTAATATCAACAAGCTATATAGATGAAAATACTATGGAGTTATAGTTTATCATTATGCAAATAGTATAATGAGGAATTAGCAAAATATGGTCCATGAGCCAAATCTTACCTGCTGCCTGTTTTTGTACAGCCCTTGATCTAAGAATGATTTTTTAATATTTTTAAATGGTTGTGTAAAATCAAAAGAATATTTTGTAACACATAAAAAATTCATGAAATTCATAGTTTGTTGCCCTTAGTAAAGCTTTTTTAGAACACAGTCTTGCTTATTCCTTTGTATGCCTGTGGCTACTTTGGTGCTGCTGCTCAGTGCACAGCATATGACAGTGATGTAGTTATAACTTGAGAGTGTTTGAATGCCATACATGCAGTTATATAATAGTGCCCCCTTATCTTCAGTTTTGCTTTCTACAGTTTTAGTTACCTGTGGTCAACAGCAGTCTGAAAATATTAAATAGAAAATTTCAGAATTAAATAGTTCGTAAGTTTTTAATTCTATGCCGTTTGAGTAATGCAATGAAATCTCTCACCATCCACTCCATCTCACTTGGATGTGAATCATCCTTTCACCCCGCATGTCCAAGCTGTATATGCTACCCACCTGTTAGTCACTTAGAAGCCATCCTGGTTACCAGTTCACCTGTCATGGTATCTCAGTGCTTGTGTTCAAGTCACCTTTATTTTACTTAATGATGGCTCCAAAGCACAAGAATAGTGATGCTGCCGATTTGGCTATGCCAAAGAGAAGTCGTAATGTGCTTCCTTTAAGTGAAAGAGTGAAAGAGTGCAAGTAAACAAAAAAATCGTATGCCAAGGTTACCAAGATCGACATTAAGAACGAATCATCTACCTGGGAGATTCTGAAGAAAGAAAAAGAAATTATGCTAGTTTTGCTGTTGCACCTCAAACTGCAATGGCCCCAGTGCATAAGTGCTTAGTGAATATGGACAAGGCATTAACTTTGTGGGAGGAAGACATGAACAGAAAATGTGTTCTGTTGATGTTTTTGATTGACCACAACATACTGCTCCAGAAAGCATTGAACCTACGTGAAGACTTCAGCAAGGAATCTCTTGAAATGAGTGACACCAAGCCACTTACTGCAAGTAAGGGACAATTACACAAATTCAGGAATAGGTTTGGACGGAAAAATGTAAAAATTACCGGAAAGGCTGCATCTACTGAAGAAGAAGAAGCTCCTGCCACATTTCCAGCAGAAGATGATTAGGGTTCGGTGCTATCTGTGGTTTCAGGCATCTACTGGGGTGTTGGAACATTTTCCCTGTGGATAAGGGGAGACTACTATATTGTAACTTATTTATTTTTTTATTACTAATGCATACTCATCATGTCAAAATAAGAGAAAAGTGAACTTTGAATGTCTCTCTTGTAAGCCATAGTTATCAAATGAAATGGCAAAACATTAGTTTATTGTGCAGTGACATTTCTAAACTAAGCATGCATCACAGTATACCCAACTCACAGGAAAGCAATGGCCAGAAAAATCAGAAAATTTGAGATAAAATATCTGATCACGGCAGATTTTCTTCAGAAAAATAAACTAAAGATGAGACTGTAACCAACGTTAGTTTCTGTGTAACTCATTTGTTAGCCAAGCAAGGAAAGCCTTTTACCAATGACGAGTTAATTGAATAATGGATGATTGTAACAGCTAAAGAAATGTGTCCAGAGTAAACAAACTCAGGACCATTATCTTTTTGGTGAGATCAGTTGCTTGAAGAATTAAGGACATTCAGAACAGCCTCAGTAGTCAATTAAAAAACAAGGCCAGTGATTTTGAGTGGTTTTCTGTGTCTCTTGATGAGTCAACAGATGTTACGAATACTGCTCAGCTGTATTTTGAGAAGCCAGTGCTGAATGTGAAGTCACTGAAGAATGAGCCTCTATGAGTAGTTGACATAAAACAACCACAGGTGAGAATGTTTTTAAACAAGTTGAAGGAATTAATTCATTAAACGTGAAGTGGAATTTTCTAAGATCTATCACAAATGATGATGGAAAGATATGTGTGGAACAAAAAAAGACTTAGTTGGACAAATTTACAAAGTTTGTGAAAATGTAATGTTTAAAGTTTATGGTTACTCATTTTATCGTTTATCAGCAGGCACTTGTGGAAAACATTTGAATTGATCATGTGTTATCAAACCAGTAGTGTCAAATAGTGAACTTCATTCACTCTTACAGACTTAACTATCATTAGCTTGGTGAATTTTTGTCAGAAATACAAGCCAAATGTCCTGACCACACAGCAGTCAGATAGCTTAACAGTGATACTATTTATTCTTTTTGAGTCTTTGGCCAAAACTTAAAACTTCTGTGTGAAAAGAACTACCCTCAACCACTATTGTTGAAGACCAAATGGCTTTGGAAATTAGCTTTTGCTGCAGAATTGATAATGAATTCAACCTAAAAAAAGAAGATAAAACATCGCTTATATGCAAAACTTACATTGCCGTAAGTCATTTTGATGACAACTAACATTATAATGTCACTGGTAAATGTCACAATGTTTTATATACTTCCTGTGCTGCCCAGAGTTGAAACAAGATGTGAGATTTCCATCCCCACACAAATTTGGAGCAGATATATTTTATGACCTGCAACTATAGTACCAGCAACATTTTTCCAACCTCAATGAAAGAGCAAAAGAGGTTTCCACATTTCAAAATCCACTTGGCTGTGTAATGGAAGAATTTCTGCCTAAACTTCGGAAGGAAGTGATTGATCTGTAATGTGTTGTCATGCTTAAAGGCAGCTATCAAGAGAATATAATAGAGTAGGAAATAGAACTTTAGAATTTTCTAATAGAAAATAGAATTTTATCAATGCATTTTAAGCAGTATATATACTCAGCAAAAATAATATTCTTATAGATCAGTATCGGTATTTGGTAGTACCAATCTGTGAAAAGACAGTTTTAAAGATGTTCATTGCAGATCAACTTTAACAGATAAATATTTGCAATAGATTTTGATAACAAGGAATACTAACTTTGGGCCCTAATTAAGTAAAATGTCATCCCATAAAAGAAATGTAAAAAAAATGTAACAATGTATGGTAACAGATGTTAACCTGACTCATTGGATGATCATTTCACAGTATATACAAATGCTGAGTCATGTTATTATATACTTGAAATTAACATGTTTTATCTCAGTTATACTTCAAAAAATTAAAGTGTAAAAATGTGTATTTTCCCATTATTAATAGACGTATTTTTAAAAATTATATTCAATTGTTATTTTTATATTTTGAATTTCAATTAAAGTTTTGTGGAAAGCTTTTTTCCCTTTCTTTTATTATTTCAGTACCTACATAATAACCTCCATTTTGTCTCAGTTCACAAAGCCTAAAATATCTACTATATGGTCCTTACAAAAATGTTTGCCAATTCTTTAATTGATTAATGTCAGCTCGTGATAGAAAAACATTTTCCCCTGCCCTCTTTTCTTATGTTCTTTTATAACACATGTATATTTTGGTATTTAAAAATATCTCTTGTATAAATATAATTTTCATAGGCAATTGTTGGTTGCAGTAATTCGAAGTTGAATGACAGTTCTATAAACCAAAATATGTATCCTAATTCAATTTTCTTTATGAATTATTTTAGTTCTGGTGTTGTTTGGGAGATGAAACCAAAACAGAAATGGAAAACTTTTAGTCAAAAGCAAATAATCTTACTTGAAGAGTCTTATAAGAAATATCAAATAGCAAGAGAACGTGGCTGGATTAAGCTAGACAGTAATTTTGAGGTATATCAAAATTTTTTTGTTTTTGTTTTTATATATATATTGTGGTCATGGTAGTAAGTAAAATTTCACTGTACAAGTAATGTATGTGTAGAAACTAACTTGTTAGTAAATAAACAGTAGGAATAGCATGACTAATATTTATTAATAACACTTTAAAATATATTCTTATTAAATCATACTATGAAATGTTATTTAAATATATTTTTCTTGTGCATTTTTATAATTTCTGTGTACAAGGTAGATAGTTTCATGAAACTTGTATTCAGTAAGATTATGGAGAAGTTAAGATTGAAACTTTTTCTCATATTTTGAATGATACCAATGTATGTTGCTAAATGCTGTGAAAAATTATATATTTCAGTGATGAAAAGTCTATAGAAAACTTGCTCAATTAAATTCATTAAATATGAATGACCGTTGGACATGGGTATACTAAATAAAGATATACTTGACATAGGCCATTACAGTGTTGAAACTGAAAGTCACTTTTACTCCAAGAAGACCCCAGAAGCTTGACTAATTTTAAGCTTGTTCTGGTTCAGCCATGCCATTTTGGTTACTCTGTCTTTAATATCTCGTTGTTGAAATGTTTACATTGGTCACCAGATATGCTCCCTACCCCCATGCCCACCTGCATAACAAACGTTGGCCATGCTCACATGAAAATAACAGCAACTGTACATTAGTATCATACATAAATAAGCTATCAACTATTCATTGTTTAACTTTGTTAAAACAAAGTTAAGAATTATCGAGAATTATTTATTACTATTGACGTTTTTAAAAAATATACATCACGACTTATTTTCTTTAAGTATAGTTTATATAGTTGAAAAGTTCCCCTATCATTTTCTTGTTTTCCTCATAACATTGGTAGAAAAGTGATAATTCTGCTTCAAAGATCTCAATAAAGCATGCGGTTTTTTTCTTAGGTCAATTTTGATACAGTTCCAATGGAAATGCGCCTCCCTATTCGGTGCCCTATAAAGCGAGATTTTTTATCAGGAATTCAGATTGAATTTAAGCAGTCTCCTCACCAGAGAAGTTTACGGGCCAGGTTGTATTGGCTTCAGGTAATATTGTCATCCTCAATTCAATAGATAATACAGATAGTCACCGATTTAGGATGGTTTGAATTACGATTTTTGCATTTTATGATGGTGCAAAGGCAATACGTATTCAGTAGAAACTGTATGTTGAATTTTGAATTTTGATCTTTTCCCAGGCTAGCAGTACACGTTAGGGCACTCTCTCATGGTGCCGGCCAGCAGCAATGGGCCACAGCTCCCTGCCAGTCATACAATCGGGGTAAACAACTGATACTGCACAGTGCAGCATTAAATGTATTTTCGACTTAGGCTACTTATCGGGATGTTAACCCCCTCATAGTAAATGAACATCTGTATCTAATCACTTTGAGGATAAAATTTTTTTTCCCCAAGGTTCTAGCATGTGTTGTGATTGACATCTTTCTTTTTGTTTGTATCTTTATTCTCCTTCCATGTATCCGGTGGATTCAACATACTTACCACCCAAGTCCAAAGACCTTGTGACTGTGAGGCTATTTAATTTGACCAGTTAGCCCACAAGAGTGTTTTCTTGCACTGGAATTGTTATTTTTAAATCCTCCTTTGGATTTGTCTTGGGATCCCCAAAAAAGACTTTCTTTTGTCATTCTACATGGGAATGAGCAGGGCTTTATTGGAGGCTGTTTGCTTGCTTCCTTCTTCCCTATCTTCCTTTTAACTACTAAATATTACTTAGGGCATTGGTATTCTTTTTCTTCTTTCTCCCTATCCTCTGATTTCATATCCAGTCTCCACTTACATTTTATTTAAATTACAGAGAGTTGAAATCTCACATGATCCATAGGTGCAAGTATTTCAATTAGTGGTGTACATGCTGTACAATGTTAATGTAACTATGATGGTATTTATATATTTCTTTATATAAAAAACCTTGCCCTTGCTGAGGTATATAAGAATTTTAGATTTAACTAAAACTTTTAATGGTACCTCATATACATACAGCCGCTTAATTATGATGAAATTAGTGATATCTTCTATAATATTGTAAATTATTTTAAATACTAAGTTAGTTGCTTTTTTTTCCCCAGGTTGATAATCAGTTACCAGGTGCAATGTTCCCTGTTATATTTCATCCTGTAGCCCCTCCAAAATCTATTGCTTTGGATTCAGGTAAAAATTAAAAAGCAAAAATTAATTTGAGGTATTCTCTGGTTATAAAAATTAAGTAAATATTGTTTTGACCTATTATACAGCTTGATAGCCTTTTTCTTGTTTTTCTTCTTCCCCTTAGAGCCCAAACCTTTTATTGATGTGAGTGTCATCACAAGATTTAATGAGTACAGTAAAGTCTTACAATTCAAGTAAGTAAATACTCCCCTGTTCACCTAAAGGAATTTAAAATGAGAATCTACTTTGAAAATAAATTTTTCTCTTTTGAAAGTGACTTCTATTTAAAAATTATTTCCACTTGAACATATTAATCTACTTTTGTTCAAGTAATTTTCTATGTTGAAACTTATTTAAATAATAGCTTCTACATATTTTAAAGTATAAAATTCCTTCAACCGCCTTCTCTCCTTTCTAACTCCAATTACAAGTGCAAAAGTGAATTATAAATGACGTGTATTTGTGAGGTGTGTTCTTCAAAGCAACCGCTATGGACTTTAAAAGTTGGATAATACATGGTACATCATCTGGTTGTGTTTATCTTTTGTATAACATGATAATTGTAGGATTTGAGACTTTAAATGCTAAGTGTTAATACAGCAGTATTACCTTTAGCAAAATTTTCACTTTAATCGAAAATTCTCAGTATAAGGAGACTTTGATTTTGTTAACATTAACACTGTTTAAAAAGATGAAGGAACAAGATCTTATGTGGCTTTTGGCCAAAATCAAAGTTTTAACATTGAAAATTACTAAGTTTGACAGAAACCATTTTCTACCTTAAATTTTTTTTTTCCTCAGGTATTTTATGGTCCTCATTCAGGAAATGGCCTTAAAAGTTGATCAGGGCTTTCTGGGAGCTATAATTGCACTGTTTACCCCAACAACTGACCCTGAAGCAGAAAGAAAACGGGTAACAATTTTTATTTCTTGGGAAAATTATAAAACAAAAAAAATTAAATCAGCCATTTTTTAAATTAGTAATAGAGACAAAAATTAAAATAGAAATTCTTGATTTAATTTTTTTCAGACAAAGTTAATCCAGCAAGATATTGATGCTCTAAACACAGAATTAATGGAGACTTCAATGACTGATATGTCAATTCTTAGTTTCTTTGAACATTTCCATATTTCTCCTGTTAAGGTTTGTTATAATTATTACCTTGAAAATTTGGTGGAATTTTATAGAACTTTTAGAGGGTCTGTACAAATGTGGGTTTTAATTTGCTGCATCAAATATTTGGTGGGAATTTTGTTTGATTAGTTGAAATAATTAAGACAGTTCTCTGTAACATATGTGCAACCATAATTCCCACAGAGAAACCACCGAAGCATGTTCTCTAGTCTTGAATTAATAACCCTTTTATTCAAGGAAGAAGCTGACCACAGCACTTCTTAATTAAGCAAAGAAGTGCTCACCAACGTTTAATGTTTTGGTGCACTTTGTAACTACTATCACTGTCTAAACAGAAAGCTATAACGGGTGCCCTTACCAGAATGTAAAAACGCTGAAGTAGGTATTATACTGTTGATGTGGTGTTTTTTACCCTTTCAGCATTTGAGTGTAACTAAAGGAGTGGAAAATTGGATACCTTTCACTTGCCTGATTTTGTACTTTATGAACCCATTTCCTCTTCTCCTTTTGTTGTTCTTTTTAGGTTTTATAAGAGAAGGTGACTGCTTAGGAATACACAGATTCTATCAACCATAATGCTCTATGCTTGTGTAATGGGCCAGATTTACAGTTAAACAACTCTTTTAAAATATTGATGATCCTTTACATTCTCAAAAACTGTTTACAGCACATTTATTTCAATTGCATTTACCAATCCATTTAGCTAAGTGAGGTATTTATAAAATGGAATTATTTTAAATTGATGTATTAGTTTGGTATTAGACATATTCACAGTGTTAGGTTTAAAATGGATATTGTTTTATACGTTAAGTTACACACAATTTCTTTTTCATTAAGTGAAAATCAGTTATTTATAAGGTTGAATAATACCCTCAACAAATATTTATTGAATGCCTACTTTCAAAGTTGCTGTGGGAAGTATAAAGTGACTTCATGGAGTTTGTAATCCAGGGGGGTATTAAAAATTGGTAATTTACCTATTCATGTTTTTAGGCACACTGGAAATTGTGCCATGAAGTTGAATAATTAATATCATGAACCATAGTTATTTTCTTATTCTCTGGTGACTTCGCCCTAGAGAAAGGCTGAATTTCTATCTACCTGAGCTTATCTTTCTTGGATCTGAACACTCTCTTGACTCTGCATGGTCAAAAAGTCCACATCAAAGAAAAAAACACATCAGCTGGGCTTTTCCTGACCTTACATCAAGTCTGCTCTATTGAGCTCTATGTTGGTTATGTAAAATGCCTACGGAATGGCAGAATGAGAAAGGAGAGTTATTGGTGCTCTTTACACAGGTCCAATTAATTTTTGCCCATGTCTTCTGCATCGTTGCACTAATGATGATGCAGCACAAAGTAGAAGCAGCAAAATAGGAATGTGAAAATCTCATATTTAGGTAGCGAGTTGAATAGGTCTGTGGCAGCTGAAAACCTTATTTCTTTAGCAACTTGCTAATTGTTGCCATAATTGTCATGTTATTGTTACTTGGTATTATTGTATAATTATAACAATTGTTATCTTTGATTGTTGCCAGATGTTATTTATGTTAATTGATGAAAATAAATAATTATCCATTATTTTGACTGGTAGACTACTTGTGTGACATTTGACATGTTTTTCTTCTTAAATGATGATGCTATTTTTACAAAGTGTTTTTGGGCCCATCCATATAAACACAATGGTATTTACATACTTTGAATAAAATTATAGCTTTAAATTTGGAACAGACTAATTTGTATTTTGTCAAAAATTAAATATGAGAATCAGGTAGGAATGAGCTATTCTATGTTATGTACAGAGTAACAAATCATATCTTGTCTTTAGGACTCTAGTGAAAGATACAACATTTGTATCTAAAAGATCTGGTTCCTGTGTATGTAAGTTTTTTGGTTTTGTTTTTAGCTTTCATTTATTGAATGCTTTTCTTTCAGTTGCATCTGAGTCTGTCTTTGAGTTCTGGAGGTGAAGAGTCTGACAAAGAAAAACAGGAAATGATTGCAATTCATTCTGTCAATCTGCTATTGAAAAGCATAGGTGCTACTCTAACTGATGTGGATGACCTTATATTCAAGTAAGATTTATGTTAAAGTATATTGGGAGGCTTTTGTACCAAGGTTATGTTTTTGAATATTTTCTCCATTTGTGCTTGAATGTTAGCTTAGAAAAATGATAATTTTTGCTACTTTTACTTGAGTGTGGTCCCTGTCTAAGTATTCTCTTTTGGTACATTTATTTGGTACATTTTACTCATCGAGGTAAGTGTAATTTTCTTTTCAGTTATTCATATCTAGATAATATATCAATATAGAATAAAATTGAATTATTTTAGTAGTGTATTATATATTGACTATGTTTAAAACAGAGTTATATTTAGAAATAAGTATTAAGAGGGTGAGTATAATCATATGGTAAAATATAGATAACTCCTTGCTGCATCTAACATTATAATATTTATGTGTGGCAGACACATATGAATGTTAATGGAATTGAATATTTATCAATGGTATTGAAAGAAGTAGTTACTTTGGGGGAAAAAAATCATTTATATCCTTTTCACCTCACTTGTATGCTGTCAAATTTCATAGGACTCAAAGAATTAAATAATTCATATTGAAGAAAACTAAGAAAAAATAGAAGTTAATTCTTATCACATCTCTGAATAAAATAAATTTTTCTAAGTTTAAAAGCAAGGGGAAAAATCCCAATGGAAAATACAAAATAGATTTGACTGCATAACAATTAAATATTTTACAACAAAATAAATGAAAACAAAAACACAATTGGGAAAATATAATGACAAATAGGACAAAGCAAGGATAAAGAGTCTTAATATTAAACATCGATGAGAAAAACCTAAAGATTCCAGTGTCATAATTTACAAAAGGGAAGATACAGTGGCTGATAGATATTTGAAATATTCAGTTTTATTACTTATTAAAGAATATATGAAAATTAAAGCAAATTATTAAAGATTTCAAAATAGCAATCCTAGTACTAGGGGAGCAGGTCTGAGAAATGGGAGCTTTTTAAAAACTTTGTATGAGTGGAAAGAGAAATAAATAATAAAGAGTCTTAAATGATTTTATAGTCTTTCACTTAGTAATTCTTTCTGGGGGAATTCAGTCCAAAAAAAATCTTGAAATTCAACCAAAGAGTTGTCTTCAGGGTACACACGGCAACATTAATTATGCCAAAATTTGGAAATGTGTGACAGTGCAAGAATTGTTATGACACTGCCACATGATGGATTGCTATGCGCCCATTAAAACCGTGACATAGAATTCCGAATAGTGTAGAGAGATACTTGTCTACGATGTTAAGTGTAAAAATGCATACAAAATGTTTTAAATACTTTTAAATTGCATGGAAAAAAGAAAGGATTCAATATAGTAATGACGAGGAAAAAAAATTTTAAAATCTGTGTGGTAGGATTATGATTTTAAACCTTTTACTCTTTATATATTTAAGAAAGACTTATATGAGAATTCACTATTTTAATAATAATTTGTTATCAGGATAATAAGATCTCAAACATAAATTATATGTATATGTGGCAGATGTACAAATCTAATTGTGAAAGAATCAGCAATGATTAATTGATCGTTGAAATTTTAAGTCTCTTTTTTTCCACAATATAATATTAGTACCTTTGAATCTTTCTCCTCCCAGACTTGCTTATTATGAAATTCGATACCAGTTTTACAAGAGAGATCAGCTCATGTGGAGTGTTGTCAGACATTACAGTGAACAGGTAATTTCCTACCATAATAGCTCATAGGGAATATACTTCATAAAATGCAAAACAAACCATTTGTATGCGATTGTACAGTGTGCAATAATATTTCCCTAATTTACTTCAATTTGTAATCTCATTAATTACTAGTTTTCTTGAATGGTTAATTTCTTTTTCTTTTAATTCTTTCCCCCTACGTATACCTTTTTAAAGTTTCTTCCAGTGCCTTTTTCCCTTTGCAATTACACATTTACCACTTCGGGAAACAATAGTGATTTAAGAGTCATTACACTTTATTTCTTCAATGACTGCAGTTTCTAAGCATAGTCTAGTAGAATTGCGAGAGAAATTCTAAGCCAGGTTTCTTCCCACGCCTCAGTCACTCTGTGTGCACAGAGACATAGTACTTGGTTCAGGGCACTAGGGTACCATGCTGTACCCTGGTACTCAGGGCGGCATTCCCCTCCTCTGCTGGAAGGTCCTTTCCCCATGGTGTGTATAGACAGTGTGGTTATTAAATGTTCAGATAAGCATGTATTTTCTTTGTTTTTTGTTTTGGTTATTATTCCCCCCATCTAATTTCATACTAATAATGATAATAACAATGTTAAGTAACAATTACTGAATTTAATATGATAGTCATGCAAAGTCAGTCTAATATGCCTCTAATTTTACAGATATAAGACTGAGGCCTCTAGAGACTAAGTGATTTGTCCAAAGTTGTATAACTGCTGAATGGCAGACTCTGCCTCAGCTTAGTTCTGTCTAATTTGAAAGCCCTATGTAAAGTGCTAGTATAATGCCTGGTGCGTAGTGAAAGAACATGATGGTGGTTATTCTATATTGTTCTCCTTTAACAACCTAATTTAATTATTAGTCCCCTTTCTTCCTATTGCATCATGATGTTTTTTTCCAACAGTTGCAAAGGCCTTAATTTACCTTTTTTTTTTTTCCCCCCCAGTTCTTGAAACAGATGTACGTCCTTGTATTGGGCTTAGACGTGCTTGGAAACCCATTTGGATTACTTAGAGGTCTGTCAGAAGGAGTTGAAGCTTTGTTCTATGAACCCTTCCAGGTATTATTTTAAGTGTAGTTATAGAAAAATGGATGTTCTGTTCTTTTAATGACAAATAATTTATATCCTAACTGTATCTGAGAACTGGATCATATTCAAATAACAAAAATATATCTAGTTTATATTTCTATTTGAAATTACTTGAGATGACATTAAAAGATTATTTTAGAATTATTTGAGCACTTCTAGAGTCTGGGCAATAAAACATGCTCACATTTTCCAGGGTTTAATGTAGTTGTAAGGAAGGGTTCTAGGTAGATTAAGACCATTTCAAGGCTGTCTCACCATTATGGAGAGGACTAATGGGGCATTTAAAGCTGACTTTGTTTCATATTCAAGCTTTACTCTAACTTGTTCTCTTCCATTTAAAGGATCCAAGAGCCCAAAGTAGTGAGGGTTCTAGAAGGACAAAGGAGAAAATAAATGGGAGAACAAGAGAGTCAATGCTATGTGGGCTCTTAGTCTTGTTACCAGTGCAGCTTGCCTTATCAGTCGATGCAATTTGGTACTGGGAGGCCAGCTTCAGATTGTGACTGAGGCTGATGATTTACTTCTGTCCAATTTTTTTCATCTTAAATGATATGCTGAGATTATGTGGGTTGAAAATATCTTCAAACACAGTAGGTGTTCCATCAGTATTTGGATTAGAGGGGCAAAAACTGTCATCATGCTTATGGATCTTTACAGATTCTGAATCTTCATGGAAACCCTGAAATACTAGATTAAAAGTCTTAAACTTGTTTAAATTTTAAATAGTAATTTTTTTTTGCGGGGGCAGGGTGCTGTTCAAGGCTCTGAAGAATTTGCTGAGGGGTTAGTGATTGGAGTAAGAAGTCTCTTTGGACACACAGTAGGTATGTATCACATATTTGTGTATATGCGTATTTTTATTGTAATTATTATAAAATGCATTTTTTATGAAAAACATTATATTTTATAAAAAGATCACTTTTCTGATATTTCCTTTTAGAAGATGTGTTCTCTTGTTCTTTAATGGACAATAATTTAACACTGACTTGCTGGGTTTTTTATTTGTCTTTGTAGTGTGTGGACTCCCTGTACTTTTTTTTTAAATTTATTTTTACCCCCTCTTTAATTCCTGCCCCCCCACCCCCCACACTTCCACCCCTGACCCATGGATGTTGCCGTCTCCCTTTAAGAACTGGATCTCTGAAGGTGGGGTGTCTCCTCTCACACGCTCGCGGTGTGCACTTGGGCCTGGTGCACCTGGGGCCTGGCACACCCGGGGTGTGGTCTGTGGCTCCACCTGGGGTGCGAACCCAGGACCTTCTGCATGTAAAGCAGATGTGCTATCTACTACACTATGGAGCCACCCTCCATGTACTTTAAATAGTTTTATTTCTCTTCTTGATAAATGAGAAATGAGAAAAATAAATTTCTGCCTTTTTGTATATGAGAGAGAATTTTAAGCACCTGTTAGTCTAAAGCAGTTGCATGCTGTGTATAGTGCTAATGCTTTTTAAAGAAACAGTGTTACTTCTCTGGGCCTTTTGATAGGTGGTGCAGCAGGAGTTGTATCTCGAATCACTGGTTCTGTTGGAAAAGGTTTGGCAGCAATTACACTGGACAAGGAATATCAGCAAAAAAGAAGAGAAGAGATGGGTCGACAGCCTAAAGATTTTGGAGACAGCCTGGCCAGAGGAGGAAAGGGCTTCCTGCGTGTAAGTCTCTTACTGAATCTTCAAGAAACCCTCAACTTCTCTATGCACTTTAGGATATGTCCTCTAGCTGGTTGTTGGAAACTTGGAATATTACTTGAGTAAAAGTCTGTTAAAGTAATGGTAGTGATAAATTATAGACTTTTCTGTTTCCTTTTGTTCTCCTTCCCCATCATCTTTAGATCTGTCCTCTAAATCGCAGACTTAGTTTGGCTCTTGAATTGGAGTGAAAACTCCATAATAATAGCAGGTTGGCACTAGTGTAGAAGGGGAAGAAATAAAGGAGAGAAATATGTTTAATAATGGTAACTAGAGGGAGAAGGTCTTCAGGTCATTGTCAATTCGCCGTTTCTGTGAAGGGAGGTGTAGAAGTTAAATGTCATAAACCAAGAACTGCTGTTCACTGCTTTTCAGTGCTTTAAAAATTATATAGGTAGTATATATAGGTACTGTTTAATTATACAGGTAATATATGAATATTCTCCTTATAAGTAATTATAAGAACTTATAAGTTCTCTTTTTAGTAAATAATGGAATCACTGTAGGTAAGGCTATAAAGTACTCTGGTTACCCTTCACCTCTTCCCAGGGGTATCTAATTTCAGTAGCGTGTATATCCTTCAGATTTTTTTCTATGTTTTTATATAATAGACAGGTAGTTTTAGTTACTACTCTTATTTGACGATTATTAAGAATGTATAAACATATTACTGTTTTAATTTTGGAAATAATTTCAGGGCACTAACTCCTGAGTTTGTGCCAGTGATTTGTAATGTATGTTGTCTCCTCTAAAGTGCTTTGTCAGGTTATCTGTTACCCTTTGGAGGTCTCCTCATTGTCAATTTCCCACACTTTCACTAAATTATAAAGTAATATCATTAAAATATATGAATAGATATTAGGGGTTATATGACTCAGCTCACTCATTTTGCTGATACAGAAACTAAGATTTAAGATTGAAATCAGCTTCCCACGGCTGGTTCTAGAGCTATATGTAGAATCTTTTCATCTGCTTTACTATTCTTTTTATTATAAATTTTACTTCTACAAGGTGCTTTCACTTAAAATTTGCTTTGATATGATATTTTAAAAATCGTAGTGTTGACCTACATGTATATGTTGTTCACATTATTAAATAAGTACTTTTTTTTTTTCCTAGTATGTCTGTAGAGACCTCTAGTGGTTGATTTAAAATTAAGTTCCTTCCATTCAGATTTGACTTTATGATGATTTCTCTTTCAGGGAGTTGTTGGTGGAGTGACTGGAATAATAAAAAAGCCTATGGAAGGTAGGTTGAGCATATTTCCTTCTTGTGCAAAGTCTGAAGGGATGATGCATGGTAAACGTAATAAATGTTACTGCTACTAGGTATTTGAGAAAATTTCTGACTAATTTTATGTTCATAGTCCTAATTGTTATTTAATGAATATACTTTACTCAGAAAAGTGGAGAAGTTGAGTAGTAGACTGTAATTCAGACTTTGAATGCTATTTTCAGCAAGTCCATAGTTAAAACTAGATTCCTTTGGGCCTCTGATAGCAGCTGACTCATTCTTTATCCTATCTTAAAAAACACATTATTTAGTGCAAAATCCCAGTTGGCTTCTTTGAAGAAATTGACAAGCTGATTCTAAAATTTGTAGAGGAAATCAAAGGATTCCAAATAGACAAAACAATGTTGAAAAAACAGAACAAAGTTGGAGGACTTACATTACCCAGTTTGAAAAACTTACTATAAAGTTGCAGTAACTAAGACAGTATGGTACTGGCATATTGATAGATATACAGATAAATGGAATAGAATTGAGATTCCAGAAATAAAACCTTATATTTATGGTCAGTTGACATTTGACAAAGGTACCAACGTAATTCCATAAGGAAAGAATAGCCTTTTTAACAAATGATACTGGGATAACTGGAAATAAACATAGCGTTTATATGTATAATCCAGCAATTCTACTCCTAGCTATATACCCAAGAGAATTTGTTTGCTCAAAAACTCGTGCTTAAATCTTGATGGAGAAACATTATTCATAATACCCAGAATGTAATAATAACCCAAACGTGTATCAACTAATGCACGGATGAACAAAATGTGGTAAATTCATACAATGAGACATTATCCAACTGTAAAAAGAAATCAAGTACAGATGCTTCTGGACTTATGATGGGGTTATGTCCTGGTAAACCCATTGTAAGTTGAAAGTATCGCAAGTCGAAAATGCATTTAGTACTACACTGTAGAGTATCGTATCGGTTATGTACCCATGTGATCACATGGCTGAGTGGGAGCTGCGGCTCACTGCCGCTGCACAGCGTCTTAAGAGAGTATGCTTCATACCGTGTATTGCTAACCCAGGAAAAGATCAAAATTCAGAGTACGGTTTCTACTGAATGGGTGGGTACTACTTTTGTACCATCGTAAAATAAAAAATCAGAATTTGAACCATTGTAAGTTAGGGACTGTTTATGCTGATACAAATATAAGGTGGATGAACCTTGAAACATGGTTCGAAATATGGTGGAAAAAGCCAGTTAAACATACCACATGTCGTATGATTCTATTTGTACGAAATGTCCAGAGTAGGCAAATTCATAGAGGTAAAAAGTAGATTAGTGGCTGCCTAAACACTTAAAGCATTAGTTGTAAAAGTTGAGCATGCCTCAGGATTACCTGGAGGGCTTATTACAACACAGGCTTCTGGGCCCCACTCCCAGAGTTTCTAATTCAGTAGGTCTGGGATGAGGCCTAATAATTTGAATTTTTAACACACTTCGAGAACCACTGTTTATCATGTTATGATTAATTTTAACTTCTTTAAAAAGCCAAATACTGGAAGCCCCCTGGCTAAAACAGTTAAGCATTTGGCTCAGGCTTTTGTTATGTTCAAACTTGATAAGTTTAAAATATCTTCATACATTCATGGCCTTTGGTTTTATGAAGGTGCCAAAAAGGAAGGAGCTGCTGGATTCTTTAAAGGAATTGGAAAAGGACTTGTGGGTGCTGTGGCTGCTCCCACTGGAGGAATCATAGATATGGCCAGCAGCACCTTCCAAGGAATTCAGAGGTAATTAAAGTATATATTATATGAAAGGTATGTGTCTGTGTGCTAATTGTTTCTAAGAATACATAAATCGGTTAAATACTTTGCCTGCTCTTAAGGATCTTAAAGTCTAATTGAAAGCTGCGATAGGTTCACAAAGTAGAGTGCCGCCAGAAGGGAGTAAGAAGAGACATTTTTTTATGTCTCAATTTCTCTTTTATTCAACAAATATTTATTGATACCTAGTATATGCTAGGCACTGTGCTAGACACTAAGTATACAGAGAGTGGGCAACCTAGTCTCTGCCTTTATTATTTTGATGTTTCTTTTCTTTGAAAACAGTTGAGGGAGCTTGGTGTCAGACAGACTTAGATTTAATACTAGTTGCATTATTTTGGGAAGGTTATTTAAAATTACTCTGATTTTCATCAAATATTGACATAATATGGAATATAGTACAGTGTTTAGTGAATATACATATGTATTACTTTGAAAGATTCTCACATATTTCTTATACTTATTCTGCTGCTTTGTACAGGGCAGCAGAATCAACCGAGGAAGTGTCCAGCCTCCGTCCCCCTCGCCTGATCCACGAGGATGGCATCATTCGTCCATATGACAGACGGGAATCTGAAGGCTATGATTTATTTGAGGTATATAATCTGTTCTTCATGGTCATGAATGAAATGCAGTTTTAAAGATTTCTAGGATTAGGATTTCATGGGTGGTTCTTAAAGTTCCTGATTCATGAACTTCCTTAGGGATTACACAGGGAACATGGTTCGTAGAGTAGAATTTGATCATTTATTTTAGTGTAATGTGTTAAATGGGAATAACTGGTAAATTTTTTCTGCACAGGTGCAATGCTTTTTTGTACAGAAAGGATAATGTTAAAAGAAGTCGTAGGCTTTCTTACTACTTGTGTGGTAGCTCATTTAGTTAACATTGTTAACTTTGGTCTCCTGCTTTGTAGCTAATTATTGGAATTTCACTGCTTCCTTTTCTCTCAACCAAATTAATTTATTTGGACTACTCTGTAAATCTATATTTATTCAGGTAAACAGAAGCTGGAGGAGAGGAAAAAAGATTATGTTCAATTATAATCTTTTTAAACCTTAAAAAAAATTCAAGGGTTTTCTTTGGCTTTTATTTTAGTTTTAATTTTACTGTATTTAAATAATATGTACCTATATAAATATGCTCCCATGACTAGCTTTCCCCCCAAAATGAATTTATTAATGTTTTCCTACTTTGACTTTAAAATAAAATGACTCTTCATTGTTATTAGCCTGTGGTTTTTATTATGTGTGATTACATTTTATTTTTCTGCATGCTTCTAACTTTATTTTCTTTCTTTTTCTGCCTACACAGCAAGAACTGGATATACAGGAGTAAATGTCTCCTATACTACTACTTGATTTCATCCTTAAAAATCAAAACAAACTGTGGTATTAATTGACTGGCTTTGATTTATTTAGATTGAGAGTCCATTTTAATGACTTTTTCTTTATAACTCTCCCCTGTATCTGAACTTTTATTGTAGTGGTTTGACTACAAATAAAAATGGTGGTATTCCTGGTAATTATACAGGAATAAGAGATAAATATGAAATATTAGAGGATGCAGGAAATCAACTCCCTTCTCCCTAGAGTTGGTAAAAACTTTACTGAACTCAGAAGCAGACACTCTTACTATCATTTTGAAAATTTTATCCTTTTAAATGCTTTTCTTGTACATTTCAGGTAAAATAGGAAAAAAAAAGGAAAGTTATTATGTCCAAATTATTATTTATTCTTATATTTGTGAGTCCTAATGATGGGATTACATAATTATGTTTCACAAATCACCCTAAATTTACTCAAGCTAAAGTGCTATCAACTGGAGCATGTGTTTTAATAACTGAAGTATCAGTTGCTCTGAGTCTGTCCTTAAACCTCGAGTAGGAGTTGGCACATGAATTTTGAGAATATGTTCCCTTAATCTCTTTTTTCTTTTTTAACCTCTCGGTACTCTTGCTAGATAAATGGCAGTCATTTTATAGTTATAGACATATAGACATTCTCAGCCTTTAACATTTGTGCTTTTCAAAAATTGAATCTTGTTGGTTATGCTTATTTCACAATTATATTTGTTTTAAATAATGTAAATAGAAGTTGAACATGTAATTAGGCAAATTTCTTATATGGCACTTGAATGTATAGATGTCTTTATTTTTAAAAGCCAACCCATTTTGCTTTTAAGTCCTCAGAGAGGATCATTATCTTAATGAGAACAAAAATAATTATAAACTATTATTTTGAAATTAATGTGCCTATAGTTAATTTTCAAAACAAGTTATGTTTTGATTTTTTTTTTAATAAATGACAAATTTTAATTTGATTTAGCAGCATCTTATCTAGCAGCTTTCATTCTTCCCTCCAAAGCTGAAACCAAGGTATAAACTTAGATTTAATGTTTTGTACATTTGAAGAGAATGAAACTATTAACATACAGTGGGTCAGTTGGATTATATTTTTTTATAACCATAGTTATTAAAAGAATAATTTAAATGCTTCCTATTTAAACTAAGCCTTTTAAAGAAAAAAGAATGACATCCAAAGACCAGCCTAAAACTGTAGCTGACAAACTTTTCTTTGTGCCTAGATAATTGGGGGTTAGCAAAAATGTCACGGCATGTATAGTTTCTATACAAATCAAGCACAATAACTAATTCAAGATGCTGTCTTAAATCATCCTTAATAATTACTCTTCCTTCTTAGGTAAAAGTAATGATTTTTTTCTTGGATATATAGAAATTATATAACTTGTTAAAATTTTTTTCTTTTATATTGTCTACTTTTTGTTTGTTTAGCCCTTTTATATTATTAACCTTTTCCTTCTGTTTTTTTCCTTTTTTACAAGTGCTTGTAATTAAGCACAAAACTTTAAGAAGCTTCTTATTATTTTAGCTAAATATATCTTGTCTGATTTATTAGTTTGTGTTAAGATATACAACCTTTTAAACTTTAATACATTATTATAGTTACTGGAAGAAATAGAATGATTGTAGATTAATGAGAGGACTTGGTAATTTTTTTCCATGGATGACAAGGGTAGGCATGGATAATTAAGAAATTTAAGCTGTTTCATCCCTTGCCCATGTTGCTATATTCAGTTATGTATGATGTATTTATTGATTATCTAGACTGATCTGGATATACAAAAGAAATAAGACTTCTTTCCTTAAGAGAACAAGTATAACAATATGTGTAAATATTAAAAGAGCACTAGAGTATAAAATTACATCCTCCTAGCCTTTATTGGGATGTGGATATATTCTAAATAATTTATTTGGGAATCTTTTGATTTACTCCATTTTCTTTTTCTCCTGAGTATTGCTCTGTATTCTTTAATTTAATGCTCAGCTTTGAAAGTTGCTAAATCATATACTGTGTTTTTTTATAGACTATATTCTTCTGCTTACCCTCTGTTCTCTTAGGACAATTACTTTTTATACATGTGTATATGTATCTGCATATAGATATATACACATATATATGTGTGTGTATATATATTTTGCTAATTTTTATTTAATATTCATCTTGTTTCTCACTTATGATCATTTAATATTTAAAATACTCTTTCTTGCTTGTTCATTTTAATTATATTTTTTCATGTTTATAGAAATGCTTCATTCTTAATTCTTGCATTACCATTTATTGAGGTAACCTTATATTATGTATTTAACCATTCCCAGTTCTTCACATTAAAGTCGTTTCTGTTATTTTAATAACAGTAATAATTCTGTGATAAACATCATTCTAAACATTGCTTTTTCATATCTTGTATTATTTCCTTAGAATTTATTTGAGAAAATTGAATGCTTTTGCTAAATATTGTAAATTCTTCAAGTTGCGTTTTGGGAAGGGAGAGTGAATATTTTATTAACTAATCTGGTTTCCTGCTGCCATCAATGACTGAATATCTTAACCTGAATCTCAGAATATAGTGGATGTTAGTAGTACTGAAAACAAGGTTTCTGTTTTGTATTATGGTGATAAATTATACTTTAAGAGCTTTCTGTGGTTTAAAGATCACAATAGCATGATAACTAATAAAAATGCATTAAAGATGGAAAGTGGGTAGTATTTCTTGTACAATGCACCTCAAATCTAAATATTTTAACATATTTAAATTTCAAAGCTGAAAATAGATGTGCTGAATTATTATATTCATTTCTCATTTTCTCTTTATTAAAGAAATTAAGTTAAAAATGTTAAAAGATTTTAGCTAATTCACACAGGCAAGATGTAAAACAAGTGACTATTAAACTCTACTTCTTTCTGAGACTCATTCTGAAGATGAGACCCCAGTTCACTGGGGATTCATCTTTGTTCATAATTGTAAAAGAATGACTGGGAACCAAGGACTTTTAAAAATGTGTATTTAAGCATTGAAATAATAACAAGTGTGCTTTGTCTGCTTGTGATTATCATTGGTTATATTATCTTTTTAGTAATATCGGCATTGTCGTTTTGGTTATAAAATGTACGGTCTTGTTAATTAGGTACATTTGTGTTCTATTTTCATATATGCATTCTGGATAATGTCAATAATGTTTTATTAGCATTCATTATAAAAAAATAACTATTTTGTTCGTTTTTAATGTGTTTACTAATTCAAGCCCCAAAAGTTTTGAGATAGCTGGAATAGTAAATAAGTGTATTTTAATGTGCTACTATTTATACTTGAATTATTTTATGCTTGTAATTGTCTTTAGCAATAAATTGTACCAGCGATTTGAAATCTTAAAAATTCTTCATGGTTGTATTATTATCATTAAATTTTCTTTTCTATCAGGAACATAATTTGTTACATACATATACTTCTCACGCATGTTTAATCTATAAGACTAAATATTCAAAAACATTAAATGTCACTTATCTTGGAATTTTTATATCTACCTCTGTGTAAAATCAGTGGTTCTTAACTATAGAGAAGGATTGCAGACTCTTTGAAAAAATCCGATGAAAAATATGAACCATCTTCTGAAAGAAGTTGCAAAAACACTTTTCCAAATTTTCATATTCTATTTTAGGTGATTCATAGCCCTCCCAGTGTGTTTCCATGGATCCAAGGTTAAGAAATCTTGTAATGTTAATGTCCCAGTTTAATATTAGTATACGTTTTTTTCTCATGAATAAAAACGTGGGATTATTTCTGGTAGATATTCTAAAATTTCTAAGTTATCACAGAACAAAATGTATTTTAGCAAATCCCTTAGTAAGCATTTAATACATATATTTGTCTTCTAAGGCACAGCAGAAATTAATTTATAATCATGCTATCGATATTCTTCTAGCTTCATGTGTGAATATGTAGACTTGTGCTTTTGTTTCTAATAATATTTTTCCTAACATTGTTATCATAATTAGCTAACATAGAGTATTAGAAATACTGTTTGGATGCATGTACTACCCAAATCTTGAGTCTTGTTTTTCGTTTGTTTTTTTCAGAATCATATCAAAAAGTTAGAAGGAGAGACTTACCAATACCACTGTGCTATTTCTGGAAGCAAGAGGACAATCCTTGTGATTACAAATAGGTATTAACTTTGAGTGACATTTTTCTGGTTGCAAATTGTATAGATCTTAAGAATTTTGGAGACTAAAATGGCAGAAGATGTGGAGAACTATACTCCAGCTGTAA
>NW_011888866.1:3032260-3034301 GCF_000151845.1 Pteropus vampyrus
ATTTGAGGGGAATATTACTTGATACATTAATGCATTATTCAGTGGTCCCCAACCTTTTTTGGCACCAGGGACTGGTGCTCCTCTGAGAATCTAATGCCTGATGATCTGAGATGGAGCTGAGGCATTGAGGCTACTACTGGGGAGCGGCTGCAAATACAGATGAAGCTTTGCTCGCTCACTTGCCAGTCACCTGCTCACTTCCTGCTGTGCGGTCTGGTTCCTAACAGGCCACAAACCAATGCTGGTCCACGGCCCAGAGGTTGCGGACCCCTGCATTTTACATTTAGGTTTTCTTCAAATGAATTGAAAAATCATGGTAATTTTAAATCTATTCAGTTACAGAACTTTTCAGGAGGTAATTAGAAAAATAATGTTCCTGACCAGTACAGTGACTTAGTCTCCTTGTACCTTTAGTAGACTCTTTTTAACAGGAATTTCTTTGAGATAGTTATTATGCTGATCTGTTTGACCTTTAATGTTACATAAAAATAGGATTTCTTCCAAAATCAACATTTAAAAAATTACACTTTTATTGCTAAAGTTATGTTTATTCATTGTAGATAATATAGATCAGGAGTCAACAAATTTCTTTAAAGGGCCAGATAGTAAACATTTAGCATCAAGGGCCATCTCCTGTTTCCCACCTCTACTCAACTCTGCCCTTGTAGTGGGAAAACAGCCATAAACAACATGTAAATGATGAATGAGGTGGCTGTATTCCAGTAAAATTTTATTTAGTAGAACAGGCTATGGGCTGGATTTGGCATGCAGGCCATAGTTTGCCCATCCTTGATATAGATAGTAATTAAGAAGATGAAAATAACTAAAGCTGTGGTTTGCCTAGGATGGAGCTGGTTTTTACTTTTTGTTCCAAAGTAATTATCAGTAGCTATCCCTTTAATTCTTAAAAATGTCTTGATTTGAATGATAAGCTATATGATAACTGCTAAAAATAGCCTTTATCAGCAATCCTGTCATCCATAGATATTAGCTGGTTTATCAGATTTTTGCAATATATGCATTTTATAAAAACTATGTACAAAAAATGCAATATGTGCATTTAACTAACCTAGATTTTTTTACCTAACAATATATTGTGATCGTCTTCCCAAACTATTAAGTATTATTTGACAATATTATTTTTAATGACTACATAATATTGTATTTATGGATGTACTATAATTTATTTAAATGCTGCCTTACTATTTGATACTCAGTTTTCTCCTTCCCAATATGGTATTATTATAAACACATCTTTTCAACTCAGTATTTTTTTCTATAATTATTTCCTTAGGATAAATTCTTATCAGTGTGATTGCTGATTTAAAAGTTGTGAAGAAAAAATTTTTAAATTAAATTTATTGGAGTGACATTGGTTAATAAAATCATATAGGTATCAAATGTACCATTCAATAATACATTATATGTATATTTCATTGTGTGTTCACCACCCAAAGTTGAATTCTCTTCCATCACCATATATTTGATTTTTTTTACCCCTAACTACCTCCCCCTTTTTCCCCTTCCTTCCCTCTTGTAACCACTAAATTGTTGTCCATGTTGTTGAGTCTCTGTTCGTTTGTCATGTTTGTTGCTTTCAGTTTTATATCCCACATATGAATGAAATAATATGGTTCTCAACTTTTTCTGTCTGACTTATTTCGCTTAGCAAGATAGTCTCAAGATCCATCCATGTTGTCACAAATGGCAGTATTTCATCTTTTCTTATGGCCGAGTAATATTGTTTTGTATAAATGTACCACACTTCTTTATCCAATCATCTATCAAAGGGCACATCAGGGTGCATATATTTTTATGGATAAATGTTTTCAAATTTTTTGAGTAAATACCCAGAAGAGGGATGGCTGGGTCATATGGTAATTCTATTCTTAATTTTTTGAGGAACCTCCATACTGTTTTCCACAGCAGCTGTACCAATATATGTTCCCACCAGCAGTGTATAAAGGTTACTTTTCCCCCACAACTTCTCCAACACTTGTTATTACTTGTCCTGTTGATGATACCATTCTAACAGATGTGA
>NW_011888866.1:3034351-3047417 GCF_000151845.1 Pteropus vampyrus
ATTCAATAATACATTATATGTATATTTCATTGTGTGTTCACCACCCAAAGTTGAATTCTCTTCCATCACCATATATTTGATTTTTTTTACCCCTAACTACCTCCCCCTTTTTCCCCTTCCTTCCCTCTTGTAACCACTAAATTGTTGTCCATGTTGTTGAGTCTCTGTTCGTTTGTCATGTTTGTTGCTTTCAGTTTTATATCCCACATATGAATGAAATAATATGGTTCTCAACTTTTTCTGTCTGACTTATTTCGCTTAGCACGATAGTCTCAAGATCCATCCATGTTGTCACAAATGGCAGTATTTCATCTTTTCTTATGGCCGAGTAATATTGTTTTGTATAAATGTACCACACTTCTTTATCCAATCATCTATCAAAGGGCACATCAGGGTGCATATATTTTTATGGATAAATGTTTTCAAATTTTTTGAGTAAATACCCAGAAGAGGGATGGCTGGGTCATATGGTAATTCTATTCTTAATTTTTTGAGGAACCTCCATACTGTTTTCCACAGCAGCTGTACCAATATATGTTCCCACCAGCAGTGTATAAAGGTTACTTTTCCCCCACAACTTCTCCAACACTTGTTATTACTTGTCCTGTTGATGATACCATTCTAACAGATGTGAGGTAGTATCTCATTGTGGTTTCAATTTGCATTTCCCTAATAGCTAGTGAAGTTGAGCATCTTTTCACATGTCTCTTTTCATATGCCTTCTTGGGAGAAGTATCTGTTCAGGTCCTCTGCCCATTTTTTAATCAGATTGTTTGTTTTTTTGTTGTTGAGTTGTATGAATTCTTTGTATATTTTGGATATTAGCTCCTTGTCGAAGGTGTTGTTTGCAAATATATTCTCCTATCAGATGAATTGAAAGAATCAGCATAGTTAAAATGACCTTATTACCCAAAGCAATATACAGATTTAATGCAATCCCCATCAAAATCCCAATGGCATTTATTAAAGAAATAGAACAAAAAATCATCAGATTTGTATGGAAACACTAAAGACCCTGAATAACCAAAAGAATCCTGAGGAAAAAAAGAACAAGGCCAGAGGTATCACTCTGCCCAACTTCAACTTATACAACAAAGCGACAACAATCAAAACAGCATGGTATTGGCAGAAAAAAAAAAAGACACACAGACCAATGGAACAGAACTGAGAGTCCAGAAATAAACTCGCGTATATATTGGCAAATAGTGTTCGACAAAGGAGCCAAAAACATACAATGGAGAAAGGAAAGCCTCTTCAATAAATGGTGCTGGGAAAATTGGAAAGCCACATGCAAAAGAATGAAAGTAGACTGCTGTCTGTCTCCATACCCCAAAATTAACTCAGAATGGATCAAGGACCTGAATATAAGCCCTGAAACAATAAATTGTATAGAAGAAAACACAGGTACTAAATTCATGGACCTTGGACTTAGGATTTTGTGAATTTGACTTCAAAGGCAAAGGAAGTAAAAGCAAAAATAAATGAGTGGGATTATACCAAACTAAAAAGCTTTTGCACAGCAAAAAAAACCAACAAGTAAAAGTTGTGATTTTTGATTAGAAATGTCCTTTCTAAATTGCCAAGTTGTTTTATCTGAATGGTTGCATCACTTTTTTACATAACAACAAACAGAACATAGGAGTGTCCTTTCTCCTACGTTTTGCTAAGACTAAATGTTCTCATTTAAACTTTTTTTTGTTTTTATTAACTTAATGGGATTTGTTTTAATTAGCATTTATTCGATTGCTAATGATTACGAACATTTTAATATATTTATTATTCATTTATATTTTCTGTTCTGTGAATTGCTTGTTTATGATCTTTGTTCATTTCTCATTGTGTTAGCCTTTTTCTTACTGAATTTAAAGAACATTATGTAAATTAATGGTATTAGCCCTTTTTACCCAATATATTATTAACATGTATTTATTATTGAGTTTTTTTAATATATAGGGCTTTTTATTTTTTCATGTTGAAATTGATCCAGACTTTGTTCTCAGTATTTTTTCTTATCAGTTATTAGGAACAAAATATAAGTTCTCAATACCTACATTTATTAGGCTGCAGCTCCACTGGTTAGTCCTAATTCCTACCTAATATTTTAGTAATTTTTATTAGGAAGTTCTCTGAGCAGACTTATTTTTTTAACCATCTGTCTTAGTCTCTTGGGGCTACTATTCCAAAAATACCATAGACAGGTGGCTTAAACAACAAACTTATTTCTCACAGTTCTAGAAGCTGAGAAGTCCAAGAACAAAGTGCTGGCAGATTGTGTGTCTGTTGAGGGCCCACTTCCTAATTCATATAGATAGTTCTTCTTGCTGTGTTCTCACATGGTAGAAGGTGCATTGAAGTTTTCTCAGGCCTATTTTATAAGGACACTAGTCGCATTCATGAGGGCTCTATCCTCGTGACCTAATCACTTCCCAAAGGCCCCACCTCCAAATACCATCACACTGGGGACTAAGATTCAATATACGAATATGTATGTATTTGAGAGGGGACATAAACATTCAGTCCATTACACCATCAGTGTGTGGCAGATATAGGGACACAGATGAAATTTACATCTTCTCTGTTCTCCGCATCTAAAGAGGGGAGCTACAAATTATCAGTGACATCACAATGTGATAAGTGGTAAGATAAAGTGACGTAGAGAGACCCCGAAGACAGCGGAAAACTCTTGGTCCAGTAAGGTGGGAACCAAGGTATAATGGGGAAAGTTTTAGAGAGGCTTTCTCCATGAAGAGGTACTTGAACTGAGTCTTACAGAGTATGGAGTTGTCACACATGTAAACAAGAGGCAAGCAGAGGCATAAAACAGTATGGCACTTTGAACAGTAAGGTCAGTTTGGAATGCCTGGGTAGTAGGATGTTCGCAGGGAAGTGTTGTGAGATGAGGCGAGAGTCACAGGTGTCTGCTCATACCATCTGAAGGGTTGAGGCTTCATTGTTATTGTGGTGGAAGATCACTATTTTTTTTAAAAGTATAGACTTATTTTATTGTTCAGTATTGCAGCTTTTCACACAATTACATATACATCATACAGAGATATCTCTCTTTTTTTTTCTTTCCCACTGAAGGCTTTTAAAGAAGGAGTAATATGAAGTTTGTAGTCCAGAAAGATCTCTGGCAGCATTTTGGATGCTGCATGGGAGAAGGATCAGAAAGGAGGCAAGGGGACCAGTTAAAGACTATGTTAGTGTTCTATTGCTGCATACCAATTACTTTAAAATTAGCAGCTTAAAACAACACAGATTTATTATCTCATGGTTCTGCGGGTCTGGAGTCGGGTGCTGCATGGCTGGGTTCCCTGCTCAGAGTCTTACAAGGCTGAAATCAAGGCGTTAGCTTCTGCAAACTCTTGGGAAGACTCCCCTTCCAAGCTCATTTAATGTTAGCATAATCAGTTCCTTATATTTGAAAGACCAAGATTCCTGTTTCCTCAATGTCTGTCAGCCGGGTGGCTGCCCTCAGCTCTTGGAGCCTGCCTGCATTCCTTGTCATGTGGCTCTTTCCCTCTTCAAACCAGCAACAGCACTCTGAATCTCTTACTTCTCTGTCTCTAACCCAGATTTAAAGGGGCAGGCCCACTTAGATAAACTTTTTTCTTCAAGTCAGTGTGCCTTATAACAAAAGCTAATTATGAGGGTAAAGTCCATCATATTTGTAGTCCTGGGAATTATATAAAGTTATATACCAGGGGATGGGGAATCTTGGGGATCATCTTAGAATTCATTTATCCTGATAGGAAGTGGCAAGGGCCAAAACTGAAAAAATGAGGATAGATAAAGAGAGGAAACCTTAAGAGACAAGGGCTTAGTGACTGCTTGAATGTGGAAGAGATGAGAATACAAGATAACTTTCTGGTGTTTGGCTTGAGTACCAAGGTAGGTGGTATTACGATTTACAGTAATTTGAAGGAAAAGATGATGATTTTGTTTGTTTTTGTATTTGAATTGACTGACTTCTCCGTAGCTTTGAGATATCAAAGTAAGATACTTCAGTAATATTTGAATAAAGATTTGGAGTTGAGATTTTGGAGACCACCTTGAGTGTATTGGACAGAAGACAACCAAGATTTGAGCTCTGATAAACATGGAAGAAGGAAATGAAAGAGATTTAAGGTGGTTGAAGAGCAATAATATTATTGGTGTGGTCGAGAGGAGAGACAGTTTTAAAACAATTGGAATGGTGAATTGCACTAGACATTTGCACGAGTGCTTGGTAATAGTTATCTTTAACTCTTAGCTCTATCATATGATTCTCTACTGGAGCAGTGGAACCCAATTCCTAGAGACTGATTGGAATGTGTAGGGGTGTTGGTTGTTGTCACAGTGATTGGAGGGCACTGAGTAGGCTGGGGCTAGGGATGCAGAACTTCCTATAGTGTACGACACAGTCCCAAACAGGCCCAAAATTTCAATAGCAACTCTTCTGGGAAATGGAGAAATATATTTCAGTCCCCCCACTCCATTAGTCACCAAGTTCTTTTTATTCTACCTTCTAAACATTTGGAATCTAGCTCTTTTTTCCTTCTCATAGCCACTGCCTTAATTGAGGCTCTCACGGTTTCCTGATAGGACTATGAAAATAACTTACTACCTTGATTGTCCCACCTCTCCTCTGTGACCACTAGAGCCCTGACTCTGAAATAAGAAACATTATCATGTCATTTCCCATTGCCTATTGATTAAAGTCAAAATTCCTTAAAGGGGCGAAAAGAAAATCTCCTTCAAGATCTGGCACTAAGCTATTTTCTCACCCCTGTATATATCTGGTACTCCAGCTACAGACCTCCACATTCCTTGAATCTTCCCTTCTTTGTACCTCTATATATGTCACTGCACAGTTCCCTTTGTCTGGACTATGATTTCCCTTTCTCCGCTAGAGAACGCCTTCCTTTCAAGAATCAGCTCTTATGCCACCTACTTTACCAACACAATCGGCTCCTCTCTCCTGTGTTCCAAAGTTTTTCTACACACTCTGCTATTGTACTTATCTGTGCTGTAGCATTTACATGTGTATTTCCCCTCCTAGCCCCCGAGTGCCCCTCAAGCAGAAACCCTGTCTTCTTTGTTTTCCAGCACCTGGATATCTGTAGGATTAACAGTTCTATTTTTCCTAGTTTTGCTTTCTGTTAGAGAAATTTTAATCTAGTGTAGTTATATCAGTAATTATTCTGAATCACACACTAAGAAATCAATATGGATACCCTTTAAGGATTCTGTAAATTTTTTGGTTGTTAGTGAGTAAAATGGGATACTTACTCTGTGATATGCTACATTAGTGTTACAGTGTTCAAACCTGATATTTATTAGTAGGCCTAATGTGAATCTGCTGACATTTGAGGTTTGTGACATTTCTGCACATTCTTTCTTAACTGGAAGGCATCAGTGATTGACAGTAAAGAGCAGTTAATAATTTTCCAAGTGAGACATTTTTAGGAGCTTCTGTCTTTATCGCTTCCCAGATGAGAGTACAGCCTGTTTCTATGTGTTTCAAAGATGATTTCAGTGTTTTGGTTAATTAAAAAAAAAAAAAGACACGCGAATTTTGCAAGATTGGCAGAAGCGAAATTTTTGAAAATGTGCTTTGTTAATTGGTAGGTGCCATGTTTGCTCTTTATTTGACAGTCATCTAGACTTTTTTTTTTTTATATGAAGCATATTATTTTTAATGCTAGGTTATATTGTTTACTGAGCACTACCTGTGCCATCCAGCAGAGTGAAATATTGGAGATAATCATTGACTATCTTTATCACTACCTGTATATTTTTGTTTCCTTTTCCAAAATAGGCGAGTGTTGTGTATAAAGGAAGTTGAAATCCTCAACCTTATGTCCATAGACTGGCAGTGTCCATTTGAAGATTTCGTATCTCCTCCTAGTGTTAATGGAAATATGCTAAACATCTCAGTTAAGGTAAGAAAGCATGAATCACATTTTTAGAGTCAAGAGTTTGTCAAATGAGTTGGAAACCGATGTATTTGACTCTGTTTTACAATTAACTACACAAGATGTTTGGAGGATAGTTATTAGCTGAAATGTAAAGAAAGATGTAATCAGTTTGTGTACTGTACTTTAATTGCATCGAATGAAATATCATGTCTATCCACTGAAAGAATTTGCATGCTGATACTTCCATTTTGGCTGAATAAAGCATTAGTAAATAGAAGGTTTTTTTTAACTTCATATGGATATCTATTTTGCTATAATCTTAGATACTTCTGGAAGGATGCTCTTTTTAAGGCTTTTAGGAGACTATTATAAATATTATATGTAAAACATTCATGGTTTATAATATTTGGCATTTATAGAATGCTAATACATCATAAGTATATAATAATACTTTCGCATCTTTCTTCCCTATCATTTTCTAAGGAAGAACTTTTAATCACATGGCAAGTAATTAGCAAAAATGATACCCCATCTTTTGCTTAATTCTCAGACTCTAATTTGAAATATATAATTTTTATTATATATGATATATTATAAATTTGTTTTCACCTCTTTAAAAAAAACACAAAATTTTCATCCTAAAGATAGTAATTTCTATAGTATATTTTTTCCTAAACAGTAACGATGTTATCTTTATTGCTAAAACTATCTGAAAACCATTTATCATTAAATTTAATAGAGATGCAAGTACTGTTGTTTTTTAATTTATGTTTTTTTCTATAGAAGTTTACAAATAAACTACCATGAAACTATGCCATTTCGTATTTTAGCCTTACGTGATTGTAGAGTGTCAAAATTTAAAAAGTGCCTTAGTATATGAAACATAATTTTCAAGCTAGGGAAGCCTGTGTCACTGTGCATATATATTACAGTTTCCTCAGGTATCACTTTTCTTTCACATCAGTGGTGGAAATTGGCTCAATATATTTTACATTATGTAAGAATTTTATCTATCAACCAAGGAAATGAAAGAAGGTTTTTTTGATTTGTCAGATGTGATGAGTTATCAAGTAGTGTCTCTGTAGGCTATTTATCATAGCCTGCAAAAAGCCATTATTTCATACAGGTAGATGTATACTCATCCAGTCTCATAAATTCTAACAACTCACATATGGAACCACTGTTCTTGTACCAAAATGATTTATTTCTTATAACACCTGAGTACATATATTTGGTTAGTCTACTGATTGTAAGATAGAGTTGACATTTAAGCATCCAATTAAAGATTATGGTTTTTTTCCTTCCCCAGAATAATTTATTTTCTATCACTGATGTTTTGTTTTTGTTTTTTTAAATAGGATCAGAGTCTGTTCCACAAAAAAGACAGTGCCAATCAAGCCTGTCTCCGGAAAATTTATCTGCAGGATACTACCACAGCAGAGGTAAACAATTTATTTTAAAGAATGTCCCCTCAGTGTTTTAGCTGAAATATATATTTTTTAATCTGTTATAATTAACGGTACCCATTATTTCTCCCCAAAGGTCTTCCATTTATATTTGGATGACTGTATGAGCTTACAATAATATACTGTGCACTTATAGATCAGAAGAGTCTTATTTTGTATTACATGTACAGACTGTATTCTTGTCCTTAGCTATTAGACCTATGTGGAAAGCTCCATCTCTTGCTTTTGTACTTTTTCCCCTCCACCAAATTAGCCTGTACTTTTACTTACCACTTATAATAAGTATTTTATTTTACAGAGAGCACGTCATGCCATTGAGGATGCACAGTCAGTGAGACACCAGCAGAAATTAATGAAGCAATCATCATTGAAACTTCTCAGGCCACAAATGCCAATTTAATCACATACCCTATTATGGGGCTGCTACTGGGAGAAAAACCAGTCATCAGTCTTGTCTATAATAACTCTTCTTTATCTTACTAAAAAGAATTTTTCAAGCAATCCTTTAATTGTAGAATTTTTGTCTAGAATAGTTAGTATTGGGTTTTCCACTTTTTTTCTTTAGTTTTGTCTTTAATTTTATAACCATGTTTATGTTAGTCATCCACTCTACAGTGCCACCCAAATGGGTCAGACCCTCAAAGAAATATCATTTTAAACTCAGAACAGAATTTTTGTTAATGCTAAAATTGTGAAGCAAAGGGCAATAAACTGGTTTTTAATTACAATCCTTACTAAAGAACAAGAAAGGAGCTTAGAATGAGGAATGTTTTTGAGAGGTTTTGGACAAACCTTTGGACAAATACTGGATATTTTGTTTAAGGTAATTTGTTCAATAACTGAACTAAGATAACATTTTTGGTAAACTAGGTAATTGAAGAAAAGCCACTAAAGGGAGAAGCGACATTTCCTATTTTCTTTTCATGAAAACATTCTTCTCTTAATAAAAACATGTCTTTCTTTGGTGCTTATTTATCCTCCTTGCACTATAATATAAAAACATATAGAAAATCATACCTTAAAATGTTAGTACTCTAGAATTTTCTGTAATGTACCATGCACAAAGTTTTAGAAATTATTTACATGCTCTTTCAAGATGAATTTATATGACACAATTATAATTTGCTGGTATGTGAAAATATTGCACTTTAAGTTTTTAAGACTTAGAAATATGAAAAATTTAATATTTTTATATTTTCAGTAATTGTTTTTTATAAGTTGGAAGAATTTTAAGAGCATCATAAACTAACACTTAATTGTAATACATACCTAGAAATGTATTTTACATACTTATTAGGAAGAATGAAAAATCTCGAGTTGCTTTATCTGTAAGTTAAATATCTATAAGGCATATATAACAACATTGTGGGAAATAATTGGTAGATGTGTTTTCTGAGGGAGCAGGCCTACGAGGATTAGTTCGGTGCAGCATTACTTTTGTCCTTTCCGGATCTTGCTTGTGCTGATCAGACAAGTACTGTCTGCTAAAGCTTTTTTAAAAGTTCTGTAAGTACTTAATGTCCTTGGATAAATCTTTAAATTTGCTCACGGTTTTTAACGTGACATTTATTTCAAATCATTGAATTAACGATGAAATGAAGATGTGGACACATTTGGTTTGCTGTTTTTGTTGATGTGTGGTAATGTTTCTATTATCTTTATTCATGTTTTGTAAAACTGGCCTTAAAACTTGAAAAATTTTTTTCTAGTTATTATTTAACTATAGACTCCAAAAAAAGAGGCTATAAGAACTAATCCCCTAAGTATTTGATCTCTGTTACTGCATAATGGTCTTTGCCTTTTCAACATCATTATTATTTTTTCTGTGAAGAAAAGTATATGTAAAACTTCTAGGTTTAAACAATTTCTTTATCAGTGTTTAATTGCAGTTTATTAAAAGGAACTTTATGAACAGTTTCATAGCAAGTGTGCTAGTATTTTGTGTCTTTAAAACTGACTTAATCAGGAATTTGAGCTAATTATGTTTTCATATGAATCACAGCTATTGACAACATCCTAAATATTTAAGAAGTTGTACTGATGGATGTACAAAACATTGAACTAAGAAAAATTTATAGAAACCTATAAATTCATCATCTCAAGTTGGCTGAAAAATAAATTTTAAAATATTTGTGACATTTTAATTTGATATAATCACCTGGGATAGATAATTCATTGGTTAAGTATAATAATGTCTTCTGTGTTTTTAAAATGCTTTGAGGGTCAATTACTTGCATATGAACTATTTAGAGAAATAAAACATTTGGTACATTGTTTACAGGTGTGAAAACTTTGTGGGTTTGTGTTAGATATACAAGTAACATTTACTTTTACTTTTTATGTCTTCCCCTTTTTGTCTTCCAATCCTATAATAGCGAGAAGTTAGATTAGTAGTTATGGAGGGCTTTGTAAGAGGCTAGTCAGGGAAAAGTTTTCCTAGGGTAGTGAGCGCCTTTTCCACCCTAGAGATCTGTGGCACAGATGTTCAGTGCAGGAAGAGTATAGAGAAGGTGTCTGACCGACAGCCCAGCTCCACACTCTGAAAGCCTAGTAGATTTTCACGGAGGCCATCCCTTTTATGGTTTCTGTCCGCCACTGACTGTGAATGGCAAGGATACCAGCGCAGGCCCACTCCTGGGGGACACAGCTCCACTAACAGCTAGCTTTGACTTGAAGACTCTACAGTGGCCTCACAGAACTTTTCTTAGACTGCATGGCAGTCTGGGACACTGCTACCCAGTTTGTCTCTGTGTCTCTTTTTTGGTCTCACCCCCGCCTCCTTCCACTGAGAGATCAGTGGATAGATTTCCTTACATGTGTTTCGTAATTTAGCATTGTTTTTGTTTTGAATTATGTATGAGGGAGGACACTATCATCTTTTTGGCGCTTTAGGCTTCTAAGTGTATTGATCTGGTGCCACCTATATCTGTATTTTTAACAATGTTCCACATGAGTTTCTAAGGTACAGCCAGGACTAAAAAGTAACTCTGGACTTAAAATAATCAAACTCTTGAAGAACTACAAATACCAACTCCAGAACTGTGAGAAATGTTTGTTGCTTATAGGCCACACAGTTTATAGTATTTTTTTATAGCTGCCCATATGGACTAAGACAATCTCCCTCTCTTAAAAGACTCCCCTGCTGGATAGGCTTGTCATCTGAAATTTTGTTGGAGTCTTTGTCTTGAATAAAGGATTGCAAATGTTAACTATGTGGATTAATTTGCATGGGTTAATTTACCTAATCAGAAAAAGGTAGGTCACTGCCAGGAGTAGAATGCCAAGAAATTAGGAAAAGAAATAGCTAGTAAAAATATTAAGTAGATATACTTAAAACGGAGTAAATACGAGATAGTATAAAAAAGAGGCAGATTTGAATAAGAACCAAAAAGATCTTCTAGAAATGAAAAATAGCATTGAAATAAAAAATAAATGGACAGCCACAACAATAAATTAAAAATAACCGAAGTAAGAATTAGTGAATTCTGGAAAATAGAACTGATTCAATACATTTCCTGGAATGCAGCAGAGTTAGAAGAGGTGGAAAATAGAGAAACAACATAGGGGACAGAATGAGAATGTCTAACATACTTCCAATTCAGGGCCTACAAGGAGAGAATAGAGAAATTGTTGATGTGTTCCAGAATTTATGAAAGTTATGATTTGATAAATGTAGGAAACAAAGTAAACCCAGAACGAGATAAATAAAAATAAATCCAAATCTAACATACATTGATTGAAACTATAGTAGTGCAAACACAAAGAGAAAAACTGAGAAACAACCAGAAAAAAACAGATTACTGACAAAGTATCAACAATTAGATTGACAGCAGAATTAGCAACAGTCATGCTCTGGAGACAATGGGGTATCTACAGATTATTGAGAAAAAACCAACCATTTGAAAAGTTGTCTTTAATCAAATCCTTTGTTTAAAAATTGCTAAAGGATGACCTTCAGAAAACTACTTTCTGATAAATTTCAGAAAGGATAACTCAGAAGGGATAAAATATGAGAAGCCATGGGAACAAAGAAATTGGTAAACTTTAAAATACCACTTTAGCAACAAATGTGCATAAGAAGTTTATCAAAACTTTGCAAGACGTTTATGGAGAAAATTATAAAATCTTATTCAAACAAAATAAGTTTTTTTTAAATGGGAAGTTGTACAATGTTCATGTAAGACTCATTGAAGAGCAATCATAGTCAAACTCATCCATAAATTCCAAACAATTCTAATCATTCCATTATTTTTTTGTGGAACTTGAAAGGCTGTTTCAAAAATGCACACGGAAGAGTGGATTTAGGCCCAGAATTATCAAGTCAAATTGAGGAATAAGGTCAAGTGGAGAGCCTGAAACTTTAAAAGTTTCAGATTTTAAACCTTACTAAAAGAAGCTGTAGTAATCGGAACTGTGATATTTTCAGAGAAATAGGTAAATTGAACAAATTAGACAGACTGACTACAGACCCAGAAACTAAATGCTCTCACCCACCATGTGACAAGACACCATCTGAAGGAGGGACAAGGTGAGAGAGAAAGGAGAGTTCAGGTCAAATACATCTTTTATCTCATTGGATGAAATAATCTGGACTTTATAAATGAGAAAGGACAAGAATTTAGTTTCAAACTTGGATAAATATCCAGATTCACATTCTATTATGTAGTAGTTTGAAAATTGGAACCGTATTTTAAATCTTTTCTTTCTGATAAATTTCTCAGGAGCTAACTCTGTCTTGTCCTCTCAACACTTAGGCGAAGATTGCTTTGCTCTTTCCACACATAAAGGCGTTTTCTTTCAATATTGCCTGGTTCTATTTCTCTGCACTGATTTTAAATCCCCCAGACATTTCCACATTCATATGGAGGAAAAACCATTAGCCACGTTTTCCCCCTTAAAAATAAGCCTTAAAAAGAAAATAAGTTATAGATGTTACAGGTGAAAATAAAAAAAATGTACCCAGAACACACACTCCAATTTCAGTCAGGAAGAATAAACTATTCGATAAATATTGCTTGAGAAATTGATGTATTCATATGGCAAAATGTAAAATTAAATTTTCTGATACCACAGACTAAAGTAAATACCAGGAATATTAGAAACCTAAAGGCAAAAAAGCATTATGGAAGAAAATAGAGGGGAATATTTTTGTGGTTTTGAGAAGGTAGAATTTTCTGTGAGAGAAAAGGCCATTAAAAAGTTAAATGACAAGCCACAAACCAAGAAGTAATATTTGCAACTCTCCTGTACGACTGACAAAAGGTTATTATTGAGAATATCTGATGAACTCCTTCATCTCAGTAAGAAAAAGACAAGAACCCAATAGAAAAATGGGCAAAGGCTGTGAACAGACAATTCGCAGAAAGGGAAATCTGAAAAGTAGTCAGGAACATGCAAATCATAACAGAGATGTCCTTTTACATCTGTCAGATTGTCAAAAACATGTATGTCTGAGAACAGCTGATGTCTCACGGGATGTGGTGACATGCAGACGGTGAAACATTGCTGGTGAGATTAAAATCGCTTGAGAGGGCAACAAAACAGCAGTTACATTCCAGATATCCAACCTAGAGAAACTCAAATAAGCAAAACCAAAATAAGTAAATATGCAACGGTGTTCACTGAGATACTTTAAATAAAATCAAAATATGGAAAAAATCAGTAGTAGATTAAGAAACATGCAAAAAGAATGCTAAACTA
>NW_011888866.1:3047915-3058641 GCF_000151845.1 Pteropus vampyrus
AGAGATTGAGAGAAAGATCATGACCTCATGGTCATGATAATATTTTGACTGAAGAACTGTGTTAGCACAGCTGAGGAAGTTGGACCCCCTGCCCCACTGCTTTGAACTGAGCCCAGAATATAGCAAGACCAGAGATCCCACAACACTTTCTAAAGAAAGGAATGACCTGTAAGGGGGGCTCCTGGTAAGCGTGGAGGCAGAGAGAAAAAGAGAGCAGATGTTGAGAAAGCTCTGGGTCATGGCAAAAGGAAAGGAGGATAAACAGGAGAGGGAGAAGGATCAGACACAAAATGGACCCCCCCTGGGGATGTCTGCTTAAACACGGCAAGATGGAAGCTGTGTGTACATCTGCTCTCTCCCCACAGCCCACCCAGATGACAGCAAAGGAATGTAAAAGGTGCAGCCCGACGAGGGAAGGAAAGCAGATGAGAGGTGTCGAGGAATTTGATTGTGATTGACCTGAGCGAACTGGATAGACCTGACACTTAGCGGGTTTGGTGAGGGGTGGGGGGCGTGCGTGTGCCAAAGACAGTGCTGAGCACGCTGAGAAACACTGGGAAGCCTGACAGAGTGGAGAAGGGCATGCTCAGGGTGGGACTGAAAGCAGGAGCGTCTACCGAAAGTGTTAAGATGAGTAATTAGATCCCCACTTCCCCTTCCCAGGCCCCGGGGCCAGCTAATATCCCTTCTCTGGACTTTGGAGACAGATGGGAGAGGAAGGAATGTGCAGGGCTGTGATGAGAGGGAGTAAGCGAGATCCCCATGGCCGCCCCTTCTTCCATCACACTCCCCAAACCCTGGCATTCGGGCTCAGAATCCAGACAGGAAAATGGATGCATATGTTTTTCCTCTGGAGAAACTGATTTGCCCGAGAGATTTTTGACACCTTGAGGTTTTGACATTAGCGACTTCTGACATTTGAGAATCTCCCGGCAAAGTGGCTGGGTTTGATTCTGACAAGTGATGGCTGCTACAACAATGGGGACCCATGAGCTTGGGAAAGGAGGCCCCTCGTTTTACAGAGCGATGAACTCAGTCCCAAGGGAGGAAGGGACCTGCCCCGGAGAACACTGAGAAGTCAGACTTTGCACTACTACGCCTAATGCAGGCATTTTCCCCCCTTGAAGACAGAAATGCTATGAAGTACTGTTAAAAGATACAAAGTCAGACTGTGTGGAAAGGAATTTCTAAAGGAAGCCAATTCTATTACTTTCAGGTACAAATGGTTCAGCAACTTAAACTAAGCTATCGAAGTATGGTCTGGTCAGGGCTCTGGGGGACCCGTTTTAATGGATTAGATGAAGTTGATTCATAGCTCATATACGAAATGATTGTCGATTGCTGCTTCTAAGGAAATTGAGAATGCTCGAAACGTAATTTAAGTGGTACTTAACAATATTAATTAGCTCTACCTAACTTTTTTATTTCATTGACAGAGCAAAGGACTGGCTTGAATTACTCGAGTGATCCAAGCTAATGGGGTTTTCTGGATACAAAAACGTTTCTGGATCTAGTATGGCTTGATGGGAAGCTGGTTTGGATTCGGAAAGCTTTTGGCCTTCTGTGGGCACTCATTTAGCATTTACATATGGCAGCCCAGCCCTTGTGGCATAGCTCGTTTAGCTACAAATTAAATTTTTTGAGTGGAAATCCTGCCTCTTCTAAATCCACCCTCTTCTAAAACATATTGGAAACAAAGGTACCTGAGGGTTGATCCCATTAATTAATGAAGAAACCTGGGCTTTGGGCAGTTAGCTTGTTGCTTCTAAAAAACATTTGCTTTTGATTTAGCATCTTTGTCAAAACAAAGATAAACAGGGATAATGTGGCCTCCTAGAGAAAGAGAATCTACTCGTTTGCTCTCTGTGACAGCTTGCCGTGTCTTTTATCCTTTCTGAGACAGAAATGTAGGAAGCGCCTCTGAATAACAGAAAGCTGTACATATACCTTTAGAGTGGCGCTTGTTTTCATGGGGCTGATAATCTAAGTGGCAGAGCCAACACAACACGAGGCTGTACTGCAGTGTAAGATTAAGGAGTGACTCAGGCAAACCTCCCACTGCCTGCATTTGATTCCACATTTGATTTTCCCTTCTGATCTCCCCAATCCCCCCCCCACCACCACTTTTTTTTTTAAAACTTGCCCCCTTTTCTAGTTTCCAACTGCCGAGGAGGACAGACTCTGAGCTCATCTACCTTGGCATCAAACTTCTTGTCGTTTGTCTAGACTGCCGTGATCCAAGAACGTGACAGCTGGTGAGCCACTGTGGACAGAGAAGAGTGATTATTATTTGTCTTGAAGATGCTGCTCTTCTGTGATGTGGGCACCCCAAAAGTCCAGCGCATGGGCATAAGAGGGGAGCACCAGTTTGCAGTGCAAAAGCCCAGGGAGGGGTCTCAGAGCCCAGCTCTCTCTGAGCCTGTCTCCCTGATGGGAACTGAGCAGGTTGGTTCTAAAAGCTCTTCTAGCCCTTTAGTGAGTTGAGCAATGTGAACCATGAGTAAAAATCCTAGTTGCAATGAGCTTAGAGTTCCTTTAAAGAATGGCAGGTTCATTTGTCCTTGGTGAAATTTAGAAATCTTTTTAGGAATCAAATCTGCAACCCAGAAGTTGTTAGCACAGGTCAATTAAAGAAACAGTGAGCACCTGCCATGTGCCAAACACTGCACTAGCTAGGGACACATGAGTAATCGGTCTTTGCTTATCTGGGCCATTCGGCCTAGGGAACACTAAGGTAAGGAAGAAACAATCAGGCCCAAGAAACTTTACAATTTTCATTGCTCTTGAAATTTTGAGAGTAGTTTCCTTCTTTTAATTCTTTTGTAATAAAGTAAACTTATATATTAATATGTGCATAATTATTATTAATCTAAACATACTTGAATTGTATACCTCAGAATTAAATTATGAAGCACAGTCTTATTAATGCAAAAAGGAAATGGACAGGCATGCTGACGGATTTAGTTACCTTTTATAAACGCTGAATTGGCTTCTTGAATTAAAATAATCATATGTGTCTCTTGATAAGATATTTGCACTGACACTTTATAAATGCTAACTAAATTCCCTCCAGACCAAGCAGCCAGGCCCTTAGACTGAAGGCAGTTAAGTTAGGAAAGGTGAAGTTTAAGATTAATTAATCATTTTAAGTTTTTTTTTTACATTATTTATAATACTTTAATAAGTGCTCCAAAGAGAAGCCAAATTCTTTTTGCAGGGAGCATCTATTTATGTTTTCAAATCTTTTATTCAAAAGCTGTACTTTGGGTATATTTGGATGTCATATATTCCCGGGTGTACTTACCACTGTTTTGTGCAGTTTGATTTTGGTCTTCAAGTTTCCAGGTGCATTTGTGTAATTTGGATTGGAGATACTGGGTAGGACTTTGTTTCTTCCATAAAGGCATGTTTTCATGAAAACCTTCTGCTGAATGTTTATACTACATCATTTTTCTTTTTTTAAATTAAAATAAAATTAATATACAATATTCTATGAGTTTTGAGTATACGACATAGTTATTCAACACTTATATGCCTAACAAAGTGATCACCACTATAAATCTAGTAACCATATGACACTGTACAAGGTTATTATATTATCGACTATATTCCCTGTGCTATACATTACATCCCCTTGACTTATTTATTTTATAACTGAAAATTTTTACCTCTTATTCCCTTCTACCTTTTTTCACCCTTCCCTGACACCCTTTCCCTCTAGCAATCATCATTTTGTTCTCTATATCTATGAGTCTGTTTCTGTTTTGTTTGATTTTTTAAAAAATTCCACATACAAGAGAAATCATATGGTGTCTGTCTTCCTCTGTCTGACTGATTTCATTTAGCATAATACCCTCTATGTCCATCCATATTGTCGCAAATGGCAAGATTTCATTCTTTTTTATGGCCGAGTACTATTCCATTGTATATATGTACCACCTCTTATTTATCCAGTCATCTATCGATGAGCACCTAGGTTGCTTCCATATCTTAGCTATGGTAAATAATGCTGCAATGAACACACATCTTTTTCATTTGAAGCATACACTTCAATTTAATCTTTCTGATTTAAAATTTTGTCTTAAAATGTTTCTTATTCAATCAGCATCCTCTGGTTTAGGGAATGTTTGAAGTGGGTTGTTCTCGCTGGCATTTCTAGCATTTATACAGCAGGCAGTAAAACGGAGCAAAGAGATCTGAGGCTTTTCCAACGGACCGGTATGAATCCCTGCACAGTCATTTGGTGGCTCTGTTTAGTTTCCCTAACAATAAAACAGAGATAATACCTGCTTCATAGAGGTGTTGGGAAGATTAAACAAGATTCTTTGTGTAAAGTGTCTGGCATGATGCTCAGAGCTTACAGGAACCAAGTAAAAAAGATAGCTAATCATTAAATCTCTGTGGTCTTTGATTTTATAATTTTGACCCAATATCTGTTAAATATCCATATTCAAATGCTATTAAAACATTTAATAGGTCATATCAGTATCTAAAACCACACAAAAATTAACTGCAAAAGTATATCATAAACAAATATTAATAACCCTTATATAGTGTTCTTAAATAATTCCATTTTAATGACAATTTTTAATTTACATGAAAATGTATGCCCACCTGGGTGCATGCCCACAAAATAGGACAGAGTGCCTCTGCTTGAAGCATTACTGGAATCTAGTTCATATGAATGCGTGTGTGCTACAGGATAGATTTTATACTTTAAGGGGACTAATAAAAAGACCAAAATGCTCTGCAAATGAAGTGCTGTATGTAAAAAAGAACAGCCATTATTTGTCTCAGTTTTCAGACCTCCTATTTGAAAGTGCTGAGCCTAGATTTGACGCCCAGACTTGAAAGTTCTCTGAATCAGAAGAGCCATGTGCAAAACACATCAAGAGAGTCAGACTTCCCCAAAACTCAGCTTCATTGGTTTTCTTGGAGGTGGAGAGAGCTGCTATTCAGAAAAATTTCCAAGGTTTCTGTGATTTCTTATGAATTGAGAGTCATTCCTTGGACTGGATCATAGGAGGCACCGGAGCCCGCCCGCCAGTCAACGTGGAAGCAGATGTGAGCTGGCATTTCTGTAGGAAAGGAAAGAGAATCTGGGAGAAAAACTCACTTGGCTTGCCTGGTTAAGTTTCATTTTGTGTTTCTCCGGGCTGTCTTTTCCTGGCCTCCCACTAGAGGGCGCCCAGCTACCATCTGTATCCGTGCTCCAAGCAGAGGTCGTTTCTGAACCTCCTCCCAGGAGATAGTTGGGCCAGCTACAGACTCTGGAGGATTCTGGGTCCATCTTGGGGTTCAGGGCTCTCTCAAGAGGTGACCCTCTGACTCTCTGAGTAGAGTTGGGGTTTTGAAAGCCTTACACTTCAAGACTGGAATTTCAGAAACCCTAATGAAGGTTTTTCATTTTCAATCATCTCTTTTGTTTCAAAAGGGCGGTCACTGCAGGAATGAATAGAGGATTCCAAACTTTGGGTTCTATATCTCCGGAACCCTGATTATCAGACTCCTCCTCCAAGCACATATGTCCTTATGGGAGCAATTGACTGGAATACTGGAAACCAGAACTACGGAAAACCCAGAACAGACGTTTTCCCTGATCCGGGCGACCTCTCTGTCACAGAGCCACTGCTGGCTCCTCTGCCCCTTGCCAGCATTGCTCACGCACCGGCACTTTATGGGTGTGGCGGATTACTCTTAACCTAAAATTTTAATCAGCCAGCCGGTGGTTCCTGTGCCACAGGTCAGCTCCCTTTCATCATGCTCGATGAACAGGGGATGAGATGAATGTCTGCCAATCTTTTCCTGCCTGCCCCAGTCTTTCTTTCTCCTTGCTCTGTGTTTGAGGACCTAATTTTGAGCGACCTGCCCCCGTATGAATTCCTTCTGCCACTTTGAAACATTTGTTGAGAATAACCAGGAGCCACATTTCCACTGCACTTTATGCCTTGCAACACATTTTTATGTCATTCGATACTTCTACAACCATAAGGCGTGATTCTTACCCAACCACTTCACAGAAGAGAAAAGCAAGGCTCAGAGCAAGTAAGTACTGACACTGGGACTTGAGGCAGGTTGAAGAGCGTCTTTTCTTGAGGCAGGAGGGTGACTCGGAAAACCCTGGAGGTGGCTTCTAACAGTACTGTTCTGTAGAACAAAGCACCCAGAAATAGACAAACTGGTCTCCTTTAACACAAGAACATTTGTAGATAATTGTATGAATACAGGCAATTTCCAGTCCAATTAGTAACTACCATGGAGCCTTTTAAGAAGTGCCATCGCTATTATAGATTTAAAAATTGTATTCGTCTTGAGACCTCATTGTTCCAGAGAACGGCCTCTGTCCCGCGTGAAGAATGCAGTTCTCCTCCTCGCCACAGGGTGGCAGAGTGACTTAAGGTTCTTACTCGCCTTTCAGTCTTAGGACAGAAGCTCAGCTCCAAAGTAAGCAAAATGGAGCAACTGAGAGTTGGCTCGGAGTGACGTGGACTTCACACTATGAATCTCTTAAAAAGGGAGCAGAGAGATCTTTATTTCTAGAATATCAGTGTCTGGAGGCAGTGAGGAGAAGGGATACTGGATTTTAAAGTAAAGGAGGCTCTTGGAAGGAGCCCTGAGTGGCCAAGTCAAATCTACCCCAGTGGCCCTCCATTTCGTTAACTGGCAGATGCTGAATTACGTCTGTCCGGGGATGGCTCACCTCTGGAATTTCAAAACCAATGCTCTTGCTGTTATCTCTCTGAATTTCTTTTCCCGGAGCTACACCCATAGATTGCTTGTCCCCATTTTTTAAACTCATTATTTCTTAGGGGAAGGTTTAAGTGTTGCATAAATTTTGGGAGAGGAAGAATGCACAATCCAGTGGGGGCAACAATCCATTACATTTTGGATTTTAAATTTGGACATATATTTCTGACATGTGTGGCTGTATTTAGGGGAATGGTGAGAGAATAGTTAAAATTGGGACTGATTTGGACCCCTGGGATGTGCAGGCACCACACGCACATGACAGGACCAATGATGCACCTTGTCTTGAAGGAGCGTTTACTGCATGCCTGCGATGTGCCTCACAATGCAGGTGTGAGCATGGTCAGATGCTGAGGGCCTTCCCAAGCTCCCACAGGTAGTGGGAGAGGGCAGGAGCCCAACAGATTCCACTGTTGCCCACACGTAAGCTCTATGCATTCACCTCCTGCAGTTCTGCTAAGCTCCGGTTGCTGCCATATAAGGACAGCAGAGATTTGGTGCCATGAACTCTAGTCATCTTAGGAAGATTAGCAGAAGAAATGTTGAATTTCAACGTGGGAACAGTTTTCAAGCATGTCTTGAGGGATGGAGGAGCCTCCAACATTATTTTGTAGTGGCCCCTGACTCTGACTGGGTTGCCTGGCTGGGAGCCACTGTCCTCCTGAGGCATCGCTTTTGTGTCTTTTTGGAAACAGCAGTCCCTCAAGGAGAGTCTGACCTTCAGAAACACAGAAGGACACCTCTTCTGTCAAGAGAATTTTACGGTGTGAGAGGTTGCCTTTAGAGCCGCCGGTAAGCTCCCGTTTCTGGGGGAGCCCAGGTCATGGAGCTCCTTTCTCGCCCCAGTTATCAGAACACAGGGCCCCGCTGGTGCCTGTGGCAAAGACGCCCCTGACGAGGTACTGTCTGCCCGTTTAGCTGGGGCTTCCTGGAACTGTGTCTTACTCAGATCCTAACAGCCTTATTGCTGTGGTGTTTGGGAGGACACCCTGGGGTGAGAACAAGTGACCCCATGAGCTCTCGCCAGAGAGTGAAATAGCTCTCATCAAGGGAGTCCCTAAAGGCTGTGAGCTGAGATCCACCCAGGACTTCATGCTGCCCTAAGCCCAGGCCCGTGGTGGCCAATGTGGTGACCATGCGGACACACTAGGGGGCGCTCTGTAAGTGTCCACTGGGAGAGAGATGCAGAGAGGGCAAGAGTGAGCTCCCAACACTGCAGCCCCAGGGGGCACTATGACACCACAGGAGGGGAGGGACTAGGGATCTGAGACTTGGGTTCTTAGTTCCTCTTTGTTAGCCAGGTGACCTTGAGCAGATTATTTCATCGAAGAGCCTCAGTTTTCAAATCCATAAAACAGGGAGAAAAACTTCTAGTTGCTGTCTCCCTCACTGGGCTTGGCCAGTGTTGGTGAGTTCTGCTGGTGTGTCCAGTCATTGAAGAGGGGCATCTTAGCTGGGGCTGGCCTGTCTGCAATGCCCGTCTAAGTGGTCCCAAGGTGTCCCTTACCTGCCTCCTGCTCTGAGTCTCCCCAGATGAGGAACACTCAGCTGTGACCACAGATTGTCCATCCTCACCTCTTAGCCAGGCCTTTTCAAGAGCCAGCTCCAGAGCGGTTTTGGAATCATCGGCTCTGACCTCAGCGACCTTCTCCCTTCCTCAGTCTTCCACCTGTGTCTCCTCTTCCCGTGGGGGGCCAGGTGCTCCCTCATACTGGGATCCCTGTGGGGTAGTGCATCCCCTTTCCTGACACTATTCCCTTCACCCAAACCCACCTCAGTTTCCATGAGCTGGTCGGCTTGCTGATGGGATAACATAGGCATCATGGGTAGAAAAACCATAACATGGTCCCTGTCCCCACTGGCTCCCTGCACCTTCCACTGACAGATGCCTCCTGCTTCTAGGTCCTGGCTGGGTTCAGGGGATGCAGTGGCAACTGAGAGTTGTCTCTGTCTTCAGGGCACTGCATTAGGGAAAAAGAGACGGGCCTTAGATCTAGCCTCATTCTCACATCTGTAAAACAGGTTTCTCTGGGCCCCTCGGCTGAGCAACGCCAACCATCCTGGGTGTTCCTCAGATCTGCTAATGTCATTCCATCATTCATCTCCACTGACAAGCATTTACTGAGCACTTCCTATGTTCCCAGTGCTGGCTGGGTGCCCAGGGAACTGGCAGAAACAAGGCCATTTTCCCCATGGAGCTTCTAGTCTAGTAGAGATGCAGGGGAAACCTAAAACAACATAAGTGATTATATATATTACAGCGGTGATAATTACATCATTGTTATCCTTGCTCCCGTCCTGCGGCATGAGTGCGAGCTGCTGCTTCCTGGTAGGGTCTGATTTCGTCTTCTGTGGATGAGCCCTGTTGGCTTATTTGGATGTTCCCAGACTGCCCCTCCCCACCAAGGTTCCTCGCGGGAACCCTAGAACACAGAAAATGATCTGAGTGACAGTTTTCTCAGCGCTGCCAAAAATCTTTCATAACTAGGACCATTCCGGATGCAGAGGAGAGAAGTGAATTCACTCTGCACAGCGGATGCCTCAGGGCACTGGGCTGCACCCCTCCCCCTTCTTTGTGACATGTTCTTCCATTTTTCATCCTTTGAACCTTGGTTTCTCTCACTTCCTGCCTCTTCTGAACCCTTTACTTTTAAATTTCCCTTCTTGGATTATTTCTTCCATCCTTTATCCTGAGCACGGAGGGAGAAACAGAAACACAGGGTCAGGGTGCGGTACGTTCATTAGTGGTAGGTGTTGATTCTGCTTGATTTGAAAATCTGCATGTGGAAGGGGCGTGATCTAAAATAAAATGTTGCCATCTGTAGCCCAGCTAGGGTTTTTTTTGTTTTTTTTTTTTTTAAGGTTAACCATTAAGAAGAAAATAAAATTCAGCAAATACCTGCACTCGTGCCTTTCCCCCGACAAGTCTGACTTTGCTAATAAAACACAGTTCTCTGTTCTCTCTCCCCTCATGGCAGATTCTCTACCCTGCCGTTAAGGTGTTCTGAATTTAGCTTTTTCAAAGTTAATATGATGCACGTGAACCAAATCGGGACAAGAAACAAAAGGGCATGCTGGGAAGACGGCTGGGAGGAGCTGCTTCCTCTCTTCTGGCTTCCCAAGCTGCCTCGCTCCTCTCCCCGAGGAAATCGCTACCACGGACTCCTAAACTTTCTTGGTTCAGTTCTCCAGGCAGTCATGACTGATGAATCAGAATTGACCGGTGAGATAAGATAAAACAAATTGGCCATGCTGCGTGTTGGGGAAACTGAGGCAGAAGGAAGCATTCTGGCTGATGGTGTGGGGTTCATGGGCTGATTGCAGGAGTATGAGGCCCTGGTCATGGGGCGCAGCTCTGGGGCCATTGCTGTGACTCTTTCTCCTGCCTCGCTAGGTGCTCACCCACTTCGCAGGGCCATGGACTCCATCAAGTGTGGGCCGAACCTGTGGGCCATAATCACTAGGGCCGGGAGCTCTCTGTCTCTGGGAGGGGTGCTGGGAGGACAAGGAGATAAGCAGGATTTCCTTCCAAAAATGCTTGGCCAAACTCTCACTTTGGTGTTGAAAGGAGACTCCGCAGGTTGAAGACAATGATTTGTTATTGTTATTGTTTAATATTCATCAAGGGCCTGTAATGAGTTGGACGACATTGAAAAAGATTCGTGGCTAAAATTAAATTTGTGGTAAAATTAAACTGAGCTCAGAACTGGCCTGGTGCCTATAAGTCCCTGGCAGAGGCCAAGGCCTGGTTTCTTCTATTTGTCCCCAAGAATGACCTCATGGATGAGGAATGAGAAGCCCTCACCAGTGAGGCCTGCTGATAATTCTCCTCAGAAAAGTCATTGATTCTCATCATCATTGCCCAGCTTGGGTTAAAGAGAGAACAGTAATACTGTTACCCTCAAGAATGAGAGAGCCAGAGAGAGAAGGTGACCTGAGAAAGTGACCCCAAAAGCTTACAAGGCAAATAAGTGCAAAC
>NW_011888866.1:3058691-3065373 GCF_000151845.1 Pteropus vampyrus
TTTTCATCCTTTGAACCTTGGTTTCTCTCACTTCCTGCCTCTTCTGAACCCTTTACTTTTAAATTTCCCTTCTTGGATTATTTCTTCCATCCTTTATCCTGAGCACGGAGGGAGAAACAGAAACACAGGGTCAGGGTGCGGTACGTTCATTAGTGGTAGGTGTTGATTCTGCTTGATTTGAAAATCTGCATGTGGAAGGGGCGTGATCTAAAATAAAATGTTGCCATCTGTAGCCCAGCTAGGGTTTTTTTTGTTTTTTTTTTTTTTAAGGTTAACCATTAAGAAGAAAATAAAATTCAGCAAATACCTGCACTCGTGCCTTTCCCCCGACAAGTCTGACTTTGCTAATAAAACACAGTTCTCTGTTCTCTCTCCCCTCATGGCAGATTCTCTACCCTGCCGTTAAGGTGTTCTGAATTTAGCTTTTTCAAAGTTAATATGATGCACGTGAACCAAATCGGGACAAGAAACAAAAGGGCATGCTGGGAAGACGGCTGGGAGGAGCTGCTTCCTCTCTTCTGGCTTCCCAAGCTGCCTCGCTCCTCTCCCCGAGGAAATCGCTACCACGGACTCCTAAACTTTCTTGGTTCAGTTCTCCAGGCAGTCATGACTGATGAATCAGAATTGACCGGTGAGATAAGATAAAACAAATTGGCCATGCTGCGTGTTGGGGAAACTGAGGCAGAAGGAAGCATTCTGGCTGATGGTGTGGGGTTCATGGGCTGATTGCAGGAGTATGAGGCCCTGGTCATGGGGCGCAGCTCTGGGGCCATTGCTGTGACTCTTTCTCCTGCCTCGCTAGGTGCTCACCCACTTCGCAGGGCCATGGACTCCATCAAGTGTGGGCCGAACCTGTGGGCCATAATCACTAGGGCCGGGAGCTCTCTGTCTCTGGGAGGGGTGCTGGGAGGACAAGGAGATAAGCAGGATTTCCTTCCAAAAATGCTTGGCCAAACTCTCACTTTGGTGTTGAAAGGAGACTCCGCAGGTTGAAGACAATGATTTGTTATTGTTATTGTTTAATATTCATCAAGGGCCTGTAATGAGTTGGACGACATTGAAAAAGATTCGTGGCTAAAATTAAATTTGTGGTAAAATTAAACTGAGCTCAGAACTGGCCTGGTGCCTATAAGTCCCTGGCAGAGGCCAAGGCCTGGTTTCTTCTATTTGTCCCCAAGAATGACCTCATGGATGAGGAATGAGAAGCCCTCACCAGTGAGGCCTGCTGATAATTCTCCTCAGAAAAGTCATTGATTCTCATCATCATTGCCCAGCTTGGGTTAAAGAGAGAACAGTAATACTGTTACCCTCAAGAATGAGAGAGCCAGAGAGAGAAGGTGACCTGAGAAAGTGACCCCAAAAGCTTACAAGGCAAATAAGTGCAAACTACATCCTTGAGCCAAATCTATGACCTCAGCAAAGTTGGACTTCAGTCCTTCCCTCCTCTTTCCCTGGTTGGGTCGCTCCCTCCCTAAAACACGTAGCTTCCTCAGTCCTCCTCCCCTTTCAAAACCACCTGCCAGGAAAAGATTATACACTCATTTATACTAAGAGGTAAATGACTGATAGCTAACATTATAGAGAGCTTAGCATGTATCAGCCTCTGTGCTAGGTATCTTTACCTCTACTATGTATTTCATTAAATACTTCCAACCACCCTTTGTGGCAAATGCTGTCATTAGCCACATTTTACAAATGAGGGACACAACATTTAAAGTCATCTAGTTAATAGGAGAGGCCAAGTTGCTTCACTACTCTATAGCATTATATGTACCACACTTAGGACGGTTTACCCTTTAAGAAAGCAGAACATCTCTGGACCAGTGTGCTCAGCACTGGCTGAACATTAGAATAGCCTGGGGGGCTTTTAAACCATACCAATGTTTGGGCTGGTCTTCTGAGATTTGGATTTTATTGGTCAGATGGGGGATGGGGGGGCAGCATCGGTGTATTTAAAACACTCTCCTTGTGACTTCAGTGAGCACCCAGGGCTGAGAACCCTTGCTAGTGAGAGAGGCCAGAGAGAGGGGCAGTGAACACGCAGGAAGAGGTGAGGGATGCATTTGAGAAGATTGCCTCCAAGGCTTGCATGGTGCAGCTATTTCTGTGCTTACTAAAGAAGGGTGGTCTTGAGCCCTGGGCAGTAGTGCAAAAGAATTAATTGTTCTTCCAGGAAGAGGGCAAGGTATATGGCTGGGCCACCTGAATTCTGGAGCCCAGGAACCAATTTACTAAGGCAGAATTCTTAGGGTGGCTCTCAAAGAGATCTATTTCGGAGAGAAACTCAGAAATTTGGGAGTATTGCTGTGGCCCCCTGGGCCTGACCCTTATTTCCCACCTATCCCCTCACCCCCAGGCAGTGGCTGGCTTGATCGAAGTTGCCGCTTTTGAAGTACCCCGAGGTGCCATGGGAGAAAGGCCCTAGGAGCTAAGCTAGGAAGAGGAAGAGGTGGGAGGGAAGCGAGAACAGGGCACAGGAGAGATCAGGGAAAGAGAATTTGAACCTTTGAAATTATGCCACCAGCAAAAAAAAAAATCTCTGCAGAGCATGAAGAACATTAGGTCTAGATCTCAGAAGGCAGTTTGGCTCTCTGTGGTTTCTCTCCCAGGGCAGGTCACCTGTGCCCCACTGGATGAATCCCATCAGGACAGGGTTTGTTGTTCACCAGTCTGTCCTCCCTTGCATTTTAAGGCGACCTGGAATCCACCGCGCATGCTTAGCACAGAGCCAGACACACAGTAGGTTTCCCAAAAGGATGACCAACTGTCCATTTGCACTGGGCCGAAGGGGTGCTAGATCATGAAACTTTGAGTGCTAAAATGGGAAAGTCTGGGCAAAGTAGAACATGTGTGTCACCTTAGTACCCAGTGAAGCTTCAGAAGCAAGAGCCCAAAGTGGTGGGTACTTGGCAGCTCCGAGACTCTAGAGCTGACTGGATAGTGCTGGCATGGCCTGTCTGGAGGTCCATTCTCTTTCTAAAAGGTGTCTCTGACTTGGCATGTTAAAGATGCTGTTAAAAACCTCGATCCCCATCAATTGTTTCCCATTCCTTTCAAGACATGGGAAATAAATGACACCAACTACATGAGGGAGGGAGGAGAGAGGGAGAAGATGAAGCAAAGTCTTAAGTCAGAGACTGAGTGTCTTTAGGCACAGGTAGGCAATTCACCTGTGCTTCTAACTGAGAAAAAAATAATATCTGGAAAACACAGCTGGCTACGTGAATTATTTTGATCATTACGATATGCTCAAATGATCAAAAGAAGAATGAAATTGTACTGGGCACAGCCTATCATAACGATCAAAATAATGGCTACTCTCTTTTGAACATTTGTTTTGTGTCAGGTGCTATGATAGGAAGATTCTTTTAACTTTTATTTGAAAAATACAGAAAAAATATTTTAAAAAATTGAAATGACTTTATAAGCCCCCTGCTATTCTTGGGTGCTGGGTACGATCACATGAAGTTAGGAGAGTTCCCTGCCTTCGCCTGGGTCATCCAGTCTCACTTCCAAAGGGACCACAGGTAGCAGTTTAGTGTGTGTCCTTCTTGACTTTCTCTCACATAATGCTGATGTATCTCTGTCCACATAGATATGTCTTTACAAAGGGAATCAACCTGTATATTTGGTCTGCAACTGTTATTTCTAACACACATAGACATCCTCTTTCCAGAATATTGGATATTAATCTTTGTTTTTTTTTAACTTCTGTATAGCATTTTAGCATATAAATGCAACATAATTTTTCTTTCTCTTACATTTATTCAATTATTGTTATTTTGCTATCACAGTGCCTTATTAGACATTTTTTTACATGTCTTTACATATGTGTGCAAATCTTCCTGAGAAGTGAGGGTATCTAGACCAGAATTTATCTTTATTTTGATTTTTGTAAGCACTGCAGAATTAAAAGATAGTATCAATTTCTATTTCCAACTCCATTTCTCCACAACCATACCATTATTGATGTTATCATTAAAAAGTTTTTTTGTTGGACCAGTGGGTGAAGTGACATTTTGTTGAATATGTGTTCTGATGACCATCTTTTTGATATGAATTTGAGCACCTTCTTATTTTATTGGCCATCTAAATTTCCTTTTCTGTTCATATCCTCTACCTTGTTTTTATTATAATGTGCTTGTATTTTTCTTATACACTTATTATAGATCTTTTTATATTTTTTTGAGCATTATATGCATCTATTTTACTATCTTTTTTATTTCTTAAATAAGGCTTTAATTTTGATTTGGTAAAATCTGTCAAATCATTTCAGTTTTCTATCTCTTCCTAAGATTTTTATGGTGGCATCATCTTTGCTAAATTCTTTGCCCACATTCTTATATTTAAGGTAATGATGCAGAAGGCTAGGAAAAATCTATAAGGCCTCAGAGATATCTGTAGATAGGGATTGAGTGACAAAGTGAAAAAAATGTGACACAAGAGGAATATAAATTTCATGGTGTTGCCGAGTGGAAACCTGCCTAGATTTTGTTGTGGGGGAAATTAAAGCAAAAAGCCATCCATTCTTTTCTTACCTTCTCTGTTCATCTTTGGGTTTGAAAAGACTAATAACAGAAAATATGGCTTGACTATTCCAACTATGAGCACCCTGCCCGCCATTCTTCAGGCTTTCCTGGCTGGGCCTCTGCTGCCCAACTTTGGTGAGATACAGCTGTAAAAACAAAAACAAAAAACAAAACCCCACATGAATGGGTCACCTAGAGTCTGAGAAAGTGCGTTTCTAATCACTGAAGGTGTTCAAACCTCTTGATGAGGTTTTTATAGATAAGATGGGGTTCCAGGGTCTGATGACCTATACACCTCCTTCTAACCCTGAGACTCTCTGATTCTGGGACTCAGCAATGGAATATATGAGTGAAAGGAATATCATCTAATGCATTTAACAGTAATAGAAGTGGAAATCATAGAAGGAGAATGGGAATATAGCAAGTTTTCACTGGTGTGCAAATCCCACCCTGGAGTAGGGGTGCTGGTGCAGAGGCCAACAGGAGTCCCGTTTTAGGAGCACATGGATAACACTTTTTAAAGGCCTAGCACAAAGCTGGCATGGAGGCAAGATCCAGGAGTGAAGGCAGACTCAGCCATCTGGGCATCAGCCGGAGTCTCAGGCAGTTAAAAACGGATAATGTCTTGTCTTTCCTTGCTGACAATTTCATCTCCAAAGGGAGAGAGAGCAAGAAGAAAAACTTGTAATTGGAACCAGAAGGAATCTATTTGGGGTAGAAGACAAGAGTCCCAAGAATGTGGTCCCTGTCTAGCAGCGAAGAGAAGCTGAGTGGGGCCATCATTTGTGAGTGAGCAGGACCAAGTCCAAAGGGTTGGAGAGAAGGTGGGCGATACTTACCCTCAAGCCTCAGAGATGATGCTGGTTATAGGGACAGGAAGCTCTACAATGCCATTCTGCCTATGCAATTATAAGTGACCCAAAAAGGAATTGGTGGAGAAGACTCGTAAGTAAACCAGGACAGCCACACAAAAGAGGACAGGGGAATCTTTTAATCAGGATTCTCCAAAGGAACAGAACAAAGAATGGACACATACACATACACTTAATTCTTTAGTGATTCGTTTTCATGATTTCGGGGGCTGGAAAGTCCAAAGTCCATAGGGCAAACTGGTAGGTTGGAAGTTGAGGTAAGAGTTGACTTTGCAGTCTTGAGTCCAAATTCTGCAAGGCAGCAGGATGGAAATGCAGGCAGAGTTTCTACGGTGCAGTCTTGAGGAGAATTCCTTCTACTTTAGAGAATCTCAGTCTTTGCCCTTGAGACCATTTACTGATTAGGCGATGCCTACTTACATTATGGAGGGGAATCTGATTTACTCAAAGTTTACTAATTTAAATGTTAGTTTCATCTAAAAAATACCTTCCCAGGAACATTGTGACTGGTGTTTGACCAAACAACTGGGCACCTTCACTTAGCAAAGTAGGCATATAAGTAACCATCGCAAGGATCACATGGCCAAGGGCAAATACGAGAATACCTCCATGCTATAAGATGAATCTCAGGACAGCGAAAGTAGGAGATGGTGGGGACAGTGAAAATTAGTGTGCAGCAGGTGGGTGGGCACCAAGTATAGAAGATAGAGGTCACTTGTCTTTTGTTGCCAAGGAGAAATCTTTAATCTAAAGTAGATAAAACAAGTGTGTGAGAAAGATCTGGGGCTGAGGCCAGTTTGCAGTTCAGAATGATGGAACTTCTTGGAGATGTGCTTAGCAAACTCCTGTTGGGGTTTTAGAGAGATCACAGAGAGCCAGAGGGGATCAGAGGGCTGCAGGCTACAGTTTGGCTTTTTATACGGGAAACACATTAGATATAAACTGGCCAGTTTCTAAAATAAATGACAAGCCAGTGGTCTGAGCATTTAGAAATAAAGTGTTGCGGCGTGAGAGCCAGCCTGGGGCCACGGGGCGGAGATGGACCGTGCATGCGGTTCATGCGCTCCTCTCGCAGCAACCCTGGGCACGGGCCACCTTCATTCATTCCACAGAGAATCCCTCCTGGGAGCTGAGCACAGTCAGACGACAAGGGGCTTGCCTAAGATCCCACAGCTGGAAATATGAGACTCAGGGCATCAGTGGACCTGGTGTTCTTTCCGTCACTCTACAGCAGGGGAAGCAAACTGTGCCCATGAGCTGAACTGGTCCCCCAGCTGTTTT
>NW_011888866.1:3065423-3074619 GCF_000151845.1 Pteropus vampyrus
TTTGGCTTTTTATACGGGAAACACATTAGATATAAACTGGCCAGTTTCTAAAATAAATGACAAGCCAGTGGTCTGAGCATTTAGAAATAAAGTGTTGCGGCGTGAGAGCCAGCCTGGGGCCACGGGGCGGAGATGGACCGTGCATGCGGTTCATGCGCTCCTCTCGCAGCAACCCTGGGCACGGGCCACCTTCATTCATTCCACAGAGAATCCCTCCTGGGAGCTGAGCACAGTCAGACGACAAGGGGCTTGCCTAAGATCCCACAGCTGGAAATATGAGACTCAGGGCATCAGTGGACCTGGTGTTCTTTCCGTCACTCTACAGCAGGGGAAGCAAACTGTGCCCATGAGCTGAACTGGTCCCCCAGCTGTTTTTGTCTGTTCTGTGAGCTAAAAATGGATTTTTTAAATGACTGTAAAAAAAAAAAGTCTTATTTTACAATGTGAAAAAGAAATGAAATTCAAATTTCGGGGCCCATAAATAAAGTTTTATAGGGACATAGTCATGTCCTTTGTTTATGCTGCTATGCTGCTTTTGTGTGAGAACAGAGTCGAATAGTTGTGGCAGAAACCATCTGACCTGCAAAGCCGAAAAGATTTGCTCTGGTCCTTTACAGAAAAAGTCTGCTGACCTCTGCTCTCTAGCCTCTTGGCCAGTTTTTCTAAGCTTCCTATGTTAACAGTTACTGTCCTACCACAGAAAGCTTATGGAAACATGTCAGAGCCTGGGAATCAAAAAACATGAGAAATGTTTTCTATGTTGGCCTCGCTTGAGTGAGGTGATACCTTGGAGCCTGGGAAGAGAAGTGGAGACAGGATGGCTGTGACGATGAAAGATTCTGGGATTCACTTTAATTCCGTTCTGTCTTTTAGACTCTGGGCCTGGCTTTCTGTAGGGCCTTTACAAAGTCTCTTGCAATATCCCATGGATCTAACAGAGAAAATGTGGATTTGATAATCCGACAACAATTAGAAATATCTGTCGTAGGCTGATCAACTGTACCCCCAGGATTTGATTGATGAATTGCTGCCAATTCAAGGTCATTAGTAATATGCTCTGGGGCCATGCCTTGGAGCCCGTCCTACCTAACATTTAGACCAAATGGCTGAAAAAAGACACAGAGAGCATAGCATGCTTGTCCAGTCTAAAGTAAAATAGGCTGGGTACATTAGCAGTTCAGGTCAGAAGACAAGGAGTTTCCCACTAAACAGGAGGAGATTATAAACCAAGAATGTGATAGCACGAGAAAGCAAGTAAGAGGGGGAGTGTGTGTCCAGATCAGGAGAAACTACAGCACTTGCATTGCGTTGGAGAGAGATGCTGGCAGCATCATGTCCTGTCCCAGGATCCACATTGCAGGAGAGAGCTTTGTGAGTGAGATGACCAGGGAGAGCCTTGGCCAGGGTGATTATAGGTTGGGAACAATGTCATATCAGGAATGGGAGGGGGCACCGGGCATATTTGGCTTGGAGAAGAGAACTTAAATGGGGCATTGTTGAGTTCGCTGGGGACAGACACTAAGACAAAGATGGGAGCATGTGTTTTATTTGGGAAGTGCGGAAAACACTGGAAAGGGAATGGGGAGGGGAAACAGAAGGGAAGGCAGCCAGTAAAGGCTATGCGATCCAGCCAGCTAGCACTGTGGGTAACTGGGTTTAATGCTGCAGAGAAACTCTGGGAAATGGTGTAGAGCAGATATTTCAGTGATCCCGCTCAACGAGTGAGGGATTTGGGGCCTTTGTATGCCAACGCCCATCTGTCATTGATTGAGGACTGTGCCCAGGGGTCTATCCCAGGCTTCAGAGAGAGTCCCCAGACTCAGAGATGCAACACCGGTTGTGGGAAAGCTCGATGGGCATGTTACTAACACATGTGCTGGGCATCAGAACTGCCCTCAGATATCCGAAGAGCTGTGAGGTGGGTGAGAATTACAGGAAGCACATTTCTTCCCCATGCTCCCCGGACTGGGGCCAACCCTGGAAAAGTGGTGGAGGAACTGCTAGCTAATTCTAGTCCAGGGCTTTTATGCCCTGCATCCACATCGATGAGCATAGTTGAAGGGCACTTAAAATAAAGCCTGAGTTCAAAATCAGTCCCTCAAGCAAAAACAATAATGCAAGAGACGGTGGGGATTCTGCATGCCTACCAGCCCAGTGGCCCCTGAGCTTTGTTTCAGAGACATGGGGGACCCAGGGTTTCATACCCTCCATACTTTCCTTCCCAGGCCCTCTGAGCTGGAGCTCAGCCGTTCATGACAGAGGCAGCTCATTATTTTGCTGCAGTTGACTTGAAATCTGAAATCAATCAGGTATCAAATACGCAGTCCTCAGTTTGATACCGTTTTTCAAAGGTGCAATAACATTTAGAAATGACACTGCATTTCCTAATTATGAAATTCTGTCATTGCTGCTCAGTCTAGGATGACTTGGCTGCAGGGTTTTCTTTTTCTTTCCTTTTTTTTTTTTTTTTAAGGTTTAGCATACGCTACGATTATTTTAAAATTGCTTTGGAAGAATGTATTTCATCAGCGAACTACGAGTGTGCTTATTACTGAGGTTTGGAGGCAATTTGAGAGGAAAGATAAATTAGCACAGACTCTGGAAGCCTTAGGAAGCATGCTCCTCCTGGTCCCCCTTCATCCTCACTGCTTCTTTCTTACCACAGCTAATAAAATCTCTCACTGCCAGGGCTTCCTGACTCCTGCCCACCTCACTCACAGCATGCTGGTCAAGATCATGAACTCTTTGGGGGTTGGAAGGAGCTGCCAGTAAACCTCTGCTCTACATCAGAACTGTGGCAACACTGAGAGGAAAGATGGAGAAGGGACAAGAAGTTAACCCAAGGGGTGCCTGAGAGCCGGGGTTCCTCAAAACACCCTGAGCTCCACAACTGGAAGAAGAGCTGGTATAAATCCTGAAGCTTCTTGGAGGCTGAGGCTTTGTTTACTCAGGAACACAAATGCCTCTGTGGGTAGTGGGACTGTTGAGTCAGCTCCCAACATCTGACAAGTGGTCCAGAGCGAATCGCTGACACATGCTAAGGCAACATGGATATCACAAATATTATGTTGGGCAAAAGAAGTCAAACACGAAAGGACACGTACTATATAATTCCATTGATATCATTTTGTAGAATAGGCTAAACTCATGTCTGGTGATATAGAACATTGACATCATTTTGTAGAATAGGCTAAACTCATCTCTGGTGGGGCCTCTGGAGAAATCGACTGGAAGAGGGCAATTCTGAGTGGATGGAATAGAAATGTTCTCTGTCATGAGTAGGGGGTTGTCACGTGAACGTATAGGTTTGTCAACATTCATGGAACTGTGCACTTAAAAAATATATTATGGTGACTTTGTACCATAATATATTTTTTATAATATCTACATTAGACGAATGTAGATAGAGGCTTAAGGTCCATTGTAGCCCACCCCAGATGCCCACTGGTTACTCAGCTCTCTGGACAATACCACTTCTTACACTTTCTGTTAAGAAATAGAGTCACGGGGGCTTCCCATTCCTGCTTAGGGATCTGTCATGTTATCCCAGCCACGAGCCAAATACCCAAATACTGCTTCACTCTCTGGGGAACCAGCCCAACTTTCTCAGTAATACAGTAATATATTCGACCTAGAGCCCTATCTTGGCAAGGAAGTGACTGGCAGGATGAGCGTGCGTCTCTTGGGGGCTGGGGTGAAGGGGACTACCTCGTTCATATAAGAGGATACTTCCCAAGGAATTTTTTTTTCCTTTCTTTTCTTTCTTTTCTTTCCTTTTCTTTCTTTTTCTTTCTTTCTTTCTTTCTTTCTTTCTTTCTCTCTCTCTCTCTCTCTCTCTCTCTCTCAACTTCTTCTACCTCTTCTTCCTCCTCTTCCTCTTTCTCCTCCTCCTTCTCCTTTTTTTGGTAACAAAGACCTCTCCACATTGACGAATTATAACTATGCAGAAAAGATGGCACGAGACCACTTTGTGTCTCTGAACTGAGGCCAGTTTAATTCCTAGGACTCTAGTTACTGGTACTTTTCCTGCATTTTCAGCAGCAAGCACCTGAAATAGATTTCACTTCATATGAAATGCAAAAGACTGCAGAGTAGAAAGCTCACCCTGGTCTCTGATTCAAGCGAGTGTTCTCAAGCCTGGTGTTCCTATTTTTTTTTTTTTCCTCCCTTTCTTCAAAATACTGCCTTGTTAAGTCCACAGATGGGGATCATAGGATAAGTAGATGCATAATATATTCTTAAAATATTCCACTAGGCATCTTCTTTTATAGGTTAGGAGGACTTGCAAATGGAGTCTTCTAGGTCACCACATTTCCATCCGAGAGAAATTCTCTCTCATAATTAAGATTATGTCAGCATTTCCATTACAGAACCTGGTGGTAAAATTCACTCTGAAGTGGAGCTTGGTTTTAAAGCTCTTAGACTTAGCGAAAACTCTCTCTCTGACGACAGTTGTATAGCACTTTTCCCCTTGGAAACTAGAGAGAAAAATGCACAGTAAGTCAGGAGTCGGGAGCTACGTTGTTGGTCAAAGAGTTGTGTGGAAGAGGTCCATCTGGGTCCTTGAGGTCTCCTGGATGTCAAGTGCAGTAGGAGGAGTCTCTGAGTTCAAGCTAGTGTTCCCTAAACTGTCCTCTGCCAACCCCTATATCAGAATCACCTGGGAAGTACCTTTTCCAAACACAGATTCTTGTCCTCGGCACAGTCTACCTGCCCCACCTGATCAGATATCCAAGGTGGGGTCTGGGCATCTGTGTTTTGTAACTAATTTTCCCAAGTGATTCCTTTTCCCAGGAAAGATGAGGCTTCCTAATCTAGGCTTTGATATTTTGTTGCTGGTGACCTGGGCCAAATATCTTCACTTTATTATGCCTTATATCACCATTTATAAAAGCTAACATTTATTGAGTGTTTATCATGTGTCAAGCATCTTCTGAGAGAGTCTCACAAATTAGCTTATCTTAACTTCACAGCAGCCCCATGGATTGGCACTATAATTATCTCTAATTTTAGGATAAGTTGAAGACACAGAGAGGGTAAGTAAGTTTTCCAAATCACACAGCTAGTCCAGCGGCAGAACTGGGCTTTGACCCCAGGGAGCCTGGCTATGCCGTGTTGTGCTGCCTCCTGGCGGATATTTGTAACTCTCAACATTCTGGGTTTGTGAAGGGCAAGTGAAGAAGAGAATGTAAAACCGCTCTGTGGCTTGTGTGATTATTTTTATGGAATTCTGACTTTAGATCCTCTGAATCCTGGGTCCATGCCTCTTTCCAGTTCCCTATTTAGGATGGTCCTGGCTCTTCCTAGTCTCCTATCATTCTCCCTCCCCTTCCCTGGTGCCACTCTAATCTTTGATTTGTGAGCAGCTAATCTCACTGGCTAATTTACACTCGAGTATTAATACATGATGATAGCCCAATGTGTTTGCTTTTCTCAGATAATATGCTTTCATTTTAGCTGAAGTTTTAACTCAGAATTTCCTAATCTGCTGACACTGGGGATCCCCTCACTATCTTTCTCTTTACCAGCCCCATGTTCTATGAGGTATTTCTGAAAGAAGCCGATTTTATTAATTAATTAGGAATGAGTTCCACATATACATCTTTATATTTTATAAAATGGAAGAGAATTAGTGGGCATTATTCCTGTGGCTTGTTTGAAATGTGGAAACTTTGGAAGAAGTCTTCCTCATTGCCATCTTAATGGGTCACCAAGTGTCTGGAGACTTCTTGTGGGAACCATTGTCCCTCCCCAAGTGCCAAGCCACATGGCACAGTGGAATCTGTCAGGGTGGGGGTGGGGAGGGTACGAGTTTGTGACCGGCAGTGTCTTGCTCTGTCTCTGGGTTGGGCTGGCCCTGCTGCTCAGTATATTTCCCTTAGGAGCTGATGAGAAGATGGACAGGAGTCTCATTAAGGGGGCAGCAGCTGGTGTGTGGAGCCCATGGTGGGGGGTGGGGTTGTTGCTAATACTGCTTTGCTTAGAGGGAAGGCAGAAGGGGATGATATGAATAGAAGTGGCTGTGAAAGGCGAATGTATTTGCCTGAGTCATGGTAGCCCTTCGCCACTTGTGACACTTGTATTTTAACCTATTTTATTAATGAATATATTCCCCCTGCTCAGTATACACACCTGACACTCACAGGGGCTTAATATACACTGGGCATGAATGACTTTGTGGCTTGTGGAGCAGTCTGTGTTGCCTCCTCTTTTGTCCTTCCAGCCCACAGTGGCCACCTTAAACACAACAGCCATGCTCCTGGCTTGTAGCCTTTAGCTGGTCTCTCTCTGAGAGTTTTATACTGAGAGTCTTACATCCTGGGAAACCCTGTACTGCTGGACAAACTGAGGCAGTTGACCACCCTACATTTCTCTGGAATATTCTTCTCCAAGAGACAACCAGGCAAACCCCTTCACTCCCATCAGGCCTTTGCTCAGATCTTGCTTTCTCAGTGTGGCCCACTGCTTCCCAGCCTCACCACTCCACCTCCCCTTACCTCGCTTTATTTTTTTTAAAAATAGCACTTCTCACCTTCTTGCATACTATGTGCTTTACATACTTACTATATTTATGGCTTATTGTTCATCTTTGTCACTAGAATTCAGCACCATGAGGGCTGTTTTCTGATTTGGCCCGAATGCCTAGAACAACACCTGGCAAAAAGATGCTCAATAAATATTAAATTTATGAATGAATGAATGCTCATATTTTCTGTGCTGATTGTACTAGATACTACAGGGAGATTAAAAAAGCAAAAACTGTAATCCCACTGCTTTAAAAGAATTTGTAATCTAGCAGGAGAAAGTAAGCAAAAAGAGGTAGTCAAGACTTTCTCATCTAAAAAAGATACATCCTTCATCCTGAGTCCCACTCTTGTTATAATTTAATTCCTTCTGCCTCTGGTCATATGAAATTTGTGAAAGGATGGACTCCTTTTAATGCACTCATTTCTTCACTGCCCATTTAATCTCATACCATCTGACTTTTACTTCTTGTGCTCCATTGAAATCCTCCTCATGAAAGCCATCAATAACCTCTTTATTATCAAATCAGTGAATAGCTGTTGATCCTTAGCCTGTGAATCCTCAGCCACATTTGCCTGTACTGGTTGCTTCCTCCTTCATCGAGGGCTCCATTCCCTTGATTTTGTTTATCTCCTTGTGGAAACTGTTTCTTTTGCAGGTTCTATTCCTCTATGCATTTCGTAAATGCGGGTATCCTGAGAGTTCCCTTCTTTGCCTGCTCTGTACTCGATCATACTCTCCCTACATGACTGCACTCATTGTTAGGGTTTCAACAGTTTTATAGCCATCATCCCCACATCTCTGTCTCTAACTTAAAGCTTCCAAGCTTCATTCACCTCCGAGCTTCAGTTTCATTTACACTGCCTACTTCTCATCTCCCTTTGGATGTCCTCCAGGCCCCTCATGTTGGCCACATTCCAACAGAACTAACCACCAACCACTCCTTAGATGCTCGAATTCCTGTTTCCTTTATTTTTGTTGATGGCACCACTGTTTAGCTGGTCTGTCCAGCTGGAAAAGAGAGAGTCATCCTTAACTTCTCTTTTCTCTTCCCCTCCCATATTTGGAAAACCAAGTCCTATTAATTTTACTTCCAAAACATTTCCCAAATATGTCACTGTCACTCTGTACCAACAACCAATCCCTCCTTCTCCTTATTCAGATTCCTTGCTTCTGGTCTTGCCCCCTCAAGCTTGTCCTCCACATAACTGGCATTCTTTTCCTATTGAGCACCTATCCTGTACCAAGCATGGTGTAGTAAGGATACGGGAGTGAAAAAGATAGACAAGGACCTTATACTTGTAAATCAGTGGGCTCCACATAAATAATAAATCTTACACCGACCCTCTCTGGCTTACAACCTTCAAAGATGTTTCAACTCTTCTCCCAGTTATCCTTTGCATGTTTGGGGTCATGAGTCCCTTTTAGAGTCTGAGAAAAGCTGGATTCATGCACTTTGCTTACGATTTCAGAGGAGAGGGCACTGGACCCGCAAAGTCAGCCTGGAGGGGGATAGGCCTCTGCCAAGGGCAGGCTTGGAGAATTCTTGACTTGCATGATCAAGTTTAAGCCTTTTTGAACAATGCACATGGCTCTCCAGGGCCTGATCTATGATGCCTTTCCTGGCCTTGCTGCTAATCATGTCCACTTGATTCACTCTTTGGTGTCACAGCAATGTGGAACTTTCTGAAGTTCCTCATGTGCATCATCCATTCATCTGATGACCATTTATTAAGAACCGATTTCTTTAGGTTCTGAGTCACCAAAAGCACAGAGGTGAAAAGGAGTATGATGTGGGCTTTACATTCTAACTGACTTTCTCTTGCTTAGGCTGTACCATCCTGGTGCCCCTCTGATCCTTCCCCATTGACTCAACATTGCCCACTTTAAAATTTAACCCTGGCATTTTTCTTCCTGAAAGACACTCCTAAATGTAACCTCCTTCTTCATGCTGGCTCCCATATTTCCTAGCAAATATCTATTTCCTTGCTCTTAATTCATTATATGGCAATTTTCTGTTTATGTGGCTATTTCTCACATTAAATTAGATACTTTAAAAGGACAGAAACAGTTTTGTTCTTGATTACTTCATCCTAGGTGCCTGCTTCAATTCAGTACACAATAAATATGTGTCGAATGAATGAATGAATTAATAAATCAATAAGGCTAGAAAGCCTGTATCAAGCTGCACCAAAGGAGGTCCCTGAATGCTGGCCTAGGCATTTTCTTCTTTCTTTGAGTAGCTTATGGAGAGCGGTTCAAAGTGTTGGACAGAGGATATTAGGGTAAAAGAGAGTCTTTGTGACAGCAAACTTGGCAATGACTTCCAGCGGGGGTGGTGGGGGATAGCACTCTACCAAGGGCAGGCTCTAAGCACCAAGGGGAAGAGGAGAAGCGCAAGTGGAAGGCTGGGCTTAGATGTCAGGCACCAGCTCTGCTACTTTTAGCTGTGTGATATTTATTAGGCACTTCCCTACCCTGACTGTAGTTTCTTCACCTGTTAATTTAGGAAGTTTAATTGGATGTGCTCTGGGATCCTGTTTGTTTCACGTTTCTAGGTCTCTCCTGCTTGCTAGCGCCCGTCTGTTGCAGGCCCAAACCTGCGACTTCTTTATATGCCAGAGATTTACTGGGCGCTTGCTAGAAATGGCCCCCCGAGGCCACCGTAGCC
>NW_011888866.1:3074669-3077518 GCF_000151845.1 Pteropus vampyrus
CATCTCCCTTTGGATGTCCTCCAGGCCCCTCATGTTGGCCACATTCCAACAGAACTAACCACCAACCACTCCTTAGATGCTCGAATTCCTGTTTCCTTTATTTTTGTTGATGGCACCACTGTTTAGCTGGTCTGTCCAGCTGGAAAAGAGAGAGTCATCCTTAACTTCTCTTTTCTCTTCCCCTCCCATATTTGGAAAACCAAGTCCTATTAATTTTACTTCCAAAACATTTCCCAAATATGTCACTGTCACTCTGTACCAACAACCAATCCCTCCTTCTCCTTATTCAGATTCCTTGCTTCTGGTCTTGCCCCCTCAAGCTTGTCCTCCACATAACTGGCATTCTTTTCCTATTGAGCACCTATCCTGTACCAAGCATGGTGTAGTAAGGATACGGGAGTGAAAAAGATAGACAAGGACCTTATACTTGTAAATCAGTGGGCTCCACATAAATAATAAATCTTACACCGACCCTCTCTGGCTTACAACCTTCAAAGATGTTTCAACTCTTCTCCCAGTTATCCTTTGCATGTTTGGGGTCATGAGTCCCTTTTAGAGTCTGAGAAAAGCTGGATTCATGCACTTTGCTTACGATTTCAGAGGAGAGGGCACTGGACCCGCAAAGTCAGCCTGGAGGGGGATAGGCCTCTGCCAAGGGCAGGCTTGGAGAATTCTTGACTTGCATGATCAAGTTTAAGCCTTTTTGAACAATGCACATGGCTCTCCAGGGCCTGATCTATGATGCCTTTCCTGGCCTTGCTGCTAATCATGTCCACTTGATTCACTCTTTGGTGTCACAGCAATGTGGAACTTTCTGAAGTTCCTCATGTGCATCATCCATTCATCTGATGACCATTTATTAAGAACCGATTTCTTTAGGTTCTGAGTCACCAAAAGCACAGAGGTGAAAAGGAGTATGATGTGGGCTTTACATTCTAACTGACTTTCTCTTGCTTAGGCTGTACCATCCTGGTGCCCCTCTGATCCTTCCCCATTGACTCAACATTGCCCACTTTAAAATTTAACCCTGGCATTTTTCTTCCTGAAAGACACTCCTAAATGTAACCTCCTTCTTCATGCTGGCTCCCATATTTCCTAGCAAATATCTATTTCCTTGCTCTTAATTCATTATATGGCAATTTTCTGTTTATGTGGCTATTTCTCACATTAAATTAGATACTTTAAAAGGACAGAAACAGTTTTGTTCTTGATTACTTCATCCTAGGTGCCTGCTTCAATTCAGTACACAATAAATATGTGTCGAATGAATGAATGAATTAATAAATCAATAAGGCTAGAAAGCCTGTATCAAGCTGCACCAAAGGAGGTCCCTGAATGCTGGCCTAGGCATTTTCTTCTTTCTTTGAGTAGCTTATGGAGAGCGGTTCAAAGTGTTGGACAGAGGATATTAGGGTAAAAGAGAGTCTTTGTGACAGCAAACTTGGCAATGACTTCCAGCGGGGGTGGTGGGGGATAGCACTCTACCAAGGGCAGGCTCTAAGCACCAAGGGGAAGAGGAGAAGCGCAAGTGGAAGGCTGGGCTTAGATGTCAGGCACCAGCTCTGCTACTTTTAGCTGTGTGATATTTATTAGGCACTTCCCTACCCTGACTGTAGTTTCTTCACCTGTTAATTTAGGAAGTTTAATTGGATGTGCTCTGGGATCCTGTTTGTTTCACGTTTCTAGGTCTCTCCTGCTTGCTAGCGCCCGTCTGTTGCAGGCCCAAACCTGCGACTTCTTTATATGCCAGAGATTTACTGGGCGCTTGCTAGAAATGGCCCCCCGAGGCCACCGTAGCCACCTCGCGCCTTACTGAATTTGGATGTCTGGATAGAGAACTCAAACTTGGAAGGCATCCGAGGGTATTTCAGAGTTGATAGGGATCTCACATGTCACTAGGGCTTTGACTGCAGGATAATTAGGCCCCAAGCAACGGCTGGCTACATCTCCAGCCCCTTTGTCTCATGTCAACTTGGCTCTAGCTCTCTCATTTTCTCTTCTTGGTTATAGAACCGGCTGCAGGCGGTGAGCTTCCTGCCGAAATCCGCACCTATCAGAGCTGCACCAGGCTCCCCTCAGAAGCAGGTAGGTGGGTCGCGTGTGTCCACTCTGCCTCTATCAGGCTGTGTCTCACAGGCCGCTGCTGTAAATAGATCCAATATCTTGGAATGGGGACAGGACAGGAGTGGAACGGCGTTTTACAGAGTGAGGTGGTAGGGATGTTGCCTGGGGACTTCACAGCCCTGGACAGGTGGCTGTTTCTGCTTCCCTTGAGAAATGAGGGAATCAAGACCCAGAGAAGCTGAGGAACTTGTTCAAGTCTCTGAGCCAGCATTTACAACAGCGCTTTTTAACTCTAGCGTCTATGGTCTGTTTAACCACACAGGTGTAGAGAATCAGCCCCGCCACACCACACCTTGTGCATAAGGGAACTTTTTATTATTGCAAAAAAAAAAAAAAATCAAGGAAACTTGGAATGCCATTTACTGTATGACTTTGGCAAGTGACTTAACAGCTGTGAGCTTCATTTGCCTCATCTATAAAATGGGGTGATTCCACTTACAATACAAACTTGTCGTGAGGAAGAACAGAGATAATATAAATGCTAATACTTATCACTCTCATCTTTGGTGGTGAGTTTTTGGAGGCGGGATGGGTGAACTAGCTGGGCAGATCTTCCCTTGACAGCTGGAACTATGTTTCCCACCTGGGGTGGTCCTGCCCACTCAGGCCCATGGCTGACCTTTCAGAGAAGGCCTTGGTTGCCAGGGGTGGCAGAGACTCAAGGGAGCATGGGCTCCAGGCTTCCCTGGAAGTGACAAGGAGTTAGAGGAAGTGGAGGAGCATCT
>NW_011888866.1:3078433-3081606 GCF_000151845.1 Pteropus vampyrus
AAAAAAAAAAAAAATCAAGGAAACTTGGAATGCCATTTACTGTATGACTTTGGCAAGTGACTTAACAGCTGTGAGCTTCATTTGCCTCATCTATAAAATGGGGTGATTCCACTTACAATACAAACTTGTCGTGAGGAAGAACAGAGATAATATAAATGCTAATGCTTATCACTCTCATCTTTGGTGGTGAGTTTTTGGAGGCGGGATGAGTGAACTAGCTGGGCAGATCTTCCCTTGACAGCTGGAACTATGTTTCCCACCTGGGGTGGTCCTGCCCACTCAGGCCCATGGCTGACCTTTCAGAGAAGGCCTTGGTTGCCAGGGGTGGCAGAGACTCAAGGGAACATGGGCTCCAGGCTTCCCTGGAAGTGACAAGGAGTTAGAGGAAGTGGAGGAGCATCTCTAGGGCACTCTTTGGCTCTGCCTTTGCAGGGCAGCTCTAGTTTTACCAGGAAGCAGGGTTGAAGGGCCTCAGGGGCTCAGGATGGGGGTGGAGGTAAGGATATTGAAAGCCACATGGTGGGAGACAGCAGCTTCAGAATTGAATCCCAGTCCTAGCACTTGTTGGCTGTGAGACTTTGTGTAATTTACTCAACCTCTCTGTACCCCAGTCCCTGTATCTGTGATTCATTATATCCCATAAGTTATACTGATTTAAACAGGAGAGGAGGCTGAAGAGGGAATAAAAATATTGAAGCCACATAGTTTCTAAAAACTTGGGTTGCTGATTTAACATGGACTGTTTTTTATGATTTGTGAATTTATTGATATGAAAAGTCTTACAAATGGACAAAATTAAACTATTTTGGTATAATTTCTGAATAATCTTTGTTTCAAAGATTCATAGCACTTTGGAATTCCACTTAAAGAGTCCAGGCTATTTGATCACTGTCAAGGAATCCTTTTTGCTCTCTTTTTTCCTAATGTCAATTACAAAAGGACATTGGAGGAGATCATGACAAAAGCAGCCAAGAAAAACAAACCTTCCTTATAGCTATTTTGAACACGTCCACTGAAGATATTTTTACCTGTTGACTCTTATTTCCCAACAAGGACAAACACTCTTCCTCCCCTAAATGCCTTTTTCTTTCCATTTTCAATATTAATTCTCTCTATGATGCCCTTTTCTAGAAACCCAAATAAGGATTTGCTTGATTATAAATAATGACACAGTACATGGTCCCAGACTAACACAGCACACCAATTCAGGCTTGATGTTTCCCTATTATTTATTGTGCTATCAGCACAGCTTCTCAATTGGATCCTGGTCTTAAATCAGGGATCCTATCACAGAACCTAATGTGAAAGAAAACCAAATGCACCAGGAGCCTCCTGTATTTATCCTCCCTGGCTTGTCAAGCAGTCAGAAAACAGAGACTTGACATTAAAAGATATGTGCTAAATAACTCTGTCTGGTTGCTAATGATGCTGTGATGTGGCGAAGCACCAACTACTGCTGATGCTACTCTGAGCAGATCTGTATTCTAGAAGAGTCAGACCCAAACTCCTTTGTTTAAGAAGACATTTAGCATTTAGAACTTACAGCCAGAGCATCTTCAAGGGATTTGAAATTTTATTTGAGGCTTATGGGAAATGCAAAAGGGTCAGTGAATTAGGAGAGTTGTTTGAGCTTCAAGGTTGACTTAGTTGGTTCAAATTCACTGGGTGCGTTGCTCAGAATGTGTGGATTTGGTGTGGGACCAGTCCCCTGACAAGCTGCATGTGGGTCAGGTAGATGATATCTTACTCAACACACACATCTACTGAGTGCCAACTATGTGCCAGGCATGGGCTGCATTTAGGGATGGATGCAGAGGTCAAAATCCTTCAGCCCCTGACCTAATAGACCTATACTCTCAAGAGGGATGGGAAAACAAAAGATCTCAATATGTAAGTAAGACTTTTGCAAGGCTTCCTTTGGACTCTGGCTTTGGGGGTGTCCATTCTGAGGAGAGTTCCTGAATTCTCCCCTCTGACCTCTGCCTCCTAGAAAGCAGTGGTGGCCACAAGTTCCCAAGAGAGCCGTTTTCAAAGGTCCTCTTTGTTCACTCACAATAATTAACTAAAGGGCAAGGAAAGGCATTTCAATGAAAGAAAAGTGGTATCACGTAAGATCCTGGATAAATCTTAATATGCAAAAATGGATAGCTCACTCTGCTCCTCCCATCCCTGCCCCCCGCTCCCCCCGCCCCGCCACTGTCTGGTATGGAGGTAGCATTGTACCAGGGAAAACTCTGTACCCTCTTCTGGCTGCCAGTCGCCAGGCATGGAACCAGCAATATGCTAGTAAACTGGTTCTCAGAGGGGGTAAGAAAAAACTCTGATTTGTAATGTTTGCCAATTTCTGTGGTGTAAATACTCCCATCATGGCTGATTTCAAGCTATCAATAATTTAATAACTTGCTTGAAAAATTCCTGAAAATTTAATAGGCTCTAATGAACCACAGGATTGGCTTCAGCACACCACTACTACATCGAACCCTGTTTAACTCTCGTTTGTTTACCCAGAGGTAAGAATTTCTGCACTGGTATCTCCAACACTGTGTAAATATGAAAGAGAGGTAGGCCATGCCATGAACTGTCATGGTGCCTGGCACAAAGGACAGTCTCAATAAATATTGTTTCCCTTAACTCCTCCTTTCTCCACTCTGAGAACAACAAAGTGAGATATATATTACATTTATTCATTTATTCAACATTTATTGAACATCTACTATGTGTTGACTACCCTGCTAGGCCCTGAGGGTTTAAGATAGACTAAGACAAGAGCCTTTCCTGAGAACATCCTGCAGACCAATGTGGGAGACAGAGCCATGGATCAGAGCTGTGGATGAGAGCTCTGAGATTAGTGCTGTGAACTATCTGTGTAGAAGTCATCATGGGAACAAAGAATAGGGGCAAAAAGGAATGGGTGTTCAGAGAAGTTTTCTTGAAGAAGGGGATGTTTATTGAGTTGCAAAGCATGAGGTAGATGAAAAGGGGAGAATGTCATTCTCAGCCAGTGTAGACAAGTGACTTTCTTTTCATTATTCCCCAAAGAGCCTTTTGAGAGACATCTTTTTTCTAATCATTCCTCCCTTCCCTCAAGAAATTTAAAAATATGCTGCATATCTATTTATGTACTGTATGTATATTTGTGCTTTATATATAAAAAGAGCAAGATTTTATCTGCT
>NW_011888866.1:3081656-3092982 GCF_000151845.1 Pteropus vampyrus
CAACTACTGCTGATGCTACTCTGAGCAGATCTGTATTCTAGAAGAGTCAGACCCAAACTCCTTTGTTTAAGAAGACATTTAGCATTTAGAACTTACAGCCAGAGCATCTTCAAGGGATTTGAAATTTTATTTGAGGCTTATGGGAAATGCAAAAGGGTCAATGAATTAGGAGAGTTGTTTGAGCTTCAAGGTTGACTTAGTTGGTTCAAATTCACTGGGTGCGTTGCTCAGAATGTGTGGATTTGGTGTGGGACCAGTCCCCTGACAAGCTGCATGTGGGTCAGGTAGATGATATCTTACTCAACACACACATCTACTGAGTGCCAACTATGTGCCAAGCATGGGCTGCATTTAGGGATGGATGCAGAGGTCAAAATCCTTCAGCCCCTGACCTAATAGACCTATACTCTCAAGAGGGATGGGAAAACAAAAGATCTCAATATGTAAGTAAGACTTTTGCAAGGCTTCCTTTGGACTCTGGCTTTGGGGGTGTCCATTCTGAGGAGAGTTCCTGAATTCTCCCCTCTGACCTCTGCCTCCTAGAAAGCAGTGGTGGCCACAAGTTCCCAAGAGAGCCGTTTTCAAAGGTCCTCTTTGTTCACTCACAATAATTAACTAAAGGGCAAGGAAAGGCATTTCAATGAAAGAAAAGTGGTATCACGTAAGATCCTGGATAAATCTTAATATGCAAAAATGGATAGCTCACTCTGCTCCTCCCATCCCTGCCCCCCGCTCCCCCCGCCCCGCCACTGTCTGGTATGGAGGTAGCATTGTACCAGGGAAAACTCTGTACCCTCTTCTGGCTGCCAGTCGCCAGGCATGGAACCAGCAATATGCTAGTAAACTGGTTCTCAGAGGGGGTAAGAAAAAACTCTGATTTGTAATGTTTGCCAATTTCTGTGGTGTAAATACTCCCATCATGGCTGATTTCAAGCTATCAATAATTTAATAACTTGCTTGAAAAATTCCTGAAAATTTAATAGGCTCTAATGAACCACAGGATTGGCTTCAGCACACCACTACTACATCGAACCCTGTTTAACTCTCGTTTGTTTACCCAGAGGTAAGAATTTCTGCACTGGTATCTCCAACACTGTGTAAATATGAAAGAGAGGTAGGCCATGCCATGAACTGTCATGGTGCCTGGCACAAAGGACAGTCTCAATAAATATTGTTTCCCTTAACTCCTCCTTTCTCCACCCTGAGAACAACAAAGTGAGATATAGATTACATTCATTCATTTATTCAACATTTATTGAACATCTACTATGTGTTGACTACCCTGCTAGGCCCTGAGGGTTTAAGATAGACTAAGACAAGAGCCTTTCCTGAGAACATGCTGCAGACCAATGTGGGAGACAGAGCCATGGATCAGAGCTGTGGATGAGAGCTCTGAGATTAGTGCTGTGAACTCTCTGTGTAGAAGTCATCATGGGAACAAAGAATAGGGGCAAAAAGGAATGGGCGTTCAGAGAAGTTTTCTTGAAGAAGGGGATGTTTATTGAGTTGCAAAGCATGAGGTAGATGAAAAGGGGAGAATGTCATTCTCAGCCAGTGTAGACAAGTGACTTCCTTTTCATTATTCCCCAAAGAGCCTTTTGAGAGACATCTTTTTTCTAATCATTCCTCCCTTCCCTCAAGAAATTTAAAAATATGCTGCATATCTATTTATGTACTGTATGTATATTTGTGCTTTATATATAAAAAGAGCAAGATTTTATCTGCTCCCCCAGAAACAAAGGGACAATATTGCCCCTGGTTGAAAATGGAGACTCTAGACCAAAAGCTCCAAGGGGCACAGCGTTATAAACCATGACTCTTCTTGCTAACCATTGATAGCATAAGAAGCAGTTAATAATTATTTGCAAAAAGAAAGAATATGTAAATGTTGTTGCCTGTACTAGTGCAAGAAGTGGGGCAGAAGAATAAAATTGCACAGGTGTATGAGGCAATGCAGGGTTTGCTCCCATTTACAAATAAGGAAATCGAGGTTCAGAGCACAGTAAGGGAACAGGTTGGACGGCTAGGTTGGGTCCAGTTGTCAGGTCTATAAATGCCAGGCTGAGATGTCAGATTTGGTGATGAGGTTCTAAAACCCCCAATTTACATGGAGGAAAGATTACCCATGGCTCTCAGGACCCCTTAGCAATGAGCCAAGATGTAGATGCCAAGGCAGAGATGAACAACCACTGACTAACTTACTATGCTCCAAAGTTTTAATGAAAGAGCTACAATTACCAAGCTCTCTGCCTTTGGCACTTGAGAATCCATCTCAATTTCTCCCTTTCTTTCTGAAGCGACAGTGATTAAGGATTCATTCTGCACATAAAACAAGTGATCAATGGCTCCTGGCAGTTGCCATTGTCTCTCTCCACACCCCCCCGCCCCCATCAGTAGACAATGTATCTTGGGGAGCTGCTGGGGCCTGAGAAAAATGAGTTTGCCAGACAGTTCTATTTTGATTTAGATCACAAATAGCTCAGTTTAGTTTTTACATTGATAACAAGGAGATGGGTTCCATTTCCTGAGTTCTGCAATCAGAATAAGTCCATCTCCATTGAGAGAAAGAGAGATTGATGTTTTTGTGTTGGTCATAATACACTGTCCCCCGTTTTTTTTTTTTTTTTTTTGTGATCAAGAAGAGACACAAGGGCCTTCAGTCTGACTGACCTGGCCCCTTTGCTGGAACCTCAGGGGTCAGTGGGATTACCAAGCCTGGGGCGCTAGTCTTTCCTAGTCACCCAAACCAGTCTTCACCAAGCATCAGTGGTGGGCTTCTGCTCTAGAGAGGGGATAAAGGCAAGAAGGAGGCCATGCTGGGGGAAGGAACTGTCAGCTAAGGGCTACAACACCCAGGGGGGTTGGGGTACAGGTGGGTGCTAGAAATCCGGGAAGAGCTAATAAGTGGAAAGGGAGGCCTCAAGCTAAGGCTGTCTTCTGATGTAGCCGAAGGGCCATCAGCCAGGAAGAGGAACGGGTACTTGAAGAGAGGAGTTCAGTCTCCCCACTCCATACCCTACCCAAAATGTTCTCCTTCCCTACAACTCCTTCCTCCCAAAAGGGACTAAACACTGAATTTGCATCCAAGGAGCTCGGTTTTGGAGCAGGAGCCAGTCGCAGGAACAAAGGGTGATCAGTGAGAGAAGCATCATTAGAAGGAACTGCTCAGGGCTCTCGGGAAGCTGCACTGAGGAGGAGACATCTGAGCAAATGAGGAGGGAAGAAGTAGGGCCTTTCCGGCTAGACAGTCAGGGGAGGGGCATTCCAGTCCAAGGGCACTGTCTGGATGAGGACATGGATCCTCTAGAGCTGGCTGGGCAGAGGGTGCAAGGGGAGGATGGTGGGAGGCGGGGATGAAGGGTGGGCTTGGTGTCCAGGGACTGTAGCACCAGGGGTTATTCTGAGGCAATAAATGAATTCAGATAAAATAGTGTCCACATATAATTTCAACCATAAAAATAACCATTGAAAATAAATTTAGGAACGAAAGAAACCAAAATGTTAGCAATGCTTCCCTTTGATGGTCATGAATGACTTTGTCCTTTGTTATATTTTTCAGTTTATTCCAACTGTCGGTGAGTATATGCTACTTTACTTTTTTATTTTTTGGCCTATTTATTTTTAAACAGCTTTATTGAGCTATAAGCCACATAACACATACTTCACCCATTTAGAGTATACATCTCAATGTTGTTTAGTATATTGCAATTATCACCATAGTTAATTTTAGAACGTTTTTATTGCCTCCCAAAGAAGCCCTGTACCTAATTAGCAGTCATTCTTCGTTTTCCCCATCCACTCCCACTCCTACTTTCTGTTTCTCAAAATTTGTCTATTCTGAACATTTCATAAAGATGGACTCATACAATATGTGGTTTTATGTGACTGGCTCTTCTTTCTCGAATTCATATTTTCAAGGTTCATCCATATTGTAGCATGTATCAGTATTTCATTCCTTTTTACGGCTAAATAATATTCCATTGTATGGATATATCATTTTTGTTTCTTTATCATTAATCGATGAACATTTGAATTGTTTCTACATTCTCTGTTGTGAATAATGCTGCTATGAATATTCATGCACAAGTTTTTGTGTAAACATGTTTTCAATTGTCTTGAGTATGTATACTTACGAGTCAAATTGCTGGGTCATATGGTAATTCTGTATTTAATTTTTTTAAGAACTGCCAGGAATTTTTCCAAAGCAGCCCTACCATTTTACATTCCAACCAGCGATGTGTGAGGGGTCCAGATTCTCCCCATTTTCTTCAACCCTGTTATTCTGTATCTTTTTTATTCTAGCCATCCTAGTAGGTATGAAGTAGTATCTCATTATGGTTTCAATTTGCATTTCCCTAATGGCTAATGATGGTAAGTACCTTTTCATGTGCCTATCGGCCATTTGTATATCTTCTTTGGAGAAATGTCTATTCAAATCCTTTGCCTATTTTAAAATTGGGTAATTTTCTTTCTATTGTTGTAAGAGTTATTTTTTTTAATATAATCTGGATACTACACCCTTATCAAATATATGATTTGCAGATATTTTTCTCACATTCCCTGACTTGTCTCGACAATGTCATTTGATGCACAAAAGTTTTTGATTTTTATCTAGTTCAATTTATGTTTTTCTTAAGTAACTTGTTCTTTAAGTGCTAAGAAACCTTGGTCTAATCCAAGGTCACAAAAATTTATCCCTGTGTTTTCTTCTAAGAGTTTTGTAGTTTCAGCTTTTACATTTATGTCTCTGATCTGTTTTCAGTTAATTTTTATGTATGGCGTAAGATAAGATTCTAACTTTATTATTTGATATGTAGATATCCAGTTGTCCCAGAACCATTAATGGAAAAGACTATTCTTTCTCTCATTGAATTATCTTGGCACTCTTGTCAAAAACCAATTTCCCTTAAAGGTATAGATTTATTTCTGGACTCTCGACTTATTGCATTGATCTATATGCTTTTCCGTCTTTCAGCACTTTATACCACATAGTTCTGACTACTGTAGCTTTGTAGAAAGTTCTGAAGTTGATAAGTGCGAGTCCTTCAACTTCGTTCTTCTTAAGGATTTTTTTTGGCCCTTCTAGGTCCATCGAATTATTATATGAATTTTAGGGTCAATTTGTCAATTTCACCAAAAATGCCTACTGGGATTTGATAGGGATTGTATCAGATCTGTAGATCAGCTTGGGGGCTTTACTTTTAAAGAAGAAAGTGGTCTCAAAGTGAGGTCATATGGTACAGAGGAAAGAATGGATGAAGGCTTCAAAGTCAGGGAGGTATCAGTTCATATCTGACCTCCCAGCACTGACTTGCTTTATAATCTTGAGCAAATCAAATCTTTGAGCCTCAGATTCCTCATCTGTAAAACAGGCCTAAGGATACTTACTCTGAAGGTATTTCAGGTATTAAATGAGTTTACCTGGGCAGGGTGTAAGGACAGTGCTTAGCACATAACTCCAGCATCCAACCACTTCCTGGGTCATTGGAACTCACCTAACTAATGGAGGTGGGGAGTATCAGATTAGAAAAATAAATGTAAAGGCTGGAAAGGACCTCAGTGATTAAATTAATGCATAATTAAAAGTTGTTATCTGTGACCTTAATCTTTCCTTTGCCCCTAGAATACTTTTCTCCCTACTCCTTTGGCAAAACTCTGCCCACCCTGATGGCCTAGTTGGAAGTAATCTTTTCTGAAGGCACCTAGCACTTTTTCATCTCTGACAGCATCTAATTTCTGTTTGCCTGTTTTCTACAGATTTGAGTATGAGTCTTAATTCTACTTCTAAATCGTAAGCCTATAAAGGCAGGATTTCACTGTGCCTTCTTGACATATCAATGTGGGTGGGCTGGATTAAGCACGGCCCCATTCATGTTCAGATAATGTGGATGTGTGTGTGTGCACACGCACATGCGTGGTCAGATTTCCCCACTTTTCTCTCCCCACCTTCTGCAAGCACACATATACCCTGCCTCATGCTCAGCCAGGCTCTGCTAACAGCTAAATGTTTAAGAATACAGGTGTGTAGATTCTTGAAGACCATCGAAAGTCTACAGAGGTTTCTTCTTGGGGTATGGGTGCTCACTTCATCACTTATGCCTTGCACACCTGGGAGGCTGCCAGCACCCTCTTCTCCAGGGTGTTTTATCATTGTTTTTGATTTTACCAATTTGATAGATGAAAAATAGTATCATATCTTGATGTGTATTTCTTTCATTACAGCTAAGATGAAATTTTTTCATGCTTTTGTTAGTCATTTGTACTTCTCTTTTGATTACTTTTTCCACTTGAAGTAGTTCAACATCTGGATTTGAACTTATAAGGAATAGACTGGTGATTCACAGGAAGTATAATTCAACAACTTATTAGGGGCTGGTACAATATGGGAGGTGTGTGTGTGTGTGACAGGGTGTGTTTGTAGGTAGAGACACAGCCTGAGAGACCTGGAGACTCAGCACAAACTTTATTCTATGGCACTGTAAGTCATAATAGAACATTTATGCCATGTGGTCCATATTAAATGCAAATTTTAGCATCGTAGCCTTCCATGTAGAGCTATAGCTGAGATCTATTTCTCTTAATTTTTTCGTTTAAGCTTCCTTGCTGACTTCAGACATTGGTGACTGTCAAAACGTCTCTCATGTGAGCACAGGCTTCTGATCACTTCCCTTGGAAAAATAGAATTGAACATTACATACCCTTGTTGGGGTGAGAAATTGCTTTTTTGTATCAGTTAATTAACTAAATGTTTGCTAGAAGTGGGTCTGGGGCTGGAGGCAGAAAGGGAGAAGGAATCCAAGTGCTCGGTTGCCACATGTAGAGTTCCTGTTTCCTGGAGTGTGCTGATGGGTCAGGATTGTCAGAAAAAGGTCAAACTAGATCATAGTATTGGGTCCCAGGGTCCAGTGAGGGCAAAGATGACAGCACCTTATTCTTGCTCAGAACCCGGGAGAAAGGTTTTGTGGACAGCTTCACAAAGCAGATGTTTGGATTGAAAGTACGTGAACAAGGGATGACCATGCTCTGGTGGAGGGAACAGCTGGGGCAAAGACTTGGCGCCACAGAGAGCCTGACATGTGAGAAGCGGCAGGTGATTGAGAAAAGTAGAGCTCTAGAGCTCCAGGCATGGGTGGATGGTGGAGGTGAATGATGAGCAAGAACAGTGGGCTGTGGGCACTTGGTGGAGGCCTTTGGACTATATTCCGTAGGTGATGGACATGTGAATGTGGGACAGCTTCAGTGGGAGTCGTTGGGAGAGAAAAATCTGCTCCCTTTGTCTAATGACGAGCTGTGGATTAAGAGACAGGGCCAACTCTGGCTTCTGGTTTAGAAGCCTGGGTGGATGTATTGCCAGGAACTAAAACGTGCTGTTAAGTAAGTAATGAGTTCAGAATTGAACGTACTGAAATATTGAAACTGAGGAGTCTGGTATATCTAAGAAGGTGGGAATTAGGGGAATACCAAATTTATGAGTGGAATAAGGAAAATCTGTGAGAAAGACGGAGGCAAGAGGAAATTCACTCCAAGTAAGTTTCCTGGAAGCCTGAAGAAGAGGTTCTTTCTAGGAGGAAGCCACTGGTAATAGTGTCAAATGCCACAGAGAAGCCCAGCTAAGATGGATTTGGCAATGTAGCATTTGACTAAGATCGTGGGCTTTGGGTTAAGATGAAGCTATGTTCAAATCCTGGTTTCAGCCTTTAGTATCTCTAGGGTCTTAAAGATGTCACTTAACCTGCATCTATAAAATGGGGGAGATGATAATAGTAGCCATTCCATAGGGTTGTTGCAAAGATTAGGTAAATTATTACAGGTGAGATACTTGGCACAGATCCTGGCACTCTAAGAGCAGGTAATAAATATTACTATTATAGTTGTGATAGATAATCATGGTAACAATACCCACTTATAAAACTATGGTGATAATTACATGAGGACATATATGAATGCCATGTTTCTCATCCAGTCCCAGATGGGTGGATGTGATATTGTGATTTATAGTTAAGAAATACATATTTGGTCTTTGTCCCATTTTCTGACACAGATCTCCTCAAACTCTTGGAATTTCCTAAGTGATGAGAGCAATAAGGGTATATTTTGTTTTGGTAATGAGGTGACTTTTAAAAAGCATCTAAGGTTGGGGGCTGATCTCCAGAAGAACCCACCAAGTAATCAGAGAATTGAACTTTCATTCTTACCCCCTTAGAGATTGAGTTCAATGACCAAAAGCCAATGATTTAATCAGTCATACTTATGTAATGAAGCCTCCATAAAAACCCAAAGGAGGGAGTTGAGAGAGCTTCCAGGAAGGTGAACACGTACAGAGTAGGGGAGAGTGGTGTGCTTGGAGAAGGCATGGGAGTGCTGCATCCATTCCCCATACCCTGCTCTGAGCATCTCTTCCATCCTGCTGTTTCTGAGTTATATCTTTTATAATAAACTGGTGAACTAGTAAGCAAAATGTATCTCAGTTCTGAGAGCCACTCTAGCAAGCTACTCAAACCCAAGGAGGGGGTCATGGGAACCTCTGATCTAGAGCAGGTCAGTCAGCAGCACAGGTGACAACCTGGGCTTGTGATTGGCTTCTGAAGTGGGGGTGAGTGGGCAGTCTTGTAGGAATGAGCCCTTAACCTTTGGGATCTGATGTTATCTCCAGGTAGAAAGTGTCAGAGCTGAGTTGAATTGTAAGGCACCCAGGTGGTATCAGACCTTATGATTCTGAACTGGACCCAAGCTCAGTGGGTGAACATGAAGGGCTCACTGCCAGCTCTTCAAAGAGGGTCTAGAAGAAACTTCAATCACTGCTCAGAGCTGCAGCATGTTGTACAGCTGATTGCCCAGGCGGAGGGAAGGGGCAGAGGCAGCCACAGTCAACAGGACCTTCTGGCTCAGTGACTAGATCTGTGATATCTCCAAGGTTATTCAGAACAAGAAACCCTGACAAGAGTCACTATTATCAGACCTGATTCTGGGCTTGGAATTCTAAGAGAGGAAAGTGAATAACTCCCAGACCCGACAGGAAAGGGTGAAAGGAGAGAGAGACTTGTAAGGGGAAAACAGAAAATACCCACTCCAGAGGAACTTGCTAACTAAACTTCCACAGCACATGAAGAGAACTAATGCCAAGAAAGATAGCCAACGAGCTCAAAATTAGTAGAATTCACTTCCACTGAATGTCAATAATAGAGCAATCTGAAAATGACTTTAAAATTTGTCTGTTTAAGCTTCTCAAAGATATAAAGGAAGGATTAACATCTAAAAAGAATGAGACATTATGAAACAAAACCAGGTAGGTAGAAATCAAGAACAGGTGTATATGAAAATGAACTAATCAGGCACTGTAAATGAAAAATCAAGTAATTAGAATAAAAATATGTTCAGGAGACAAGATCAACTCTAGACTGGATATGCCCAAGAGAACATCAGTGATTTAGGAGATAACACTGCAGAGTTCATCACAAATCTTGCAGAGATAAAGAGATGGAAAATATGAAACAAAAGTTAAGAGACATGGAGGATAGACTGAGTGTCCAACACATATGCTTTCAGAAATAGGGAATTGAAGGAATGGGAGAAATGTAGTTTTCAAAAAGATAAAAGCCGAGAAGAAACACTAAATCCAATTCTGAAGCTGAAAAAATAGTTTTCAATTAAAAAATTTTTTTTGAAATAGAATTAAAATATTCTCAGTGGTAATTAAAATGGGCTATATTTATCTAAAAAGCGCTTTAAAACACATCATTTAACATTTTATTTTACACTCGAATAAAAAATAAAAGACTATTAAGGATACAAAAATGTTACTAGGAATTTAAAAAGCAAAAATATTCAGGAAAGTAATACCTTTTTAAACAAACGTGCAAAAATTTAAAATATACTGCACTTGACCAGGATTCTGAAAAATGGGCAAATTTATACTTTGAGTGAGGTATTAATTTATTGAGGTTTTTGCACAATAATTTGACAAAAAAGAAACTGAAATGGAAACGTCTTTAAAAAAATTTTTAGTTCTGAAATTGAAAAAGACAAGAGCTCTCTGATGAGAAACATACACTAAATGCTAATCAGGAATATGCCTGCCTCCCTGCTCACCTGCCTGCCCTCCTTCTACAAATAATTAGTGAACATATGCTATGAGCCTGACACTGTGGTTGGCTTTGGATATACAAAGATAACTATAATACATTCCCTCTGACAAAGAGCCGAGGATTTGGTAGGGAAGACAGACATGTAAACCAGTATACGCAGTAAAGGTACAGGGCCTGTGACAGAAATCTACACAGAATCTAGAAGATACAAAAAGGAAAGAAAAGTATGTGCTTATGGCAGTCTTGATAGAGTAGGTGATGCTTCAATACTGTCATGAAAGAGGACGAGCAAAGGACAAGGAACAGCATGGACAAAGGTGCAGAGGCTCATGTGTTTGCACTTGGGGAAACTGCAGGCAGCCCCCGTGGTTGGAGTGTAGGGTATGAGGGACGTGTGTCTTTCTTTTCTTTACCCCATGTGTTATGAACTTCCCGAAGGTAGGCTCTATAGGGCCAGTGCTTTCCTAAGGCATATCCAGCAGGGACTGTAAACAGCGGACTTTAAAAAGTATCCTGCTGATTCACTCTCTTAGATGTAGAGCTATCTTGGTGGATGCCTTTTATCGCCAAATTTCTGGAGAACAGAGGCTGAATGCCTTCCACCAGTGCCTCGTGTTGCTCATGTTCGGGCACTCTTTAAACCCAAATCCCTTAGAGCAAGTGAGCCAACAGCCCTAGGGAGGCGATAATACTTTGGAGAGAGGCCTATCTGTTCTTGCATGTCTCCAGCTGTTTCACTTGGGAGGTAGTTTCTTAGCTTCTCTGTTCTTTTATCTGTCATTAAGGAATAACAATGCCTGCCACTTCCGTGTTTCATAGACATGTTGTTATCAGGAACATTGGCAACACTCTTTGATATTTGGAGATGAAAGATGCTGGATTAATTCAAAGCTTTATTTGTTGTTTTTCACTATTATTACTAGTTAAATTGCCGAACACACTTTTGACAGTCTTGTCAGAAGCTCTCCCATATGTCCTCTCCCTGGAAGAGTAAACATTGCCTTCAGAGGCTTGACTACTATTTTTTTTTCTTTCATGGCAGTGAAAAATGACTTCAAATCACAGTATTTAGGATGATGATATTTTTGATGTACTCTGTCCTCTTTCAAGCTCTTATTTTACTCCCCACTCCTGTGTAAAAATGAAAGGGCACAGAAAAATTCAGATGTCAGCTTTGCCTTGGCCTCAGAGCCCCCTAAGGGCCAGTGTGAGGAGGCTGTCATCTGACTGACATTGAGGAA
>NW_011888866.1:3093032-3095901 GCF_000151845.1 Pteropus vampyrus
TGAGGTATTAATTTATTGAGGTTTTTGCACAATAATTTGACAAAAAAGAAACTGAAATGGAAACGTCTTTAAAAAAATTTTTAGTTCTGAAATTGAAAAAGACAAGAGCTCTCTGATGAGAAACATACACTAAATGCTAATCAGGAATATGCCTGCCTCCCTGCTCACCTGCCTGCCCTCCTTCTACAAATAATTAGTGAACATATGCTATGAGCCTGACACTGTGGTTGGCTTTGGATATACAAAGATAACTATAATACATTCCCTCTGACAAAGAGCCGAGGATTTGGTAGGGAAGACAGACATGTAAACCAGTATACGCAGTAAAGGTACAGGGCCTGTGACAGAAATCTACACAGAATCTAGAAGATACAAAAAGGAAAGAAAAGTATGTGCTTATGGCAGTCTTGATAGAGTAGGTGATGCTTCAATACTGTCATGAAAGAGGACGAGCAAAGGACAAGGAACAGCATGGACAAAGGTGCAGAGGCTCATGTGTTTGCACTTGGGGAAACTGCAGGCAGCCCCCGTGGTTGGAGTGTAGGGTATGAGGGACGTGTGTCTTTCTTTTCTTTACCCCATGTGTTATGAACTTCCCGAAGGTAGGCTCTATAGGGCCAGTGCTTTCCTAAGGCATATCCAGCAGGGACTGTAAACAGCGGACTTTAAAAAGTATCCTGCTGATTCACTCTCTTAGATGTAGAGCTATCTTGGTGGATGCCTTTTATCGCCAAATTTCTGGAGAACAGAGGCTGAATGCCTTCCACCAGTGCCTCGTGTTGCTCATGTTCGGGCACTCTTTAAACCCAAATCCCTTAGAGCAAGTGAGCCAACAGCCCTAGGGAGGCGATAATACTTTGGAGAGAGGCCTATCTGTTCTTGCATGTCTCCAGCTGTTTCACTTGGGAGGTAGTTTCTTAGCTTCTCTGTTCTTTTATCTGTCATTAAGGAATAACAATGCCTGCCACTTCCGTGTTTCATAGACATGTTGTTATCAGGAACATTGGCAACACTCTTTGATATTTGGAGATGAAAGATGCTGGATTAATTCAAAGCTTTATTTGTTGTTTTTCACTATTATTACTAGTTAAATTGCCGAACACACTTTTGACAGTCTTGTCAGAAGCTCTCCCATATGTCCTCTCCCTGGAAGAGTAAACATTGCCTTCAGAGGCTTGACTACTATTTTTTTTTCTTTCATGGCAGTGAAAAATGACTTCAAATCACAGTATTTAGGATGATGATATTTTTGATGTACTCTGTCCTCTTTCAAGCTCTTATTTTACTCCCCACTCCTGTGTAAAAATGAAAGGGCACAGAAAAATTCAGATGTCAGCTTTGCCTTGGCCTCAGAGCCCCCTAAGGGCCAGTGTGAGGAGGCTGTCATCTGACTGACATTGAGGAAAGGTGGTCATTCAGAAACAGAGGCTTCATGGGTGTTTAATTTTCTGGTGTACGTTAAAGGGCTCTGCGAGATTCTAGTCTAAATGTCTGGCTATTACTGTCTCCTGAGACATCACTGAACCCAGATTTGCCTTCTTTCCTTAGCTACAAGTTCCTTGAGAGACTAGATTTTGTGCAACTATCACTGTCCTCTAGGTGGAAAAGAATTCTTCAAAGCTAATAGAGTTAAGTTTTTATGGTCTTTCATTTAAGAGCTCTTCCAAAGCCCTAGGATAGAGCCCTAGTGATGTGTTCACATTTCTGTGAAATTCACAAAAGTAAGATATATTAATGTCAGTTAAGACAACAGTCTGCTTCTAGTCTAGCTTCTCCTCCATCACACTTCCTTTTGTGTCCAAGTGGCATGGAGTGGCCATGAACATTTTTGGGATTCGGCTAAGGGAAAGTTGATTGGGAATATACCAATCTGACTGCAATTTATAAAGATCATTTGGAACATATCAATAAAACAAGAATTTACAGATTTCTGACTTGAACCTATACAAAGAGTACCCACTTTTGTCATCTTTTATTTATTAAACTATGAGAAAACTTAGGGAAAGATTAATAGGCTGTGAAATGGAAGCCATGAGATAAATGATTAAATCAATAAAAATAATTCACTTCCTGATTCAAAATTATAATGAAAAATGCAGAATCTATTAAAAGGAGAAAATCTATAAGAAAAAGATATATTTTAAAATTTACTGACGTTTAAGGCCAAATGATTTTTACATGTAGCTATCCTGGGCATTGTAGAATGTTTAGCAGCATCCTTGGCTTCTACTCACTAGATATCAGTACTATCTCTCCAGCTGTGACAATCTAAAATGTCTCCAGACATTGCCACTCGTGCCCTGGGGGCAAAATAGCCCCCCCTTGAGAACCACTGACATAACTACACTGAGGCAGGGTGATAAGAAAGGAGCTGACTTAAGTATTTTGGGAAATTAGTTTTGACTGTATACTGTAAGGCTAAAGACAGAAAGAACTGCGCATACACACTTTTCCTGTGGGGGTATGGGTTAGCAGTTCTGAAACTGCTTTCCATGTATACTAGGGTTGAACAAATAAATAAATGTATTGTAGATAATGGGCAGCAGTTTTCTTACTGTGAGAGAAAGAAGTTACAAATGAGAAAAGGAGAGAATGTAGAATAAATCTTGTGGTGCTGGATTGGAGTAAGAGAATCAGTAGAAACTTAATATTTTAAAAAAAATATAACACATATACATACACATACATAGATAGATACAGAAATAAATATGGATGTGCATGCCACTGGTTAATACATATTCATATACTTTCTACCTCTCTCCATTGAGAAGATCTAGAAGCAATGATACTCTACTAGTAACAAGCATACCTAAATATTTCTCTTCATTAAAATGACCTACAGATTTTTGGAGAAGTGGCTTTTTCCAGG
>NW_011888866.1:3095951-3099803 GCF_000151845.1 Pteropus vampyrus
CCCCCCTTGAGAACCACTGACATAACTACACTGAGGCAGGGTGATAAGAAAGGAGCTGACTTAAGTATTTTGGGAAATTAGTTTTGACTGTATACTGTAAGGCTAAAGACAGAAAGAACTGCGCATACACACTTTTCCTGTGGGGGTATGGGTTAGCAGTTCTGAAACTGCTTTCCATGTATACTAGGGTTGAACAAATAAATAAATGTATTGTAGATAATGGGCAGCAGTTTTCTTACTGTGAGAGAAAGAAGTTACAAATGAGAAAAGGAGAGAATGTAGAATAAATCTTGTGGTGCTGGATTGGAGTAAGAGAATCAGTAGAAACTTAATATTTTAAAAAAAATATAACACATATACATACACATACATAGATAGATACAGAAATAAATATGGATGTGCATGCCACTGGTTAATACATATTCATATACTTTCTACCTCTCTCCATTGAGAAGATCTAGAAGCAATGATACTCTACTAGTAACAAGCATACCTAAATATTTCTCTTCATTAAAATGACCTACAGATTTTTGGAGAAGTGGCTTTTTCCAGGAGTGGGGTATGGAAAGTACAAGATGAGCTGGGAACATCTCATGGTACCATAAAGTAAAGAAGGACTTAAAAAAAAAAAAGATGGGAGCATGTTGAAGGACATAGGAATCATTCTTAAAGAACTCTCAATAGTCAAAATTAGAAGAATTTGAGCAATAGAATAAATTAGGATAGAATTGGATTATAACCAAAAGAATAAAATAAATAGTAGTCCATACACATATGAAAAGAAACTGATAAATAAATAAATGTAGGGGAAAAGACAACTCTCCTATATGGAAGAACACTTAATGAATGTAGAAGGGATGAGAGAAATAGACAATCACCATTGAAATCACAGTTATTACCACAATAATAATTGCCATAAGCAACCTCCATTAATGGATAATAATATTAGAAGATGAAAGTTTAAGGAGAACCAAGATTTTTGCATAGTCTCAAAATGTCTCCTCCCAAATATTTATTCAATCCAAATGGAGAAATGGTAACTTTCTAGAGGAGAAATCTGGCAGATGCTACCTTAGCCAAGTGGTCATTGTTAACATCATCAGTAATAAGACAGCAATGTCATGTTACCTGACATGTTGCACTGGGCACTTTACCTCTGGAATTCTTTCTAGTAATGCATAAGCTCATTTTAATCATGAGAAAATATCAGAAAATTCAAATCGAGGGACCTTCTGCAATGTCCCAGACCAGTGCTCTTCAAAAAGGTCAAGAAAAGGGCAAGGAAAAGCTGAGAAACTGGCACAGTCTGGAGGACATCGAAGGAACACAACAACTAAATACAATGGGGATCGAATCCTGAAACAGAGAAAGGATGTAAGTGGAAAAGCTAGTGAAATCCAAATAAAGGACGAGTTTTTGTTCAAGTATTGTACCAATGTTAATTTCTTACATATGATTATTGTACTGTACTTACGTAAAATGTTAGCATTAGAGCAAGCTGGGTTAACTTGTTGTTCTCTGTTTGACTTATTTTACTTAGCATAATACCCCTTAGGTTCATCCATGTTGTCACAAATCATAAGATTTCATTCTCTTTTTATGGCTGAATAATATTCCATTGTATATATGTACCACATCTTTTTTATCCAATTGTCTATTGATGGGCACTTAGGTTGTTGCCATGTCTTGGCTATTGTAAATAACACTGCAGTGAACATAGGGGTGCATATATCTTTTCAAATTAATATTTTGGATTTCTTTGGATAAATACCCAGAAGTGGAATTGCTGGGTCATAAAGTATTTCTATTTTTAATTTTTTGAGGAACCTCCACAGTTTTTTTTATAGTGGCTGCACTTAAATTTGTATTCTTAATCTTATAATCAAAGTCTGGCACAGAGCAGGTGCCTGTTGTACGTGATGGTTTCTTGTCCCATTCTTCTCATCTCTCCTGGCCCGATGGCCATGAAATGAAATGCTTTCTCCATAGATTTACCCCTATTCTCTTCTACATAATGGTGAGATCAGCAACCTCCCAGTTTCCCCTACCAATAGTTATAATAGTCACGGTGTATCTGCAAAAGAAACAGGCCCCATGGTTAAATAAAGTTCTTGGAAACCTGCTGACTGCGACTCTACTCCTAAATTTTATGGATATCTGTCCAGTGGTCCCATTTTACACCTTTTTAGTGTTTCATCCTCTACTGCTATTGAGCTTCATTATTTGGGGTCTCCAATCATGAGAAAATATGTTTGTTTCTTCTCTTTTATTTTTGAGGTTATGATTTTCTGTCTTAAGAAATAAATATTCTCTCTTCGAAATGAAAATAACAGAAAGAATTCTTTCCAAGACATTCAAGCCTAATCCTAAGTACTGTAAAATTTTTGGTATATCTTCTTCCTGTCTTTTTTTACACATGGGGATGTGACTATGTATCTTTTAAAACATAATGGTAATAATGCTATATGTGCCATTTTGTTTCCTAAAAGCACAACAGAAATATTTTCTGTGTTTTATGTAATCCTTATGTATATCACATTAGTGACTACATGCTCTTCTGTTGCATGAGTATCATTGTTTAACCATCTGTGGATCACCGGATGCAGCAACGGGCTTTATTCATAATGTGTGTGTGTGTGTGTGTGTGTGTGTGCGCGCGCGCTCGCATGTGTGTATGTATGAGTGACTGTGATGAGATGCACTAAGGAACAGCAACCAGAAAACCTCAGATAGGCATAAGAAACTTAGGCAAGGGCAGAGTCTCTGCTAGGTCCCTTGGAGGCCGTAAGAAGTAAGGGAGAATACCAAAGAATGACAAGTTTTGATTCTAGGTAGGGTCTGGAGTTCAGCTTTTTGTTTGGGCTAAATGACTTCCTACTTTCAGGATGAGTGCCTAGAAGAATGTTTTTTAAGTACCAGGAGAAATGAAAATTAATGCAAATGTCTATTAGCCACTAAAGCCCAAGGAAGAACAAGGATGAGACATTGCAGCAGAGAAGAAATGCAATCCATAATAAGGGAGCAAACAGCATGTGTGGAGACTTCCAATGAAGACAGAGACTTGCAGCATAATTAAATCAAATCCTTGGACAGCTGAGAAACAGGCTGTTAATGTGCAGAAGCCCACTGCAGCAGAGGCGGCCGAAGACGCATTAGAGATTAAAGTCTTGGCTTCCAGGAGCTATGGAAGCCACACCGATTCTGTGGTCCAGCATCTCAAGGAGAATAATTGTACTCACTAGTGATGTGAGTGATATGGAGAGGCTTGATTTTGTAGATTTGCCTAAGGTAATGGAATGCAAATGGTCATTTATTTATTTGGAAAAACAAACAATATTTTACCAAGGGAAGAGATGATTCAGTTAATACAGTTTTGTGGACAGTTTGCCTCTCAAACAATCCACATACTTTGAAGGATACTGGTGACATTCAAAAGTCTAGAAATGCTTGGCTCGGAAAGAACAATGGGAACCTGGGACACATCAGCCCGGAACTCTTTAGAAGCCAGCTAAGTGCTTATAAGCAAGCTGGTATTGAAGATAGTCAACAAGCTACCAGAGATAGTCAACAAGCTGCCACTGAGCTCAAAGAGAGAACTTCGTATCAGAAGCACCAGCTCTTGCCACACATGCCATCTTCATGCTCAGTTTCCCACAAATATTTCTAAACAAAGCAAAAATGCTATTCTACACATGTTCACAGATCCTCCAAGCTGAGAGTCGGGATTCTTTCAGGGGCCTGCTCAGCTGATCAGTGGAGAAAGGAAAACGAAAGAGGGAAAAATGTTCTTTTGGTGCAGAATGGAGTGAGCAAGGTGATTTCCTGTACCATGTTGGCATTTGACAGGGTAAG
>NW_011888866.1:3099853-3104999 GCF_000151845.1 Pteropus vampyrus
CTTTCAGGATGAGTGCCTAGAAGAATGTTTTTTAAGTACCAGGAGAAATGAAAATTAATGCAAATGTCTATTAGCCACTAAAGCCCAAGGAAGAACAAGGATGAGACATTGCAGCAGAGAAGAAATGCAATCCATAATAAGGGAGCAAACAGCATGTGTGGAGACTTCCAATGAAGACAGAGACTTGCAGCATAATTAAATCAAATCCTTGGACAGCTGAGAAACAGGCTGTTAATGTGCAGAAGCCCACTGCAGCAGAGGCGGCCGAAGACGCATTAGAGATTAAAGTCTTGGCTTCCAGGAGCTATGGAAGCCACACCGATTCTGTGGTCCAGCATCTCAAGGAGAATAATTGTACTCACTAGTGATGTGAGTGATATGGAGAGGCTTGATTTTGTAGATTTGCCTAAGGTAATGGAATGCAAATGGTCATTTATTTATTTGGAAAAACAAACAATATTTTACCAAGGGAAGAGATGATTCAGTTAATACAGTTTTGTGGACAGTTTGCCTCTCAAACAATCCACATACTTTGAAGGATACTGGTGACATTCAAAAGTCTAGAAATGCTTGGCTCGGAAAGAACAATGGGAACCTGGGACACATCAGCCCGGAACTCTTTAGAAGCCAGCTAAGTGCTTATAAGCAAGCTGGTATTGAAGATAGTCAACAAGCTACCAGAGATAGTCAACAAGCTGCCACTGAGCTCAAAGAGAGAACTTCGTATCAGAAGCACCAGCTCTTGCCACACATGCCATCTTCATGCTCAGTTTCCCACAAATATTTCTAAACAAAGCAAAAATGCTATTCTACACATGTTCACAGATCCTCCAAGCTGAGAGTCGGGATTCTTTCAGGGGCCTGCTCAGCTGATCAGTGGAGAAAGGAAAACGAAAGAGGGAAAAATGTTCTTTTGGTGCAGAATGGAGTGAGCAAGGTGATTTCCTGTACCATGTTGGCATTTGACAGGGTAAGAGTTGTTTCTGAGCCATATCATAGAGGTGCTTTTCTCTGTCATATGCGCTTTGCCTTGGTGATCTTCTATGTACCCTGTAAGGTCCAACTTGATATTCATCCCCTCAGGGCCTCTCTGTATTGGACAAGACTCCAAAAGGACACAGACAATGTGCTAACATTGGGATAATTACAGGAGAGTTTAATAAAATTACCAATAAAATAGTACTGGTACTATTCACAGAAGAACAGATAGCGGGTAGACCCATCAGCACCCTTAGGTCCAAAAGGATGAAAAAAGACAAGAGTTGTCAGAATCCAAACTCAGAACAGAGTTATGCATAAAAGGCCATCATGAGAGAAATCAGGCCCAGCAGATTAGAAAAATACTTTGGATGCCTTCTCATCTCTCCCTATTATCGCCTGCTGGAGCTCCTCGTTAGCTACAACCAATCAAAACCAGAGGGCATGGGAGCATTGCTGTTGAGATGCAAATGAACCAGCCTGGGGGCAGCATGGAGGAGCTCTCTTGAAAAGGGGTTGTTAGGATAATGGAGTGGGCCTTTCCTGAAGTTATAGATTCTCTGACATTTGTATTCCCACCACTCCAATTCTAACCCACCTCTGCCTCCAGGCTCCCAGGCTCCCACTCCCCTCATCTGCCACCCAGCTGTGATGTTCTACCATGCAACTCCCAAGGCGTTTCCTACATCCAGGCCTACACAGATTTTTTTCTGACCCAAGTTATTTCATGACCAATGGTCCATAAATTATGGGGTGGAACTGTTGTATTTTTGTAAAGTTTCATAAAGAGGATTAGAGAAATAACCTAATAAACAGGATGTTTTAATAGAGGATAGGAAAGTGGTGGACAATTTGATTCCACTCCAAATATAGAGTAGTTTTTATTATCTGCCAGCCGGATCAACTCCAAATGTTATCTAGAAGGGTAGCGTATAAATGGGTCTGTTTTCAACACTTACTGCCTGGAGAAGCCTCCATTAATGCTATTAGGATTGTGTACTTTCATGAAGAAGAGAAGTAAAGCGAAGAATGTGTATGCATATGATTTTGGGAAATGCTAATTTAGTAGCCTGGAAGTTAACTTCACAGCTTTTTTTCCCCAGAGTCAACTCACTTCTCCCCCCATTAGGTGAAAGGCTCTGACTCCTGAGGAAATGTGTTTGTAAGTAGGTGACTTTGATGCAAGGCAAGAACAGGGCTTTGTCCTGGATAAAGGTCGATTGGGAAGATAAATGCTCCCTCTGTGTCCATACTTCACACTGGTGAATAGAGTGATAGTCAACCTGTTTATTTTCCAGCAAAGGGGACGTGGCCATGTGACATGTGAAGAAAGAGCCTGCATTTACCTCCTAGATATTTGACCCTGTCCTTCTGAGAGCTACTGGGCATATTTCAAATCTAAATCCCCAGGAGAGCATTTCCAGAGCACACAGCCCAGCATTAGGCAGAGATGAGGAAACAACCTGAACCTAGATGCATTAAGGAAATCCAATTCCATGACCTTCATCTGTGTCAAGTACAACACCCACATCTCATGTCATTTTTTTAGTAATGCGACTTGACTGTCATTTTTCTTTTAATTTTTTTCCCCTCACAATACTGCCTGGTAGTTTCTATCAAGTTCCTACCTTAGGAATTCCTGCAAAAAGCACACAATTAATCTTTTATAGACCTATTCACCTAGGTTTGAAGGTAGTTTATTTACAACACTGTCATTCTCTTGGACCCTGAATCCCCTGGGGTGCATGTTTGTTGAGCCAAGGTCCTGGCTGGAAGGAATGATGGGTTCAGTTAAGCTCAAGAAAACACTTAAAGCTATTTGGTTTCGATTCAGAGGTGGTAATTTTTAGAGAGAGAGTTAGTGACTGGTAAAAGTGTATTTTGTTTACAGAAATCTTGATCCTCTGGTGTGTCTATCCGAATTTATATGAGGGACCTTGTGCCCTTGTGAGGTGGGAGATGGACACTGTCATAGCTTTCCAAGCTGTTAAAAGAAATTTTTTTTAAGTAGCAGAAACTTGTCATTCAAATCTAATAAGAAAACCAACATGTTTAACAGACAAATTGGTAGATATTTTACAAGTTCAATACTTGATATACAATGAAAGGAAGTGTTTGAGGAACACAGAAATTTGAAACTGCCAATGATTGATGTCAATTGCTATACTTTATTAATTTTAGCGTCCACTTTATTTCTATTTTTTTAAAAAATATATATATTTAGGTTTTACTGTATCAAGAAAAGCCAGATTTACATAAGTCAGTAACTGCAAGTTGTATGTTTTCTAACAACTTACCTTATAACCTCAGGATACTTTTCAGTCAAAAGAAAAGGCTGGAGAAGTTTATTCTGAGGATTCTGTGAAAATGAAGTTACCTGGAAGCTCCAATCAACACGTAGGTATTTTCCTTTATGGTAAAATTTGGGATATAACACATTTAACATGCTTTACAACAGCTTGATAAATAAAAATATTTTAAAAAAATGAGATTTGAGAGTTCCAGTGCTATGGCATATGGAATAAACATATTCTACCCTGTGTCTGCCACTAAAAGCAACTAAAAGAAATCCTGGACAGAACACATGCCACAGCTATTTGAAGATTCTGAAAAGCAAACGGTAGCAGGCAGTTTGGAAAAGAAGACCAGAATTTGAAGTCCTACCAAACTGGCAGTGAGGGATTTTCTCTTTCTGTTTTTCTCTGATATCATCTGGTTTGGACTCAAAGGCAGCCTCCAAATCCAGAAGTGTTCACTGGGTGTGGAAACAAAAAGTGAAGAGTGCTCCTTCTTTTCTGGTCCTAGGAACAGGAAAAGGGCTCCTTCTGGTCAGAGAAAGTGGGAGAAATCTGAGATTTCTGCTCCCTTCTGTGTTCCATCTCTAGGCAGCACAGTGAAAACGTGGTGACCAGACAGGTGCCTAAAATTCTGAGGAAGGGAATCCTCCTTTCTGGCCTGAATATCTGTGGTCCCAAGAGTGTGGAGTGAATCTCCATGATTTCTTTTTTTTCTGTCTATGCTCCTACTGCTTGACCCTGTACACACAAGTTGTGGGAAGTTCATGGCACAGTGGGGAAACTAAAGTCCCAGCTTTCCAGCTAGAGGACTGGGAAGAGAGGCCCGAGAGAGCCAGAAAGTGTTGAGGAGATCATGGAGAGAAAGAAGGAGGTCAAGAGAATAATAAAGTTTTATATGAATTTATGGGTTCACTTCTGAAGTACATATGCTTGAATCTGACTCTAAACACCGTTCCACAGGCTTTGAGAACTGAGCAACAGGGTAGATCATCTTTGAGTTCCCAGGCTGGCTACTCTGGCACCCATGCAAGACAGATCTAAGTAGGACAGAAAACACTTTGAAACCTGAACTGAGTGTAACCATAGTCCATAGAAGGCAAATTAGAACTTGCAGCTTGAGACTAACCTAGGTGTTTGCCTACTAGAACAAAAAATCAACATTCTTCTTAGGATTTATAAAAGGCCTGGAGTCTCATAACATAACATTCAAACTGTCTGGGTTACAATCCAAACTTACTAAAATGTTTAAAGAACCAGCGAAAGAGATGACTCCCACCCTAAGAACGCACAGATGTTGGAATTATCAGTCAGAAGCTTTAAAGCAGTTAGCATAATCGTGCTTTTTGAGAAATAAAGTCAAACGTTTTTGAAATTAATAGAAAGTCTCAGCAAAGAAGTAAAAGCTATAAAGAGAACCAAAAAGAAAGTAACTGAAAAATGCAATATTCAAAATATAAAAATAATTTACGAGATGGGCTCGATGGCAGAATGGACATGACAGAAAAAGGTCCGTGGACTTGATAAATTAATAGATATTATCCAATCTGAGCAAAAGAGAGAAAAAAATATTGAAAAAAATGATCAGAGTCTCAGGAACCTATAGGACAATACAAAAAATGAGATTTGGATGTTATTTGTCGATCAAAGATATTTATAAACATTAAGTCAAACCACTGGTTATATGCAGAGGAATTGGCATGTTACTGTTTAAAGACTGTGAGATAAATGTAACACATCATTGCAGGTTTCCCCTGTCATTTTGGTTTCCAAGAAACTTGTTGAGTTAAATTTTAGCCCTGACTATAACTTAAATTTGGAAAATTCCAGACAACTTTTTCATTACTTATTTCCAGTGCAAAATGCAAGGAAAC
>NW_011888866.1:3105429-3106750 GCF_000151845.1 Pteropus vampyrus
GTTCACTTCTGAAGTACATATGCTTGAATCTGACTCTAAACACCGTACCACGGGCTTTGAGAACTGAGCAACAGGGTAGATCATCTTTGAGTTCCCAGGCTGGCTACTCTGGCACCTATGCAAGACAGATCTAAGTAGGACAGAAAACACTTTGAAACCTGAACTAAGTGTAACCATAGTCCATAGAAGGCAAATTAGAACTTGCAGCTTGAAACTTACCTAGGTGTTTGCCTACTAGAACAAAAAATCAACATTCTTCTTAGGATTTATAAAAGACCTGGAGTCTCATAACATAACATTCAAACTGTCTGGGTTACAATCCAAACTTACTAAAATGTTTAAAGAACCAGCGAAAGAGATGACTCCCATCCTAAGAAGGCACACATGTTGGAATTATCAGTCAGAAGCTTTAAAGCAGTTAGTATAATCGTGCTTTTTGAGAAATAAAGTCAAACGTTTTTGAAATTAATAGAAAGTCTCAGCAAAGAAGTAAAAGCTGTAAAGAGAACCAAAAAGAAAGTAACTGAAAAATGCAATATTCAAAATATAAAAATAATTTACGAAATGGGCTCAATGGCAGAATGGACATGACAGAAAAAGATCCATGGACTTGATAAATTAATAGATATTATCCAATCTGAGCAACAGAGAGAAAAAAATATTGAAAAAAATGATCAGAGTCTCAGGAACCTATAGGACAATACAAAAATGAGATTTGGATGTTATTTGTTGATCAAAGATATTTATAAACGTTAAGTCAAACCACTGGTTATATGCAGGGGAATTGGCATGTTACTGTTTAAAGACTGTGAGATAAATGTAACACATCATTGCAGGTTTCCCCTGTCATTTTGGTTTCCAAGAAACTGTTGAGTTAAATTTTAGCCCTGACTATAACTTAAATTTGGAAAATTCCAGACAACTTTTTCATTACTTATTTCCAGTGCAAAATGCAAGGAAACAATGAAAGGAATAAAATTGGAAAAGAACAATTGAAACTTGCTGTTAGCAGATGACATGATTGTCATCATAGAAAACTTATGGAATCTTAAATACTAGAACTAATAAGTGGATTTAGCATGATTGATAGATATAAGATCAGTAAACAAAAATCAATTAATTATACTTCCAAATATTAGCAATGTCCAGTTGGAGAATGAACATTTGAAAGAATCAGTATAATTTACAGGAGCGCCAAAAACAATAGATCTAGGAATAACTTTAAAGAAAGATATGAAAGACCTCTACAGTAAACACTACAAGACATTGCTGAGAATGATTAAAGCAAAAAAATAAATAAATACAAATTAAGAGTTATACC
>NW_011888866.1:3107630-3121567 GCF_000151845.1 Pteropus vampyrus
ATCAGTATAATTTACAGGAGCGCCAAAAACAATAGATCTAGGAATAACTTTAAGGAAAGATATGAAAGACCTCTACAGTAAACACTACAAGACATCGCTGAGAATGATTAAAGCAAAAAAATAAATAAATACAAATTAAAAGAGTTATACCACGTTCATTTTGATTTTGAAATGTTGAACCAACCTTACTTTCCTTATATGAAACTCTCATAGTCGCGAAGTATTAACATTTTATGGATTAGATTTCTTAAAATTTTATTAAGCATTTTTATATTTGTTCATGAGGATATTGGTTGTGTTTATTTTACAAAACTCATGTTTCAATATCAGGGTTATGCTAATCTCATAAAATGGTCTGGGAAAATTTCAATTCTCTATTTGCTAAAAGAGTTTGTGTATGATTGGTGTATTTATTCTTTAAATGTTTGAAAAAATTAACCTGAGAAGCTATCTGGGACTAGATTTTTAATTGTGGGAAGATTAATTTTTTAAATCAAGGGCTATCAGCATCTTCTAGAATCAGTTATGCTAATTTGTAATTTTCAAGAAATTAGCTCATTTCTGATTTGTCAATCTACTGGCATAAAGTTGTTCATAATATTCCATTACTATTTTGATTTTTTAATATACTTCTAGTAATGCCATATTTTTCATTCCAGATATTGTTTAGTCATGCTTTAGTCTTCATTTTTGATCAATCTAGTTAAAGGGGTTATAACATTTTTTATATTTTTCCAAGAAATAATATTTATGTTTATTTGTTATATTGTCTGTTTTCTTTGACTTGTGCACTACACTTCTTTTCATCATTTTACTTATGTTGATTTAAAATTGGATCTTCTTTGCTTAGCTTTTTAAGGAGGAAATTCATATAATTGATTTTATACTTCCCTTGCTTTTGATAGAAGCATTTAGAGCAATAAATTGCTTTCTAAGCACTGCTTTATTTATGTCCCACAAATTTGCAACTGATATATTTTAATTATCACTTAATTTTAAATATTTTTAAATTTGCATCATGATTTCTTCTTTGACCTATGGGTTATTTAGGAGTGTTTGGTTTAATTTCCAAATATTTGAGGATTTTCCATATATCTTATTACTTCTAGTTTAAGTCTATTGTGGTCAGAGGTAATACTCTGTATGATTGCAATTTTCTTAAATTTATTGAGCCATGTTTTATGGCTCAGTGTATGGTCTGCTTTGGTGAATTCTTTACACATTGATTTATCAATAGTATGTTCTGATGTTGGGTGGGTGTAATGTTCTATAAAGACTAATTAGGTTCAGTTACTTGCTGATGTTGCTCAAATTTCTGTTTTTATTGATTTTTGTCTACTTCTTCTATTACTGAGAAGGGGGTGTTAAAATTTGTTACTATGAATTTGAATTGGTAGGTTTTCCCTGTCAAATCTGTCAGTTTTTGCTTCATGTTTCTTGAAACTCTGTTATTGGAAGTATACATATTTAGGACTATTATGTCTTCTCCCTGAATTGACCCCTTTATCATTATAAAATGTCCTTTTTTTACCTCTGGTTCTTGTTCTGAGGATTACTTTGTTATCTATAAAGTCACTTAGGAATAGTTTCTGCATGTGTAGTATTTTGCATCTTTTACTTTAAACTTTTATGTGTCTTTATATTTAAAGCACACTTCCTGTAACCAACATATAATTTGATTCTTATTTTTCATCTAGTCTGACATTCTCCAAATTCGGAGTCTTAATTCACTTTCAATTAATGAATTACTGACATGATTGACTTGAAGTCTACCATTTTTGCTGTTTGTTTTCTATTATTTGGCTAGGTTTCAGTATTCCATTTCAATTTCTCTGTTGACTTTTTATCTATACCACTCTTCGTTTTACTTTTTTTTCATGATTTCTCTAGGGACTATAATATACATTCTCTACCTATTACAATGTACTGTGAATTAGTATTATACCACTTCAACTGTAATGCAGTAAACTTACAACGGTATGCTCCCATTTACCCCATCCATTCTTTGTGCTATTGTTGCTACATTTACTTCTATATTATAAACCCGTAATACATTTTTATCTTTTCAAAAGTAAATTACATTTTAAATAAATTAAATTGTATAGGTCTTATATTTTATTCACATATTTACATTTTTTGTTGCTTTTTATTTCTTCATGTAGAAACATGTTTCTATCTGGTATAGTTTTTTATTAGTGTAAAGAACTTCCTTTAATATTTATTATGGTATAGGTCCACTGCTAATGAATTCTCTTAATTTTATTTTCACTTTTATTTTTGTAAGTTTTTGTTGTTGTTTTTTAGGTGAGGCAACCCTTGGTTGACCTCACAGATTGCAAGGAACTTGTCAGTTTATAATCCCTTATTTTTTATTTTTTTTTTTTATGCCTACAGCACCTGGTCTTCCTAGGTGGTCTCCCATTCAAGTACTAACCAGGCTCGACCCTGCTTAGCTTCCGAGATCAGATGGGATCGGGCTTGTTCAGGGTGGCATGGCCGTAGACTCACTTTTATTTTTGAAGGATATTTTTACTAGATATAGAATTCTGGGTTTGTGGATTGTTTTATTTTCACATTTTAGAGATATTATTCTAATACGTTCCAGTTTGCTCTTTTCTGTTGAGAAATCCATAATTATTTTTTATCATTATTCCCAGTAGACAATGCATGCTTTTCTTTGGCTGCTTTTAGGATTGTCTCTTCATCTTTAATTTTTATCTGTTTGACTCTGATGCATATAGGTGTGGTTTTCTTTGTCTTTTTCTGCTCGGGTTTGTTGAACTTCTTATATAGGTTGAAAGATATTTTTCATCAAATTTAGATCAATTTTAGTCATTATTTCTCCATATTTTTTGGTTCCAATTTTTCTGTCCTCTATATTTGGAACTCAAATTATATGTATGTTGGCTCGATGTCTTCCCACATTTCACTGAGACTTTTTTTGTTAGCCTTCTTTTTCTCTGTTTCCATTATGATGGTTTCTGTTATCCCATCTTCAAGTTCACTTTCTCCTGCAGTGTCAAATTTATTTGTAAGCTCATCTAGTAAATATTTTCTTTTAATTATTAGATTTTTCAGCTCTAGAATTTCCAGTTGTGTTTTTAAATAGTTTTCATTTATTTACTGAGATTATTTACTGACGTGTTCGCTTGTTTTGTCCATCTTTTTAAAAGGTCATTAAACATAATTGTTATTTTGAATTCTTTGTTGGCTAATTTTAAAATTTCTGTCATCTCTGAGTCTATTTCTATAGGTCCTCCCACCCCCAGTTATGGGTTCAGTTTTCCTTCTTTACACATCTAATATTTTTTGATTATGTGCTGAGTATCATTGAGATTGGATCTCACTGTCTTTCTTTAAAGAGTTTCTATAGGCAGTGGACTTATGTTCAGGCTGGTTTAATGCCTTTGAGATTTATTAATACATTTTGTTGGAGTGAGCCCTGGCTACAACTGGCTAGAGTCTCAACTGTATGATTGGGAGTATTCAGCAAGGTCTCTAAACTGTGGCATTCAAAATTACTATGTTTTGCAGCACTATGCGACTTTTAGAATCTCCATTTAGCTCATATTGCCTGAGCATGTATAGCTTGGTACATGTTCTGAGCATATCTAACTTATATGCCAAAGAGTTAAGGGATCTCTATGTGGATTTCTGGAACTTTTTCTCTGTGCAGTTTCCTTGTCTGTGGTACCCTATCCTACAAATCAACTTACTCCATCAGCCCTGAATTCTAGTCTATACCTCTTCAGCTCATCAAGACCTCACGGTTCTTCGTAGAAACCGCTTCCTTACTTTGCTGTTTAGAAACTAGCTTTGAGCAGAAATGTGGGGTGATGTGGCGATCACCACATATGTTGTTCTTCTCTCAGGGATGATAGTCCTTTGCTGACTGGTTTTCAATAACGAAAAATAACTTATTCCTACGTTTTGTGTAGTTTGAGAGTTGTTTATAATAGCAAGGCTAGTCTGGTACTAAGTACTCCTTCATGATTAGAAGCAGAAGTCTTACTTGTTTTTGACTAAGTTCAACTATTATTTAAAGTAGCTAGTGGTTAACTAAATCCAGTTGCTGTTTCCTCTCACTCTCCTTAAAACAAGTCAAAAGCATATTAGAGCAACTAAAATTTTAAGAGGTAAGGTCATGAAATATATGTAATTAATACTATTACCCTAATAAATTCTACTATGAAAACATAAATTGGCATTTAAGCTTGAATTTTGAGTTTGGCATGATAATTTTTAAATCTCTTTCAAGGAAGAATTTTTAAAAGGTAAGTCAACAGCTCTCTATACATTGAATATTGGAAGGTTTGTTTTTTTTTCTTTTTTTTCCCATTTGAAGCATTGATTTCTTCTCTGCATAGGTTTTTATGTGATGCACTGATTGACATGGCTGCCTTATGATGGCAAGTCCCTTGCATTTCACTTTTTATCATCTCCAAACATCTTGATTCAGACCTCAGAGTCATTGATTGATTACAGTGTTGTCCTGAACATTGTGGTGGGTTGTTTTGTTTTAAATTTTAACCTCTGTGAGTAAAGCGAAAGGTATTTTTATAGCCTGCTTCAGGTGGTCACTTTTGTGACCATTTATTCAGATTCCTGTATTTGTGATTTGTGATTCTTTAGGCAAGTGCTAGCAGAAGTTAATCTTTCTTAGATATCTCTTTCTTCTTAGCAGAAGGAGAGTTCTGAGGAAACAGAACTCCCCTCCTCATTTTCCCTAGGTCACCCTGACAAGCAGAAAGCTTTAGGGTTCAAAATGTCACAGATCATGGCTCTGGAGCACTAACTTCATAGTTTGGCTCTCTATTTGTGCACCAACTGAGTGGAGCAAGAGCTGATCTAAAGATAGTTTGAGCTCAAAGATTATGGAAACAGAAAACTTATAGATATCCCCACTTGCAATCTCTGGTTCTACTTTGTTTCTACCAAAGGTTAAGGTGAGTTTCTTTTGTTCAGCCTGAGGAAATTCTTAGCCTCTTACTAGTCACTCATCTAAGACTGAGTATTTCTTAGGCCTAATACATAGAGTATCTCATACAGTTTAGCTTTTTCTCACTGTTAGAAGGAGCTGGGGACAAATGTGGATATTTAGATGGTATATAGGAATCTGGTTATCTTTTAATATACTGTTAAATATATTTCCTAAAATTATTGACTTGGCCATACTTACTCAGGTTTGCTGTTTTTTTCCTATACTTCTTGAGAATACAAGGACTATATTTCTTTAAAGAGTAGTTCCCAATTCAGACTTTCTCCCTAGTTAATCTGCTTGAATAATAGCATTTGGTATATTTAAATTTTAGGAGTCAAATGGGCACATTTTTTAAATTTTCAGTTTTAATGCAGTTTGGATTTGTTAAATAGTTGTGCACAGAAATTATACTTAACACTGAAAATGTTCTTATATAATGTTCAGGATCTATTTATTCAGTGTTTTCTAATCTCATGCAGGAGTAATCCAGAGATATGAGAAGCTTATGCTTCCATCTATCTTCTAGTACCCTTAATTCACTGTCCTGGGATATACTTTTGGGAATAGTCTTATATGGAAAACAGTGAGATGGGTGGACTAAGGAATATCTCTAATTTTCCACAGTTAGGAATATGTGGTCTATCAGAACCATTTTCCCTCTGGAGACCTTATAATGACCTGGCATCACAAGCAGGTTTGAGATTTCCCTAAATCTTTCTGTTTTCATACATCCCCCTGCCCTTCTACTGTGAAGGTTTGTTAGGACTTTTGCCTCAGACAAAAGGTTATCTAGTCGTTTTGAAAAATTTCCAAACGAATTGGTAACAATCTTTAATTTTCCACCTGCAAAGAAAGAGAGATGGAGACTTTTTAATAATAAAGTAATAATTAAATTTAATACAAGTCAGAATTTACAAAGGACTTTCTTATAAAATCCTCACAACAACCCTGGGAGGCAGGCAACATTATTATTACCATTATTGTACAGAGGAAGAAGTAGAGATTTATAACCAAATTACATAAGGTTATGGAATATAAAAATGAGAATAGCTTGATAAATGAGTAGAGATTTTGAAATTTTGAACATTTAATTTTGTTTTTGATTGAACTATGGAACTGGAAGGGATCTGCAAAGTCCAGCTCTGCAGTCTTATTTTTCATACATAGAGATTTAGACCCAGGAAACTAGGGACCCGCCAAGGATCGAAGGGCTGCCTGGTATTAGAACTAGAACGGGGTGCCCAGGCTAGAAGAGCAGCCTCCGGGGCAGAGCTGACTATCCATGGTCCCAGCAAGCTGCTTCCTCTTGATCATTTCTCAGCACTCTGTCCAGACTAAACATAGGAAGAAGGCCTGGCTTATTGAGGGCACAGTAAGGGCAGGTATATTCTGCCCTAAAGTCACTTTTGCTTTTAGTCTCTCAAGATCCTCTCAAGACCCTCATTAAAATGCATCTTTACTGTGTGGGAGAGAAAAGACATCTAGACACGAGGCTCTACAATTACTCCAGCATGAATTAGTTGATCTAATCGGCTTGCTGTCACCTTGCAGTCTGACTTCCAAAGGACAGCTGGCTGGGTTGGCACATTTTTATTGGGCAACAAAAGGAATGAAAAGCAATAGTGCTCAGGATTGGGGAAGCTGAACCTAAGTGGGGCATCATGATGGACAGTCCTGGGGAGTTCAATGGGTATTGGGCAACTGGGTTTGGTAGGTTGGGAGGATACTAGGCTTCACTCAATAGGGCCAAATCTATTTGGCTCTTTCAGTGTGACTCCAGGGATTGATTGATTACTCGTTCATTCATTCACTTATCAAACATTCTTGATTTACTTTTTTTCAAGGATTGTTGCTGAGCCTGTTATAGTTAGAGGAGATTAATTAAGCCAGTGTCATGTATTGTGTTTCAAATACAGAAATATACAGTGCTAGACACTGAGAGAACACAAAGATGAAAGTACCATAGTCCTTACCCTCAGAGAGTCTACAGTCTAATACATAAGTAAGTTCAATTAGATAAATAGAGGCAGAAGTAGATACTCAAGGAAATATAGAGAAAGTATAAAATCCAGGAATGGAGAAGTTCGTGCAGCTGGGGGAGATTAAAAAAGGGTTTATCGAGAAGGTGCATTCAAACTGGCCCTTGAAGCCTGAGAAGAATGTCACTCCCAAATTCATATCTTCAGGCCACATGTCTCCCCTGAGGCCAGACTCATGTCCAATTCCCTGGTCAATATCCTTATGCAGATATCAGATAGGCATCTCATACCTGACGTGTCTATAATTAGACTTTTGATTTTGCCACACCTACCTGGCTTCTCCCCAGTCTTAACTAATCTCAGTTAAGTGAACTCCATTCTTCCAATTGGACAGGGCTTTTCTCTTCTAAATCTATGCCTTTCTTTTTTCTTTTTTCTTTTTTGCCAAAGCCATATTATATGTATTCAGTGGATTATTGCTGTGTGAGACTTAGATTTTTGATGTGTTAATGAGACTCATAAATAGCTAATAAGGACTCAGTAGTATTTAAATAAAAGATCTGATGGAAAATGATTTTTACGCATGTAAGACAATCCACCCAGAGTCTTCTTTATCTGTACCCAGGACCTTAAACATACTTGTATTTTATGGGGCTTAATATATTCATAAGAGTTGTCACATTTTACCATTTTACCAAGTGTGATCTCACTGTGCATTTTCAATTGATTTCACAGCAAGAACATTGACACGTATGTCTTTTTATTAGTCTACAGAAGATGATTCTAAAATGATCTACCTGCTAGTCTAAGGAAGAACCTGGACTCACAGCCTGGCCCCAAAGCCTCCTGGGCAGCTTGGAGCCTCCAGGAAATCAGTGATTCAGTCTGAGTGAGCAAACAGTGGTAGTTTATTATGGAGGGGAAGACTGGGACTCACTTGTGGAAAGCCTTGAATGCTACTGAACAGCTAGGACGATCTTCTAAAACTGAGATTTCCAGATTAGGGCCCACTCCTAGGAGTATGCGAGGGAGTCCTCTCAGGCACAGCAAAATATTAAAACTTTTCTTCAGATTTGTAAACTTCTTTCTAATTCATATTTTTAATGTTTTACAATATGGTAATGTATTTTCAGAGTAAGACATGAACGTACACACGCATATCTATATCTCGAAATTGTTTTTATTGGTAAGAGTGAAAAATGGTGCTTTCTGAGCAAGACAATATCATGATGACAGCAGTTGTTTGGGAACATTAATTGTAGGTACCATAGCTGGGCACACAAAGAGAGCCTCATCCACAAGGGCTTTTGAGCACACCAGCCAGTCTGGTTTGTAGGGGAAGCTGAAGTGAGATGGTATGAATGAAAGTACCCTAACAAATAAGAATATCAAAAGATGCAAACAGAATTTGTCCTTAAAACTTCCCAGCAACTGATGCTAGATTCTTGGAAATCAAGGACTCCATTAAAGGCTAAGAGAAGTTTAAAAAATAAGATGAGGAATTTGGAACTGATGCTGAAGAAACCCATTTCAGATCTGACTGAGCAGATTTTGAATTGCTTATTTATTCGGCATTTCTACTGTCTGTTCTAGAATCATTAGAGCCTAATATGTGGAAAAATAAAAACACTTCAGAAAGTGGAGCTGTTCTTTGAAACACCCGAATGAGTTTTTAAGGCATCTTTACCTTTTTATACAAGATAGCATTTATCATTCTGTGGTCCAGCGCTGATAAAACATTAGCAGAAAGGCACACAGGGAAGGAAATAACCATGTGGAAGAATTGACTACCCAAGCATTAATAAGTAGGAGGTTCCATTTGTTCTAAACCCCCTCAAGCTTCAACACTTTTTATGCCCAGAAGCGAAGGCGACATTTTCCTGTGTTTCAGTACTGAGCTGAACCTGTGTTTCAGGAGCTTGGGCTTGAAAAGCTTTTATTCTACAAGGAACAAAGTGGCAAACTTTCTAATTTAGTTAAAATTCCTGTAACTTAAGAACCAGCTAAAAAGGATCTTGGTGCAGAGCAGTGTGTTTGCCAGAGCGAGGACTCCACTGGCCTGACAACTATTTTTAGGAAGAATGCCGGCAGGCAGCATTCTAATGAAAGGCACAACAGAAGTACCCTAAATGCCTTCCCTCTTTGTCCAACCTAGACTAGAGAGAAGGCTGGTTTTACAATCACATTTTCATTAGTTCTAAGATTTCGTGTGTCTGTACATATTGTGTATGGTTCAAACATTGCTAAATTCCATGGGGGAAAAACAACAATTGTTTGCAAATCCATGAATTAATGGTCGTCAGTTAGTCAGGAATGATCAGTTGTTGGCTGAAGGAGGCTTGTATTGAGAAGACATCAAATCTTAATTAGGAGTGAAACTGAAGAAACCTGAGTCCCTGTAAATAAATGAAATTCAAACTTTTCTTGAGGGAAATAATGCATTTATTGTTACGAATGCCTTTGTTGAAGGCAGGAGATTTTTTTTATTGTTGTTAGAACAAGGGATTCTACTTAAACAACAGAACAATAAACAGGACATTCCTCACTGGCTACTCCTGGCTTTGGGTTTCTTGTGGTTTGGCTTCTTGTAAGGAGAATTCTGACCCGAGAGAGCCAAGGGCAGCAGGAGCGCTGAGCTGGGTGGAGGTCTGGACACCGAAGTCTGGTTTGTCTCTGTCAGGAACTGACTTGTCGTTATGACCTGGAGCAAAAGGTTCTCGTCAGCCTCAGTTTCTTCTCCTGTAACATGGAGTGGTGCTTCCAGAGGCTCCACCTAACTCCAGGTGTGATTATGTACCTACAGTTTTGCGTGTTTCTCCTTTTTTCACTAGACAGCATGAGAGTAACTGTTCTTTCATCTGGTCTGACTCTGTCCTTATGGGGTAGACAGATCCGCAGTAAACACTACCACCAGTTGAACCTAACTCACCTTTGAATGTAGTCTGCACCATTATGTTACACACCACTAAAAATTCACAACCACTCTACCTATTAAACTGGACTATCAATTGTGGAATGCATCTCAATTTCAGAACTGTTAAAAAAGAGAGATAACAAGGCGCAAGGTAGCTATTAAATGTGTAGTAATTGGCAGAAGAGGCGCCGGGGGCGGGGGTGGGGGGAAATACCAAGGAGAGGGATAGTCACTCTGCTTGGGGTGGGTGCGGTTTAAAGTCTTTAAGAGGCCTCTGGGTCAGCTGAGAGGCAATGCCATTTTAGAATCCAGACTGCCTGGGTTCCATTCCCCAGCTCTGCCACTTAACTGGCTGCATAACCTAAGGTAAGTTTCCTCATTTCTTTGTAACTCAATTTGTTCATTTGTAAAATTGGGGATAAGGATAGTAATTGCTTCATAGGATTGTTGTAAGGATTAAATTAACGAATGTATGTAAAGTCTGTAGAACGGAGCCAAGCACTTGGTAAGCACTCTCTGAATGTTACAATTGATGTGATTAATGCCTGGTTCCTGCTCCAGAATGTGAGTTCTAGGAAAGCCGGGAACAGGCCTCTTTGCTCCCTCGTTGTGGTGGCTATCAGTGCCTGCCATATAGTCTGTGCTCAGTATTTGGCAAATAAGTGAATTTGCTATTTGTTTCCTCCTATAACGTCCTATACTGGACATTAGCCAGAATTTCCCTTTATCCACGACAGTACACCCCATTCACTGACCTCACGAGGCTTTTCCATGAAATAAGCACTATGAAAACTCATTGAAATTAGTTTTGGTACAGCTAGCAAACATTTCCCAGAACTATACTCTTAGGTCCCTGCAAAAGGTGGGTGTCTTTGGCCTATCAGCCTGTGGATTCCAGCCTACTAATGAGGACAAAAGTAGATGCTAGAAGTAAATGAGTAAGAAGACCCGCTGTTCCCACAGCTTAACTTTCTCAGGGCTCTGCTGATCAGAAGGCAGATGATGTGTCCTTGAGCGACTCTACAACCCAGATAAGGCTAAAACAAAGGGACTGTCCCTGCTTTGACAAATGGGACTGACCTTCCAGTCCTGGTAAAGCATTCTGGTTTCAACGAAGTCTGTATCAGGTGGTAGATGATATATAGCTGGAAGTATGTAAATCCACAGGCAGGTGTTAACTGGCTGCCTTGTTATGCAATTAACCCACAATTCACAAGCACCCAAGAAAGAAGTTGTATTTGCCATCTTTTCTGGCTTTTTAGTTAAGTGGCTGTATTAAGAAACTCTTCTGAAAAAGAAATATTCATTAGTTGTAGATTCTAAGAGGCTCTATCTGAATTAAGACTCTGTAATTCAGCTTTGCATAATACTTGTCTAAACACAAGATGAGTCAATTAGCAGAATTGGAGAGAGATCAGGCTTTCTTTATATGTTTTCATTGGTGCTACCTCAGGTAGTGAAGGCAGGTAACTGCAGAAATATCTTTACTCTTATCAGGCTGGAAGTAAAGTGGCAACTGAGGAATGAGAATTTCACAGTTAATTTGAGTCAAAGGAAGAAAAGACATATTATTTAGTTCTCTGTCCTGTTTCAGATAGGGACTTGCTTTCCTGTCCATTATCTTTTTCTCTGATTCAACATGTCAGCTTGGTTCTCTTTCTCTGCAACTAATCCAAATTCCTGTATTTTTCCAAACCTGCAATTCAATGTCACTATATTTTCAGATACTTGAACTTTTGAATTACTAATTGAAATTTTGATTCAATTTGTAAAAATGAGGACCTGGGAGTGAATGATAATTATTTTCCAACAGTTGAAAGTCTGTCATGGGAAAGATAAAAGACATTGTTCTGTAAGGGTATAGAATAGGGGACAGATGCTGCAGAGGGAGTTCTTAAATCATTATAGAGATGTATTGTTTATCAGTCAAGGATGAGCGAACATGAAATGGGTTATCTCAAGAGGGTAGGTTTCTCATACCAGGGTAATCCCTGGCTTTTTGCCAGGGATTGCAGATTTGGTAGTTATTAATGCTGCTTAGCAATATCTGGCTCTCCTTTTATTCTAGTCACTTGGAAGGTGGAGATTCCTGGCCCTTTTATAGTCGAGTGGGACAGTGTAACTACTTCTAGCTCTTGGATCCAGCCTATAATATTTAATTACCAGTGTGAGACTTTAAGAGTTCTCCTCCCCTGTCAACGTAATCTAGAAAACCCAGGCCTAGATAGAGCTTCCATCAACCTGACTCCCCGGGGGATAACCATAAACAGAGGCCTCTTGTCATTCTGCACTGGACATATAGCAAGAAGGAAAAATAAATGTTGTTGGTTTAGGACACATGGCATAACCTAACTCATCTCGAATTTTGTTCTATTATCCTTGGGCAGCAATAAACTCAGGAAGGTCGATCCCTCCCCCAGCTTCAGGGTTGAATTGTGAGTGGTCACAGCCAGCCTTTCAAGAGAAAAAAAACTACAGCTGGCCACGTGACCAACTTCTGGCTAATGAGATTTAAGGGCAGTCTGGGTGGGAGAGCCTTGGAAAAAGATTTTTCCTTCATGAGAGAAAAGAGCAAGGAGAGGAATTATTTTCTTCCTGCTTTTGATTGTTTCGTGGGAGATCATGATGCTTGAAGGGGGAAAGACAGACATGCCCTGTTTTGCAAAGAAAGTGGTAAACTTGTGGAATTCATTGTCCAGGAGGTTGCACTGTATGAAATGCAGTTTCTACTTCCTAAGCCCATATCTAACCAATTGATGCTCCTGCTTGTATGTCTCATAGGCTCCGCAAACTTATGTTTAAAACTTGTTCCTCCTCTCTGGGTCCCAGTCGCAGCAAAAGGAAACATAGTTCTCCCTTTTGCCCAAAGCAGAAACCTGGGAATGACCCTTCACTCCTCCTTCATCCTTATCAAGTCCCTTATGTTTCCTAAATCCATCCATCCATCTCCATTGCTTTTGCAGCAGTTCAGGCTATCAGCACCTCTGCAAATGGCTATTTACCGAACTAGCTTGCCTCAAAATAGCTCCTCTCCAGCTTAGGTCCATATTGCCCCCAGAGGGACCTTTATAAAACTAATTGATCATATAACTTCTCTGCTTCAAATAATTTCAGTGACTTCCTAATGTTCCCCAGATAAAACCCCGAATCTTGGCCAAGTTCACAAGTGTTTTCATGGTTTAGCTCTGGCTATATATACAGTTCCAGTTTGGACATTCCCACTTGTCATCTTTGCTCCATTTTTAACTGCATTACCTGAGGGTCACAGAGTACTGCTTGCTGTCTTCTTTTCTTGTCCCTTATATATACTACTAACCCATTTTCTTAGAACAACCCCGTCCCCATTTCTCCCCCTTCCATTGCCCAACTAATTCCTCATCCTCCTTAAGGACTTCCTTCCTTCTCAGAGAAGCCTCTAACACTTCCTCAATATTAGCTTAGCTCCCTATCTCTGGACAAACATTACACTCTATTTTTACCACTATCTTGGCATTTTTCACCACTGAGTTATAATTTCCTATTAACCCTCTATCTCACACTAGATTGTAGCCTTTTCCATCTTTGGAAAAGTGCCTGACATGTATTAGGTAATCCACGAGGGACCGTGTGTGCTATCATTATATGCCTCTTTGCTAGACGGAAGAAATACTTCATGCATGTGGGTTTTGAGAATACTGTTGTGTTGTGCTAGGGATTAATGGCAGGAGATAGGGATGATAGTGACAGAGATAACTTGGGTTAGACAAAGCTTTGGTTCTGGAAGTGTAAACCACACAGCGTGTACATGATGAAGCCAGAAGTCAGAATAAGAGCAGGATTAGAAGCTCAAAAGGCACGGTCTAGGACTGGGAAACCATCCAGCTGGACAGATTCTGGGCAAAAGCCCCGGGAGGAGAAAACACCCAGCCTGAGGTAGCAAATGCCTAAAACGGGGGCTGTCTCTGAGCACAGAGCCAGGGAGAAGCTGGCTTTCTTTCTTTTCTTTAATTTATTTTAGTTAATTTCAAGTATACAGTACATTGGTTAGACATCTATATAGTTCGTAAAATGATCTCCCCAATTG
>NW_011888866.1:3123252-3125974 GCF_000151845.1 Pteropus vampyrus
CACTGGGAGAGGAGAGGGCTCAACAGGGAACAATGGATACGCCGACATTTCTGTACAGAGCTAGTCTTCCCTAAGCCCTCACTCAGACAGTGTCTCCTTGTAAGTCCCTGGTGTCCCCTGCACACCGCTGAGTCAGCACTGTTGCTCAGAGTGAGTAGGTCCGCCACTGCGAAAATCCACTCACTGACGCTGCCCCTTTAAGAGGCTTCTGCATCTGCCGCAGCCTCCGGCTCACTCAGCCACTCGCGACTGGGTAGCCCTGCGTCCTCGCCCTGTCCTACCTTCTGTTGTTGCAGGGTGCTTTCTTGGATTTCTCCCTAGTTGTATGGCTTATTCATCTAGGTCCTAGGCAATTTTTCCTTGCTGCTGCTCCTTATTTCCGTCACAACTTTGCTTTGGTTGCCAGAGGGATGAACAGAGCCTCTATCATCTATGCCATTTTTTTTTTTCCTACTTGCTTTCTTTAATATAGAGAGAATTTAGCTGACCTGAGGGAAATGTAAGGTGGAACAAAAAAAGCAACCCATGTTAAACCGAGAAAGCTGGCTCCGTAACCATGCATGTAGGTGTAAATATCCTGCCTGTACAGACCGTGTACCCCAATATCCTTCATGTTGCAGTAGATTAGACCAAGTAGGTTAGACCTTGGGTTCTAAGCAGACAGAGAAGGGATGCAGAGCCTGGCTCAGGATGAAGAAGCAGAGCTGTGGTCTCTGGCCCAGCTGCACTCTGGGAAGAGAAGCACTAAGAATCATTTGCACACACAAGATCCTTTGGGGTATGAATGTCTCTGACTTCTGCCATAGATTTACAGAAACAGTTCAGATTGGTGACAGATCCATAAAGACCCACAGATCTGAGAGTTGATAAAGTAGAAGAATCAAAACTGGACTTTGTTGGAGAAGAAATTTATCAAGTACTAGGTGGGGACTGAAAACCCAGAAAGGGCACTTTGCCTAGGCCAAGGTTTTCTTAAGTTTTACCTTGGAACTTCACTAGTGAACATCTAGCTGTCACTAGAACTTAGAATCCCCGTGAAATAGTGCAGGCCTATTTACTGGTCTTGCCTAAGGGTTCAGGTGTCCAAGGGTTAAGAATCCATGTCTTCCTGCCAAATTCAAGCAACTGGCACCTGAATGATGAATCTTCTAAGAATTATAAGGACAATAGAGAAACCTGTCTCTTGGCTTCCTATTGCCTCAATGGGGCCATGACGGCCTTCACAATTGAGTTTCCAGTGTCCTCTATGGCCAGGCTTTTGCCCTCCTCCTTTCCAAATACCAGTTGCACCAGGCTACCATCTGGTTCCATTACTTTATTTTCATTTTATGGAAAGAAACTTCCCTTGAGTGACCCCCATTCTACTCCCCAGCCCCTTGGTGCTCTCCGGGCATTTATACTCAGCTCTGTTATTTCTACTCAATAACAATGAGCTGTCCTTCATAGAGGCATGAAGATTAAGCAAAACACTGTAGTAGGTGTACACAGACAGGGTCCATACTCTACAAATTTTTACAGTGGACAGTCAAGTAAGTTCAACTTTCAAACACCACTGAATTAGAATTTAACTTAATACTCTTAGTCTATTTCTGCCCCTAGGAGAATTCTTTTACAAATATGTATCTAATAATTGTTTTATCTTGTTTCTGATTTTTTAAAAGATCTAGTATTTTGTTTCTCATGTAACACATGTAGCTCACATTATTTCCTATTGTCCTTAAGAATAGCATAAAATCTATCATATTCTATGAAGACTTTATAACAAGTGAAGGAATTTTATAACAAGTGAGGAAATGTTTACTGACCAATCATTAACAGTGATGTGAATAGGCTGAGAGGAGCCCGCTAGGGAAAACAGAACGGTCAGCCTCCATTCACCAGGCCTTCATTGCATGCCTGCTGGGCCCAGCACTGCATTTGTAGAAATGGATTCTATTTTCTGGAGAAATGAGCAGTATTTAAAAGATGATAAAAGGAGTTAAGTCTGCAAAACAGAAGTTGTCACCTAACACATCACTCAGATCAAAGGAGATCCAAGCAGGAATATCAAGATAAAGGCTGGGGAAAATCCTCAGGTTGCGGGTGGAAGGATCACTGAGCTAGATACGGTTTCATCCATCAGTGGGCTGCAAAGACTCTAGCCCTTTAAAACCAGCACTAATGAAGGCCCAATAATATGGCCCAATAATAATCACAAATACAGCATAAATACTGTATGCTCTGTATTGTCCTAAGAACTTTACATGTTTTATGTCCTGTAATCTCAATAATAACCCAATGAGGAAAGTATTATTATCATGTCCATTTTGTAGATGAAAGGAACTGAGGTATGGAGAAGTCAAATGACTTACCCAGCGAGAGTGGCTGAGCTAGACTTGAACCCAAACAGTCTGGCTGCAAAGCCAGCTATGCACTCTTGCCTTTCCACACAGAGGATGAGATCAAAGCCTTTAATATCTGACTTATCAGTTCATTTTCTGTTCCCACCCCAAGCATCTCTTTCTTTCCTCTTATAAATATATATAGTGACACTTGTTGATCTTTCTTCCCACTTACATGTAGTGAAACTCATGTTTGTGTTGTCTGAGCACTCACTGGTCAGGGGTCTGGGGGAGATCCCTTGAGGATACATGGCAGCCATGGCAAGTTAGCCTGGCAAAGAGTCAAACATAATAGAACTGATTTCCTGAAGTCAGTAGAGCCCATCGACCAAAACAAAAAT
>NW_011888866.1:3126554-3129170 GCF_000151845.1 Pteropus vampyrus
TGCCCCTGAGATAAGAGGGAAGATCATTTATTTAAACGGTTAATGGCTAGAAATGCAGATCGGATTTATAGGGTGCCTACAAATCTACTAAAAAAAGCTTTCATACAGATGCATGCATATTAATCCCAAATTGGCTATGAAATTTATCTTCATGAGTAAAGAGAGGAAGAATTGTTGATTCTGTTATGATTTTTACCCCATCTTTCCAAAGAAGACAGGATTAATACCAGGAGAGATAAATCATGACGTGATTTTTGTATATATGCACAAAGCAAACACAATGAATATTTGATTTTCTCCAACTTCTGCAGGGCTAAATCAATTTGAAGAGATAATGATAGAGGATTAAGTTATTGGAATGTGTGTAACTATAAAGTTTTGCATACAGTTAACTCACAAGTTATTACAATTTCAGTATAACATCTGTTATCATTGAAATAACAGATGTGTTGTGTGTTGTGAAACTAAGGGAAAATTGGATATGCATACGTTTTTCAAAAGAAACCAGGCTCATATTAAATTGTGAAATGCCACACTAAAAATTATTACAAAGGGTAGCTTAACTGAAGGGGTATCCTCAAAATGAGACTACCTCACAATAATGCTGTTAATAGAAAGTCAGCTTAAAATATGAGGCAAGTGAAATGTTATCCGAACTCTTGCACTTTGCCAAATTAGAAAAAGGAAAGGTGTTATACTTAAGAACTTAGGAAAATTTAAAGTCATGAAACAGAAAATAACAATCTATAAAAGTGAGCTTGGTATAAATAATGATTTCACAACTCTGTTGTCCATGCCCAGTGTCCTTGATGTTATTCCTTTACTGCAGTAACTAAACTACAAAGTCCTCATGAGTGGTGAGTTATGTCTACCACCCCTTCAACTATCATATTTTCTGAACCCAGAGTTGGGACATGTGCTTTAGTGAAAACATGTGGATGTGTAGGAATGAGGGAAAAGGATATTTGAATTGAAGTTTTCTCATAAAATCTGGAATGTATGGTCACTTTTCCCATGTCACTCAGCAAAGTGCTGACCTTAAAGGAGAGACTCAGAAACTCTTTACTCACGGATCTGAACTTGCAACCTGCTTTTCGCCGAGTGCCACCTTTGAGGCAGCTCTGTGAGTTTTCTGATTACATTATTGTGATTGCATTATTATTATCACTCAGCGAATATTTTGTCCAGAGTCTTGAAGTTTGTTGCTACATTTTTATTTTCTTTCTCCACCTGTCCACAGTTGTGCTTTTCCTTTTTTGAAAGGTCTGGGGAAATGAATCCCGCTATTATTATTTATCAAGTTGTATGGTCAGGAAAGAATATACCAGAAATGTAAGGTTGGAGGTGGGGGGAGATCTAATTAAGCTTGACTCTGTCTGGTTTTTCAATTCTACTACCGTTGACAGCTTGCTCCTAGGAGAAAGAGGTCCCGGTTGGTCTCTACCACAAAAAGGTTTTTAATAAAATATTCAAGATAGCTGAGGACCTTTAGAATGGGTAATTTTATTCAACATACACTGTGATCTTCCTGCTGGTTGTGGGCTCTGAACCAATACCCAGGAGTTTCTCTTGGAGTACATGACTATTATGCATTATGTTAGAGTATTCTGTGAAAAGTCAATTTACTCAGAGTCAGATACACCATATTTTAACTTTCAGACTAAAATTGTCTCTGGGGTTTAGTTTGCTGCCATGATTAAGTTCTTGCTGTTCTGCAAATCCTAGATTTATTTTTAACTGCTTCACTGCTGCTGTTTTTTTTTTTTTTAAAGACTAACGAATGGTTAAAAAAAGAAAGAAAGAAAAATCACAGAAAAAAATCTAGGATTCGGGAAGAATGATCTGATAAAGTGCAGACTTTCATTAAATAATGCCTGTAGTGAGTTTACCTGCCGGTGGCTTTGCCTCTGGTTTCGAGAGCCTGCCTAACCAGCCCTAGGACTTAATGAGGTGGCTCCCTTCAGTGTCTTAGACACTTAGCTCTCACAAACCTCTATCTACAAACCAATTTTTCCTATCTATTACAAAATGAGCAGGAGAAATTGAATGTGTGAGTTGAAATCCCCGTTAATCAATTGGACTATTCCCCTTGGGTTGTGGTTGAAGAGCAAGTTTTCATTATCTCTAATAATTAGCATCATCTTTTTTAAAATTAGCTGAATGGACTGACACAGTAATCTGTGGTGGATATGTCATGTGTCTTTCCATTATTATCTTTTCGAGGAGGAGGGAAAAGTGAGTAGAAGAAAAGGACTATGGGAATTTTTCTTATCTTGATGGCATTTAACATGAGCATGTGGCAGGGCATGGGGTCTATTTTAGATGATCTAAAAGTGTAATGAGCGTGAGCTATGGAGACATAAGCAACAGCTTGAATCCTGTTCCTACAATTTACTGAGTGAGTGAAATTGGGCAAGTTATCTCCCTTAGTCTACACTTCTGCCTCTGTAAAATGGAGATAATAATAACACATTCCTCTTAAGGTTACTATAAAGATAAAATAAAGCCCTTAAGAAGTTATTAGTATTTAGTAAATACCCAATACACTGTAGCTACTATTATTGCAGCTTTATTACTTTAGATAGCTATCATATTATATGGAAATTTTTTATTCAT
>NW_011888866.1:3129220-3141542 GCF_000151845.1 Pteropus vampyrus
TCAGTTCATTTTCTGTTCCCACCCCAAGCATCTCTTTCTTTCCTCTTATAAATATATATAGTGACACTTGTTGATCTTTCTTCCCACTTACATGTAGTGAAACTCATGTTTGTGTTGTCTGAGCACTCACTGGTCAGGGATCTGGGGGAGATCCCTTGAGGATACATGGCAGCCATGGCAAGTTAGCCTGGCAAAGAGTCAAACATAATAGAACTGATTTCCTGAAGTCAGTAGAGCCCATCGACCAAAACAAAAATCGGGACCCAGTGAGTCACTGACACTTAGATCCTTTACCTCAGAAGTTCCTCTCCTACCCAGGCCTGTCCAGCTGGTAACTTTTGGGGCTGTGTGTTTGGTGAACCATATATGTGAAAAGACCAGAATTTCCTTACATTTTCTTCAGAGGAAAGTGAAAGGACAAGATTGGAAATTGACGGGTGTGCGGTCCTCTTGTTGGGGCAGATCAGCCAAAAGAGAAGCCAGAGCTCTGTTTGCTCACACCCCTGACACGCAACCTTCCCAAGCCCCCTCTGAGCTTTGGTGTTATTGGGGATGCTTTCTCCCTGCATTTCGGTCTGCCAAAATCCCATGAATTTCCAAGCCCCAGCTCAACGCTATGCTCCTCTGCGAAGCCCTCCTGGACCCCAGCCCTTCCCACCTTGCCCTTCCCCTTAGCATATGGTCAGAAACACAGAGTTTCCAAGAGTAGATTTACTCACTGTCATTGCACAAGATTTTTTGCTCTGTACCAGTATTGAAAGTACTAGAGGATGGAGACTATCCTGACTATAACGTGCTCCCCCAGACATTCCCCCCTCATTATACAGGTCCACTGTCTGCTATGTACTGGTGGATGTTTTTTTGTAACCCACACATTTCAGCACAGGTTTGGAGGGTAAAGACAAAAGAGAAGCTTGAAAGAAAAGTAGTTTGCTTTGGGAGAAGAGAGATGATTCTTTAATAAAAGATAAAATGGCCAAATGGGGGTAGGCTTGTGCCCCTGAGATAAGAGGGAAGATCATTTATTTAAACGGTTAATGGCTAGAAATGCAGATCGGATTTATAGGGTGCCTACAAATCTACTAAAAAAAGCTTTCATACAGATGCATGCATATTAATCCCAAATTGGCTATGAAATTTATCTTCATGAGTAAAGAGAGGAAGAATTGTTGATTCTGTTATGATTTTTACCCCATCTTTCCAAAGAAGACAGGATTAATACCAGGAGAGATAAATCATGACGTGATTTTTGTATATATGCACAAAGCAAACACAATGAATATTTGATTTTCTCCAACTTCTGCAGGGCTAAATCAATTTGAAGAGATAATGATAGAGGATTAAGTTATTGGAATGTGTGTAACTATAAAGTTTTGCATACAGTTAACTCACAAGTTATTACAATTTCAGTATAACATCTGTTATCATTGAAATAACAGATGTGTTGTGTGTTGTGAAACTAAGGGAAAATTGGATATGCATACGTTTTTCAAAAGAAACCAGGCTCATATTAAATTGTGAAATGCCACACTAAAAATTATTACAAAGGGTAGCTTAACTGAAGGGGTATCCTCAAAATGAGACTACCTCACAATAATGCTGTTAATAGAAAGTCAGCTTAAAATATGAGGCAAGTGAAATGTTATCCGAACTCTTGCACTTTGCCAAATTAGAAAAAGGAAAGGTGTTATACTTAAGAACTTAGGAAAATTTAAAGTCATGAAACAGAAAATAACAATCTATAAAAGTGAGCTTGGTATAAATAATGATTTCACAACTCTGTTGTCCATGCCCAGTGTCCTTGATGTTATTCCTTTACTGCAGTAACTAAACTACAAAGTCCTCATGAGTGGTGAGTTATGTCTACCACCCCTTCAACTATCATATTTTCTGAACCCAGAGTTGGGACATGTGCTTTAGTGAAAACATGTGGATGTGTAGGAATGAGGGAAAAGGATATTTGAATTGAAGTTTTCTCATAAAATCTGGAATGTATGGTCACTTTTCCCATGTCACTCAGCAAAGTGCTGACCTTAAAGGAGAGACTCAGAAACTCTTTACTCACGGATCTGAACTTGCAACCTGCTTTTCGCCGAGTGCCACCTTTGAGGCAGCTCTGTGAGTTTTCTGATTACATTATTGTGATTGCATTATTATTATCACTCAGCGAATATTTTGTCCAGAGTCTTGAAGTTTGTTGCTACATTTTTATTTTCTTTCTCCACCTGTCCACAGTTGTGCTTTTCCTTTTTTGAAAGGTCTGGGGAAATGAATCCCGCTATTATTATTTATCAAGTTGTATGGTCAGGAAAGAATATACCAGAAATGTAAGGTTGGAGGTGGGGGGAGATCTAATTAAGCTTGACTCTGTCTGGTTTTTCAATTCTACTACCGTTGACAGCTTGCTCCTAGGAGAAAGAGGTCCCGGTTGGTCTCTACCACAAAAAGGTTTTTAATAAAATATTCAAGATAGCTGAGGACCTTTAGAATGGGTAATTTTATTCAACATACACTGTGATCTTCCTGCTGGTTGTGGGCTCTGAACCAATACCCAGGAGTTTCTCTTGGAGTACATGACTATTATGCATTATGTTAGAGTATTCTGTGAAAAGTCAATTTACTCAGAGTCAGATACACCATATTTTAACTTTCAGACTAAAATTGTCTCTGGGGTTTAGTTTGCTGCCATGATTAAGTTCTTGCTGTTCTGCAAATCCTAGATTTATTTTTAACTGCTTCACTGCTGCTGTTTTTTTTTTTTTTAAAGACTAACGAATGGTTAAAAAAAGAAAGAAAGAAAAATCACAGAAAAAAATCTAGGATTCGGGAAGAATGATCTGATAAAGTGCAGACTTTCATTAAATAATGCCTGTAGTGAGTTTACCTGCCGGTGGCTTTGCCTCTGGTTTCGAGAGCCTGCCTAACCAGGCCTAGGATTTAATGAGGTGGCTCCCTTCAGTGTCTTAGACACTTAGCTCTCACAAACCTCTATCTACAAACCAATTTTTCCCATCTATTACAAAATGAGCAGGAGAAATTGAATGTGTGAGTTGAAATCCCCGTTAATCAATTGGACTATTCCCCTTGGGTTGTGGTTGAAGAGCAAGTTTTCATTATCTCTAATAATTAGCATCATCTTTTTTAAAATTAGCTGAATGGACTGACACAGTAATCTGTGGTGGATATGTCATGTGTCTTTCCATTATTATCTTTTCGGGGAGGAGGGAAAAGTGAGTAGAAGAAAAGGACTATGGGAATTTTTCTTATCTTGATGGCATTTAACATGAGCATGTGGCAGGGCATGGGGTCTATTTTAGATGATCTAAAAGTGTAATGAGCGTGAGCTATGGAGACATAAGCAACAGCTTGAATCCTGTTCCTACAATTTACTGAGTGAGTGAAATTGGGCAAGTTATCTCCTTTAGTCTACACTTCTGCCTCTGTAAAATGGAGATAATAATAACACATTCCTCTTAAGGTTACTATAAAGATAAAATAAAGCCCTTAAGAAGTTATTAGTATTTAGTAAATACCCAATACACTGTAGCTACTATTATTGCAGCTTTATTACTTTAGATAGCTATCATATTATATGGAAATTTTTTATTCATCAGATTTTGATGGCTTCCTTAACCACACTGTGCTCAAGACTCCTGATGAGGTGTTGAGGAATGAATCTACTGTTTTCCTATGGGGATCAGGCTTGATTGGAAATGATCATGGCACAAGGCGGGAGGTGACAAGTGCTATAGAACATGGGTTCCCAACCCCCAGGCCACGGACTGGTACTGGTCCATGGCCTGTTAGGAACTGGACTGCAAAGAAGGAGGTGAACAGCAGTCAAGTGAATGAAGCTTTATCTGTATTTTCAGCCACTTCTCAGTGCTAGCATCACTGCCTCAGCTCCACCTCAGATCATCAGGCATTAGATTCTCAGACCCTGGTGCCAAAAAGGTAGGGGACCGCTGCATAGAAGATGAACAGGGCAGTGTCTGGTGCAGCAGTACTAATGGAACAAGTCCTTCGTTGAGTGGTTGATGGCAAAGGTTTGTGGAACTGAGTTATAGGATGATTTGGCTGTGGATCCCAGCAGTAGAACCCCCAAACCTTGCTTTTTTGTCAAGGGTGTTATGGATTGAATGTTTGTGTTCTGACCCCCAAATTCACATGCTGATGCTCTAACCACCTGTGTGGTAGTATTTGGAGGTGGGGCCTTTTGGGAGGTGATTAGGTTTAGATGAGTTTATAAGGTTGAGGCCCCTCTGGTGGGATTAGTGCCCTTATAAGGAGAGATAAAAGGGCTTCTGCGCTCGCTCACTCACTTACTCACTCGCTCGCTCCCTCCTTCCCTCCCTGTCCTCCCCCTTTCTTTCTCTGCCATGTAAAGACACAGCAAGAAATTGGCTGTCTGCAAGCTAGGATAGGGCCTCACAGGAACCAAATCTGCTATCACCTTGGACTTCTCAGTCTTCAGAATTGTGAGACATAAATGTCTATCGTTTAAGTCATCTAGTGTGTCGTATTTGAGTATAGCAGCCCAAGCTGACTAAGACATAGGGCTTTAGTGAACTTCCTGTTATTCTTTTGACAAATCCCTTTTCTGCTCTAATCAGCCATAACCTACTGCCACTTACCACTAGAAGCTGACCAATCCCTCAGTGGCAGGATCTGCATTCTGAGGCTATGGCACAGCCCGTGTTTCTTGTCATCTGTGCCTGTCTTTTATCCCGAACAAACAGGCTAATTCCATCAGGGTCCCCCCATTCAATTCCAATGGACTCTAATCAACCTGGAGATTGGGCCACCCTAGGTCTAATTAGGGGCAAAATCATGCTCAAGACAGAGCTTGGGGCATCTTCTCTTAGCATGGGGCACCAAGGAGCATTTCCCTTGGACAGGAATAGTGAGTGTGGTAGGCACCATAATCCACTTTTCTAGTACAGTTTTCACTATGTAACTTAAAATGAGGTACAAGCCAGCAAGGTGGAGGTGAGAGAGAGGGAGAAATCCAGGGCTGGGATGGAATAATTGGGATAGGCTTATCAGAGAGAAATACCAACTTCACCTTTACCTCAACTGTCACTATATTTCTAATGGCTTTCCTGACTTCAACTGTGTTCCTATGAAATATTAGACATTCTTTTATTGCAAAGTTTTCGTATTTATATTAGTTATGTCTAGCTCTATTTTTCCTCCTTTCTATGACTTCTTTAAGGTCAGAAACCAACTTATAAGTACAAGAGCCTAGTGTAGAGGTGGAACCATAAAAGTTTATACTAGAGTGTTGATGGCTATTGAAGTAAACAAGCTCCTAGGTACAGTGATTTAAACATGATATATGGAAGTCTATTGTCCACTTACATAAAGACTCAGATAGGAGTTCCTGATTAATGGGCAGCCTTCCTCTAAGCAGGAATCAGGGATCAAGACCTTTCTATCATATGACCTCACTATCTTCAACATGTGGCTTCCCAGGTCTCCATGATTATTTGCATTGAACTAGAAGGAGGATTCGCCATGCTAGTTTATAAACCAGGCCTGGAAGTGTCATATATCATTGTCATTCACATTCCCCTGGCTAGTATGCAGTCATATGCCCCTCTAAATGCAAGGGTGGTTGAGAAATGTAGTCTAGCTGTGGGCCTGGGAAGAGGAGGAAATGGGTTTGGCATGGAGATAGCTAATCTCTTGAGTCTTGAGCTGGGATATGAAGAAAAAGAAGGATCCAAAGGGATAGAGATGATGGGGATGACCTCTCAGCAGCAGGCATGAGGACTGGAGTATGGAGAGCAGGAAGAGAGGACTGGCTCTGAGGAGCTCAGAATGGAAAATTAGCCTTTTCATCACCAAAGTTTCTGAGATTTCAGTATTTCAAGTGAAGAAAGAGTGCTGTAGTTAAAGATGTTAGCCCTGGATCTGTAATGACTGGTTCAAATCTCAGCTGAGACACTTATCAGCTGTGTTATCTTGCACAAGCTCTCTGTGCTTCATTTTTCTCATCTGTGAAATGGGGATAGAAATACTATCTACCTCATAGGCATGTTGTGAGGATTAAATGAGTTAAAAATAAAAGAGTCTGGCATATAATAAGAATTCAATAAATATTACTATGTGTGTGTGTGTGTGTGTGTATGTGTGTATACATATATATAGTCAAAAGATTTGACTTCGGCTTTGTATTTTGGTCACTAACCAGGAATGTCACAACACTCACTCTTATTAATCTTAATAATCTTAGTACTTTAAACAGTCAGTGCTTTCTTCAGATTGCCTTTGCTGTCCCACCAATTATCAGTTAGTTCTTTAGTGACATTTGGTCGTACATTCTGTATTTTGTGTTATGACATAGATCTTTTCTCTCTTCCATCTTTTGTCTGAAATTTGGCTTATTTGTACAAGGGATATAATGACACTCATTAGTATTGGTAAGACCTAGCTGCTGCCGGCTTTCTAGAGCAAAACCCCACTCATGCTGGCCCTCCTTTCACTGGGGTGTGCTACCCATTAATACAAGGTCATTGTCTGTTCCTTGCCCATTCCTACTCTTGTTTCCTCCTTCCTCTCTGTTCCCATCCTATTGCCCGGTGGGCTGCCTTCCATGGTCAAAGGCTGCCTTGCACATTCCTTACTTGGGCTGCGAGTTCTTGGGGTCCTATGGCAGTATCCCCAAGCCAGCAACTACCCCAAGTGCAAGCCTGACAGTTACCACCATCAGCTGCCAGGAGGGGTGGAGCAGCAGCCTCCGGAGAAGGTGATGGGTAATGGGCGCTGACATTTGATGAACTACCTCTCCACATTCTTCCCTCACAGAGAGGCCCAGCAGAGTGGGTTTGCCAAGTTCTCAAATAAGAAAACACTGTGTTTCCACTCGACTTCACATTCGGAAGTAAACTCGCTGGGCAACTTCTTACATGAGGCTCATGTAACTTTAATGCCTCGTCTTGGCATTGTTTACTTGCCCGGCTGGTACTGGCCCCTCTTTGTGGCCTCCTGGAGGACAGGATTTGTTCCGTGCCTCGAGGGCCTGCCGTCCAGGGTCAGCAGATGGCCTTCTGATTACTATTTCCAGCCCATCTTACCTGACCATTCCCTCACTGTATGAACAGCTGTTTCCTTCACTTCAGTGCTGCCCAACCGGATTGGTGATTTTTCTTCTGCCCTTTGTTTGCACAGAACATAAATCTTTCTCTCTTTCTGACCTGGCCTGCAGTTCCATCCACCTGTGCCCGCCTTGAGCAATACATAACTCTCACCAGGGTCTGTTTCCTTTGCTCGCTTCAGCCTATAAACTAAACTTTCTTCTTTCTTCCACCCACTCTTCTGGGCTGATTCAGCACTCTCCTAGCACCTGGCTGCCAGTTAACACTTAACCACAAAAAATACATTATTTTATGGGTCTGACCTGAACTGGAAACTTCTAACAGAATGAGATATGCACCAGAAATCTCAGTCCCTTTGGCCTCCTTTCTTTTTCTAGAGTCTGAAGAGACTTAATTTACACCAGGTTAGCAGCAACTATGCTAATTGGAAATGAGTTAATTAAATAACTTGATACTTTGAGCTGTCAAAATATAGCCAGTCAATTGAATCAATCCAGTTAAATGTTTAACAATGATGACAAAAATTAGATATGATCTTAAGAAGAAAGGAAAAGGAACCTGAGTTCTTAAGAAGGCACTCTTGTGGTTTCTAGACTATGACTAGTCAAATGCTATTGACTTTTCTCATTGCTGCAACTGTTTCGGTGGTGTTTGGTTTTATAATTTTATTTTGGTTTTCTGGATTAGAGAAGAATCCTGCAACATTTACTTGTAAAATGCTCTCAAAACATTGTTTCTCACCTGCATTTGAAAATCAAGAAAGTGAAGTATTCATGCAATGAAACTGTAGCAATAGGCTGGTCAGAAAGAGGGGACTCAGCTGTGGTGATAGTATGCTTTACAGTGAAATGAATGTGATCCTCTGTTACATTACGATCTAGACTATACCACACATTTACTCATGCAGGTTACTCTCCATGAGTGATAACTGGTTGAGAATGCTTAGCTACCTTTCCATTTTTTTTTTCTGGATAGTAAGCATGTTGGCTTTAAAGATGGATCTCTGTCTCTTTTTTCTCAGTATTTGTTTTGTAGCAGGTCAAGATTTGGTATGTAATTAGGACCTAAGTATCTAAGTGAGAGTTTAATTGATAAGGAGAGTATATGTAGCATAAAGAATGCCTTCAAGTAAGCATCTGGATGGAAAATTCTGACAGTTCATGCATTTGGCAGACCTCTTTTACCTCATGAATTGGCATATTGAATCCATCCCAGTTGAACTAACCGACCATCCCATTTCTTTGATAGAAGAGAATAATAGGTTATGACATATATATGATGGTTTTTATTTTCCAAATGTGTATTTACATCTAATATCTCTTTTGGGCCTCACATTAACCCTGTGAGATAGATAGGTCAGATGTGACCCCCATATTATACAGTAGTCCTTCCTTATCCACAATTTCACTTTCCGTGGTTTCAGTTACCTGCTGTCAACCATGGTCTAAAAGTATTAAGTAGAAAATTCTAGAAATAAACATTCCTGTTTTAAATTACACACAGTTTTGAAATCTTGACCCATTCCACTTGGACGTGAATCATCCCTTTGTCTGTCCAATGTACCCATGCTATATACATTACCCACCCATTAGTCACTTAGAAGCTGTCTTGTCTTTCAGATCAGCTGTCACAATATCACAATGCTCGTGTTCAAGTAAACCTTATGTTACTTAATAATGACCTCAAAGCACCAGAGTAGTGATGCTGGAAATTTGGATATGCTAAACAGAAACCATAAACTACTTCCTTTAAGTGAAAAAGTGAAAGTTCTCAATGTAATAAGGAAAGAAAAAATTATATACTGAGGTTGTTGCTAAGATCCATGGTAAGAACGAAGCTTCTATCCATGAAATTGTTAAGGAGGAAAAAGGACTTTGTGCTAGTTTTTGTTGTTGCACCTCAAACAGCAAAATTTGCAGCCACAATGTGTGATAAGTGCTTAGTTAAGATAGAAGAGGCATTAAATTTGTGGGTGGAAGATATGAACAGAAAATGTATTTTGATTGATGGCAACATGTGGTGCCAGAAAGCACTGAACGTATATGAAGACTTCAGCAAGGGATCCCCTGAAACTAGTGGCACCAAGGCATTTACTGCATGTAAGGGAAAGATTCAGGAATAAGTTTGGATTGAAACATATAAAAATACTGGAGGGAGAGAGAGAATGAGAGGGAGAGGAAGAGGGAGAAGGAGAGAGAGAGAGGGGGATGGAGAGAGTGTGCGAGCAGGCACACACATTCACATAACTTCTATTACAGTATATTTAAACTTTTATCATAGATGTGTATGTACAGAAAAAACATAATATATATAGGGCTCTGCACTCTTTGTGCTTTCAGGCATCTTCTGGGGGTCTTAGAAAGTATCCCCTGCAGATACGGGGGTCTACATTATGCATATTGTGATTCTAAGACCAAGCCACTGTCGAAGAACATCTCTTTCTTAAACATTTATAATTTATATATGATACTTATATTATTTGTCAAGTAAGTAGAACATTCACTTATTCCAAACAACCAGTATTTTGTTCTTAATGGATAGGTGTGTGAAATTTGAGAGAGAACAGGGACAATGGAGCCATCTAGTTGAGTCTTTTCATTTTAAAGATGAGGAAGTCAAAGCCCAGAGAATTGAAGTGACTTGATTAAGGTCTTGTGCTATTTGATAGTAGACTCAGGTCTCCTGCCTTTCAGTCTATTGCCTGTTCACCATGGTGTCATCTCAGCAATGTGAACTTGACCACCCAGCCTTAGGGAGAGGGATAGAAGCCTTCTGGGGAGAAGCGTATCCCAGGGAGGCTGTGAGTCCCTTGCAGTGATCAGGTGTACAAATAAAATCACTATATAATTATAGTTTTCTTTAAGGTATGGAATTTAGGAAAACAATTTACTATCAAAATATTTGAAATAATTATGAATACAGCAATGTTATTTTTATTTAATCCTTCTGCACTGAGGCTTATTTAATAATCTATAAATTCACTAGAATTTAAGATCATGAACTATTTTCTTTGTTGGTTAGGCTCCTGGAACCAAAATCTCACATATTTAAAATAATAATAGAAAATATGTAGTGAGAACTTACCATATCCAAACATTTTACATTTTCTCATTTAATTTTCTCAAGCACCCTATGAAGCTGTTACTAGTATAATCTCATTTGACAAACAAGGAGGCTGAGACTACCTACCTATACCATCGCTAAATGGTGGAGTTTTGATTTAAGTTAACATAGTCTGACTCTAGAACCTACATTTTCAAACATTACTATTCAGCCAACTTAGTCATATTTCAAAAAGAATTTCATAAACTTCTCATGTTGTTTGATTTTTCTGGTAACTATGAAATTCACTTCAAATTAAAAATAAAAAGTTGCTCAATGTTTTCTGCTAGGATTTCTGGATTCAATGACCAAGAAATGCAAAAACAGAAACTCTCCTGAATTAGTTCAAGAGGGTTCTCCAAGGGTGCTGACCACCCAGAAACATAGGACTGCTGGGTATGAAACCTCTAGAAAATTCTGTACCTCTAAAGAAAGTTCTAAGCATGCATAAGGAGCAATCTTTATAAAAACTTTTAATAATCCGGACACTTTGTTTCAGATGATAATGAAAACATATACTTAAAAAGATAATAAACAGTATAGAAGTAATGATTAAACTAGGTCATAAAGCCCAATTTATGTTTTCATCTGTTGTTTCTAAATTGGAAATAGTTATATGTCTTTTCCTGCTTTATTTATTCACTAGGTGTCATCCCCAAAATTTTACCCGCTGATCACTAAAGATTTCAGCATGAGCCCTCATCAACCACCCTGTCAAGCTGCCCATCTCAGGTGAGTACTTGGAATAATTAGCTTTTGATTTTGAAACCATACCAATTTAATAAGGAAGAACCCACAGAGAGCTTAAGCAACCTCACAATGTTTCTCTTAAAACTCCATTTTCCCTTGACTTACTACCAGCTCTGTCAATAAACTTGTGGAAGGAGAAGATATGTAAAATATTATACTTTTCACATTCTGTTTTTCCTTTTAAGTTGCAAACTCAAGCCCGATTGTGCTGCACTCCAACCAAAAGACCCCCTCAGGCAAGAAACACATTATGGGAAGCTATTTATAAGGTTTAAATTATCTATATTAACATACTTAAGACTCACCAGTGTGGTTTCTAGATGCCAGATCCAATCCACAGTGATGCTTCAGTGTTGGGTTGTGTAGTTGACTGCACAGACTCTCTCAGGAGGAAAATGTGGAGTAAGACCCCAGGGCTGGAAGACCCCTGGAGGAGTTAACTAATCTATCCCCCTGCCTCCAGCAGGACCAAAAGCAAAACCCATTTAGGCATCAGCACAGACCTATACGCCTGTTGGTTTACAAAACCTGATTGGTTCCATTTCTTTCCATTTTTAAAGCAAAAGCTGTAGGCAAAGTATAAGAGAAATATTTCTTAATATATATAGACACTCGTATACAGCCAACCCTTGATCATTAAGTATTTATCAGAATTCTTCAATATTAAAAGGATAGCATTAAGGCCTAGCAAGTTAACCCAGTATAGGTAAAAATATAGTGTATGCTCACAAGGAGCTTACAGTTTGGTTAGGAAGTTATGACATACATCAGAAACATTCATATTCCAACTCAAAACAACACTGGATTGTGTTGACGTAGGTATTAGAGACCTAATGAGTACTAGCACAGACACTTATAATCACATTCACTAGGATTTCAATTTCTTTTATATTTTTATGTCCTTGGAGTTCATTCATAGCATTTTGAAATCTTGATTTTAAAAAGGTTGGAGACATCTAATTTTTCTGTCTTGAATTCTTGCCCAGAAATGTATCTGTTCCCTCTATCCCCATTGCAATGCTGGAAATTAATAGAGTCACCAGTTGAATTGACGGAAGGGACCCAGGGAAGCAGGACCAAGGTTTCTAAGTAAGGTTTGGTTCACAGCATTCCTCTAGGCCAAGGGGGGATTTTCTACTGGGGAGAAATGGTTAATGGTCCCTCATTCCTGTCTTTCCTCAAGTGAGGTTAAGAGACTCCCACTTGGCTCAGAAAGCATGGAATTACACCAAAAACTGGGTAGAAAAGCAACCTTTCATTAAGTCATACATTTATTCAATGGGCTGTTATGGGCTAGACTCTGGAGCTACAAAGATTCATGATACTGGCTCTTGTTTTTGAAGAGCTCATATAAAACATACAACCATGAT
>NW_011888866.1:3141592-3146102 GCF_000151845.1 Pteropus vampyrus
AATTGGTAATAGTTATATGTCTTTTCCTGCTTTATTTATTCACTAGGTGTCATCCCCAAAATTTTACCCGCTGATCACTAAAGATTTCAGCATGAGCCCTCATCAACCACCCTGTCAAGCTGCCCATCTCAGGTGAGTACTTGGAATAATTAGCTTTTGATTTTGAAACCATACCAATTTAATAAGGAAGAACCCACAGAGAGCTTAAGCAACCTCACAATGTTTCTCTTAAAACTCCATTTTCCCTTGACTTACTACCAGCTCTGTCAATAAACTTGTGGAAGGAGAAGATATGTAAAATATTATACTTTTCACATTCTGTTTTTCCTTTTAAGTTGCAAACTCAAGCCCGATTGTGCTGCACTCCAACCAAAAGACCCCCTCAGGCAAGAAACACATTATGGGAAGCTATTTATAAGGTTTAAATTATCTATATTAACATACTTAAGACTCACCAGTGTGGTTTCTAGATGCCAGATCCAATCCACAGTGATGCTTCAGTGTTGGGTTGTGTAGTTGACTGCACAGACTCTCTCAGGAGGAAAATGTGGAGTAAGACCCCAGGGCTGGAAGACCCCTGGAGGAGTTAACTAATCTATCCCCCTGCCTCCAGCAGGACCAAAAGCAAAACCCATTTAGGCATCAGCACAGACCTATACGCCTGTTGGTTTACAAAACCTGATTGGTTCCATTTCTTTCCATTTTTAAAGCAAAAGCTGTAGGCAAAGTATAAGAGAAATATTTCTTAATATATATAGACACTCGTATACAGCCAACCCTTGATCATTAAGTATTTATCAGAATTCTTCAATATTAAAAGGATAGCATTAAGGCCTAGCAAGTTAACCCAGTATAGGTAAAAATATAGTGTATGCTCACAAGGAGCTTACAGTTTGGTTAGGAAGTTATGACATACATCAGAAACATTCATATTCCAACTCAAAACAACACTGGATTGTGTTGACGTAGGTATTAGAGACCTAATGAGTACTAGCACAGACACTTATAATCACATTCACTAGGATTTCAATTTCTTTTATATTTTTATGTCCTTGGAGTTCATTCATAGCATTTTGAAATCTTGATTTTAAAAAGGTTGGAGACATCTAATTTTTCTGTCTTGAATTCTTGCCCAGAAATGTATCTGTTCCCTCTATCCCCATTGCAATGCTGGAAATTAATAGTCACCAGTTGAATTGACGGAAGGGACCCAGGGAAGCAGGACCAAGGTTTCTAAGTAAGGTTTAGTTCACAGCATTCCTCTAGGCCAAGGGAGGATTTTCTACTGGGGAGAAATGGTTAATGGTCCCTCATTCCTGTCTTTCCTCAAGTGGAGTTAAGAGACTCCCACTTGGCTCAGAAAGCATGGAATTACACCAAAAACTGGGTAGAAAAGCAACCTTTCATTAAGTCATACATTTATTCAATGGGCTGTTATGGGCTAGACTCTGGAGCTACAAAGATTCATGATACTGGCTCTTGTTTTTGAAGAGCTCATATAAAACATACAACCATGATTCTGTGGCAAAGGGCAATAATCGAGGCAGGAGGGAGAACGGGGAAATCAACATGAGGTCTGCAGAATGTTTCATAAATTATGTAACATTTAACTAGGTTTTGGAGGATAGGGGATTTCATCAGATGGAGATGGTATAAGAATCATTCTAGGCAGAAGGGATAATGGGTGCAAACTAGTGGCTTTGGGACATGGTGTGGTCAGAGAATGACAAGGAGAAGAAGAGCTGTGTAAGGGGTGAGGAGTCGAGGCTGGAATAATGGTTTGGTGACCATATTATAAAGGGCCTTTTGGAAAACTTGGTTTGGGAATTTGGATCTGATCTAGAGAGAAGAATGAGGACAAGGAATGGGAATCAGTTAAAGCTCTTAAACAAGACATGCTTGCATTTATGTTTTAGGAAGATCACTCCAGCAGCCAGGGTGTGGAGGGGATATTGAGGTGGGAAAAGCCCAACACAACGAGACTGGACTGGAGGCCTTGACAATAGTCTAGGTGAGAGAAGATAAGGGCTGAGCAAAGGTGGAGAGGGAATGGCCTCAGGAGATGGGTGACATCACTAGAGATGACAGAATTTAAAGACGGGACCTTTCGGGCAAAGGAGAGAAAAAGCTTGGAAAGTGCTCAACTTTTTCTCTTGAGATACATGGAGATAAAATTAATGTGAGAAGAGGAGGAAGTCTGGATGGGGTGTAGAGCCAAGGAGTTTTTGAAATGAATTTAGTTGTAGACATGCTGTATTTGTGGGACAAGTAGTTGGTGATGTTTAGTTCAGGCGAAAATATGTCAGACTGTAGAGCTGAGGAGTGACACAGGTGGGACGGGACAACTCAACTCTCCATGGACGACAGAATAGCGGGTATAGTTTTGGGAAATGCTGCTGCTGCTAGGGGAGTCTGTCTGTCTACATCCCTAGAGATAGTTGTGGGTTCATTAACCTCAGCCCTGTTGTGGTTCATGCGGGTCAACACTTCCCCAGTCTTTCTACCAAGATGTCCCTGTATCACAGAAGAGACTGAGGTCTAGGGGATAGGGAGAAATTTTCTTTCAAGTGCTTCTTTTATCTGAAAAATGTATTTAATGTCTGAATTTTACTACATAAAATATCCCTATTTGTTTTGATGTACATTATGTTTTAAACTATTTACCAGTTCAATTATGCATGTTAACTTTCCCCACCTGAATCTATGCATATCCAAGGAGGTGTGCCATGGTTATCCCTGTGGCCTTGGGTGCCCTTGGCATGTGGCTGCCTTGGTTTGTGAAGTACAGATCAAACCGAGATCTGACCATTACTGTGGTCAGCTCTTCTCCTATTGACAAAGAGCCTCCTGATTCCCACATGGTTAGGTTGTAATAACCCAGAATTCCTGAGCCTTACCCTTGGGTAGGGTGTGAGCAAATGCTGACTTTGTAATAAGAAAAAAAAAAAAAAAAAAAAACCTAGAGCTGGTCCTTTTTCCTTTCCTTTTTTTTCAAAAAATGATATTATGTATTTGACCTTTTAAAAATTATGAAGATAGGACAGAAAGAGAAAAAAGTGGATGATATACAAGTGCATAAAATATCAAATATATGTTGCTACTTTCCTCCCTGTACTGTCTGCTTCCCTCAACCTCCACTCCTCAGGGGTGACCTAGCTGAATAATGGGTGTGTTATATTTCCTTGCTACTCAAAGTAAGGTCAAGTGGCTGGCAGCCTCACCTGGGATCTTGTTAGAAATACAGAGTCTTAGACCCCACCTGACCTACTGAATCAGAATCTGCATTTTAAGAAGATCCCCAGGTGATTCCTATGCACGTTCAAGTTTGAGTAGTTTTTGAATCTTCAAATGCTGTTGCAGGAGGAGGTCAACTTGCAACTGGCTGTGGAGCATCGTCTCTGCCCTGCAAGGGATCCATCTCCTCCTGGGCAAGGGGTCACCAGCCAACTTGGTTGTTTAAAGATCCCATCTATTCCTTTCACTCTCTCTGTCCTTAGATTTCCAGGAAAACAAAACAAATTAAAAAACCCAGAGGAATAATTTCTAAATTGTAAACCCATTTGAACAAAATCCAGCTCTCCTGGTGTTTCTTGGAAGTCACTAGGAAAGGAGGAAGACCAGCTTCTTGTGACAAATAACTCAGAGTTTCTAGCTACCATTGCCATTGCCACTACTGGGGAGCTCATGGCGAGGTTGCTGGTGGAGGTTTTACATCAAGGCCCAGTGTGAGGAGATTAAAGCAGAGACTCATAGATAAGACACCTAAATTCATTATAAAATTTTAAGAACTGGAAGCCGTCTTGCTGTGAAGGGAACTGTTTGTATATTGTTGGCGTGAATCCAGGGGACCTAGGTCATAAAGATTTAAGTCTGCTCTTCAGGACTCTGACATGATGCAGTTAATTTTGCTGGTTGCATTGACTATAGATCTTGGGATTGGGCACAGTAGTCTACCTTTCTCTTTTGTGTGACATCATGGCTACCATGGAAGCTCAGATATGCTGGGCAATCTAAAACAATTACAAAGGGTTAAGCCATGATCAGAGCCACCGCGCTGTTCCTCTGGAGATGCTGAAGGTTTAATTGAAGGGAACTGGTAGTAGTAAAACATGTATGAAATTCCTAAGAGGACAATGGAAATTAGACCCATTTATTTACTCATTCAACGTGTAAATTGAGCACAGAGCAGGCTAGTGTTTTTCAGCATTTTAAAACCTATGCTTTCTTTTGATATACCTAAAATTCCTCTCCTTCATTGCCACGATTATGATACACTCTTTATCACCTCCCTCTCACCTCCACCATCTCCATCAAAAATCAGTGTGTTTTGTGTATCCTCACCAGCTAAGACAATTTTTTTGGACTTTAGTTTCTGTGCTATGAAAATATTGGTCATATTTTCATTTTTCAACTATAAAAATATAATATGGATTATGTTTTCTCAAACTACACGTTGTCTCCCTGTCCTACCTGGGGAGTTTGATCTCTTCAGAGGGAATCACTTTAGTGC
>NW_011888866.1:3146152-3148315 GCF_000151845.1 Pteropus vampyrus
CAAAGGGTTAAGCCATGATCAGAGCCACCGCGCTGTTCCTCTGGAGATGCTGAAGGTTTAATTGAAGGGAACTGGTAGTAGTAAAACATGTATGAAATTCCTAAGAGGACAATGGAAATTAGACCCATTTATTTACTCATTCAACGTGTAAATTGAGCACAGAGCAGGCTAGTGTTTTTCAGCATTTTAAAACCTATGCTTTCTTTTGATATACCTAAAATTCCTCTCCTTCATTGCCACGATTATGATACACTCTTTATCACCTCCCTCTCACCTCCACCATCTCCATCAAAAATCAGTGTGTTTTGTGTATCCTCACCAGCTAAGACAATTTTTTTGGACTTTAGTTTCTGTGCTATGAAAATATTGGTCATATTTTCACTTTTCAACTATAAAAATATAATATGGATTATGTTTTCTCAAACTACACGTTGTCTCCCTGTCCTACCTGGGGAGTTTGATCTCTTCAGAGGGAATCACTTTAGTGCAGGTGAAATTCTGGAAATAATCATCTTGGAAAGATCAAGCCCGAGATCTCAGAAAAACATGGAGGCAGCTTCTTCCATTAGATAAAGAAGACAAGATAGTGTAGATAATAAAGTTTTAGGTTATAATTGGTTTTCTCAAATATGCTTTCCTCCAAATCCCTTTATGGATCAAATATGATTCTGGGAAGGCATGTTTGGCTATTTCTACATTATAATTTCAGCCAGGCTTGCCAACATCTGGAATTTCTTTACTAAGGAACCACTTTACTTTTCCCATGAGAAGTTACTAGTTTTAAAAGCCCTGAGAAATGCCCTCTCAGACAATGAAAGTCCCACTGATGTATAAATGATTGATCAAGATCTTTCCTTAAAGTACATTTCAATGTGGGGGGAGTGAAAGAGCTTGAGAGCTTTGTGTATCTGAAAAAGAAGTTGGAAAAAGAAAAGCCACAGAAAAAGGAGACACAGGATATTGAAGACAGATGTGGCTGGTGTAACAGTTATCCTATAGGAGTTTTCATGTTTTGATGTGCTCTGACATCTCCTTTCCATGCATAAGTGAAAGGCCAACATGATGTTTCCATTTAGTATCCCAATATCATATCTGACATGTAGTAGATGCTCAATAAATGTTGATAGAACGAATTCTTAAAAATATGACTTTGTATCGTCTCTAACTCTTGCTACCTGTGACAAAGGAAATAATGCTCAGTGGGCAGATGGCTTGTTACATCCCTGGGAATTAATCTGATGTACAGATTTCATCTGGGCATCTTAAGAAAACTTTACAGAAAAAGATAATTTTCAGAAAATATCTGTAAGACACATAGAACAAATGTCAGAAGCTTGATTATTAGCTTTGCTACTATTTTCCATGTCTCAGTTTTCCATCTGTAAAAATGTAGTGGAGAGTATTTCATAGAGTTGTTGTAAGGATTAAATGAGATGTATAGGATGTGAGGCACAGGAACTACCACTATATAGATGTGAAAAAATATACAGTTATCCCAAAATTATTCATGATAGGTGTAAAATCAAGCGGGGCTCTGAGTTCTCTGCCAATTTAAATTCTTCTGGGGTAACGATTTTTAAGCCTGTGGATTCTTTGATCAGCAGGATATTTCACAAGCATAGAGTGGTCCTTTATGGAGTCAGGCAGGGTGGGAATGCTCGTTTTTGACCAGCCCATGTAGGAATATGACTCACACCAGGGGTTAACTCAGAGGCACTAGAATCTCTTCACATTGAGAAGGCCTTTAGATTTAAGGCAGATGTTATAATAATGTTTTCAGGAGCTGTAGGCTTTTGCAGGGCTTGACCTGGTGGTCTGAAAGCTAAATGTTCAGGTATCTGGTGACTTATTAGAGGCAAAGGATTTTGACTTTTTCTTGGTAACTGCACAGCTTTAGTCAGGGCCTTCTAGAAGCTGGTAGATATTTGCCAAGTAAACGAATGTATGCCCACATGAAGGCTAATCAGAGAAAGGAACTAGAAAGGTTAGGATTGCAGATAGAGAACCAACACAGAGAAAGCGAGGCTGGTGATGGATGAGGACAAGGTTGGCGGTTCAAATACATGAAGCAGTGTCAAGGGGATACCAGAGCAAAGGTCACGCTCAGGCCAGTTTCCATGGAGATTTTTGTGTTGGTGGCACCCTAAACTCCACATTCTGTAT
>NW_011888866.1:3148365-3152168 GCF_000151845.1 Pteropus vampyrus
AAGCTAAATGTTCAGGTATCTGGTGACTTATTAGAGGCAAAGGATTTTGACTTTTTCTTGGTAACTGCACAGCTTTAGTCAGGGCCTTCTAGAAGCTGGTAGATATTTGCCAAGTAAACGAATGTATGCCCACATGAAGGCTAATCAGAGAAAGGAACTAGAAAGGTTAGGATTGCAGATAGAGAACCAACACAGAGAAAGCGAGGCTGGTGATGGATGAGGACAAGGTTGGCGGTTCAAATACATGAAGCAGTGTCAAGGGGATACCAGAGCAAAGGTCACGCTCAGGCCAGTTTCCATGGAGATTTTTGTGTTGGTGGCACCCTAAACTCCACATTCTGTATAGAAACTGTAGGTTTTCAGAGGGCCTCCCCACAGGCAGCTTGATCCTGACATTGGAGCATCTTGGGTCACTTTGGGGAGGTGATTTGAGGAGAGGCCGAGTCTGGGTCATCTTTGATTTCCTTGTCTGTTTTGCATGCCGGCCGCCTCCCGGCAAAAGAAGGAAAAAAAAGCCTTGGATGCCTGGGATCGCTTCTGTATGAGTCACTTTTGGCTGCAGTTGGCTGTTTCTGTGCATGGTAGGACGGAACTTCTGTTGAATGCTTTGATCATGTCCTAAGTAGTGATTCTTTTTAAATCTTTCTTCTCTTAACTTGAGAGATACCACTTGGCACTGGAAGCAAACACTCATGACCTGGCCTCATAGGTCCAGAGAGAGGTGAACCCAGACTTGTGCAGCATTTCTTTATTTATCCTTAAAATTTTTTATTATGGAGAACAGGACCCTCCATGTACTCGTCAAATGACTTCAACAGTTATCAGCTCCCATGTACCGCCTCCCCTATTCGTTGAAGTAAATCCACACAGAATGTCATTTCATAGGCTAAAGGTTCAAAATTATTATCGCCACCACATCATCATGAGTATCAAAGCTTCCTTTGAGAATCTGATAAAAACTAAAGACTTTCTTCACCAGAAACATGTACCCACACATCTGCACCCAAAATCTTACATATTCTTTCAAGGGATTCACAAAATTCCTAAAACCCTGCCAAGGATCTCATCTTAAGAAACTCTGCTTTAGACTGATGTAGTCAGCTCTGGTCTTTATTCTTGGACCCCATCAGGAAAGAAGAGTGTCTTGTGTTGTGATTAACACAAGAACAATGTGATGTTCTATTGCAGAATGGGGAAGCACAGGTCCTTGCTAAGAGAAGCTGAAGTCCATCCTGATTTGTTAATTTAGCTCATCTCTGAGGTGTCACTTACATTAATATGAAGCACAAATTATATTTTCAGTGAAGGTGGAAGTAGCTTAAAACCTTTCAAAGCAATACTTATGAATATGTATTAAAAAGTTAGTCTGGGTTTCTTGAAATAGCAGATACTTTTAATGAATATTAATGAGGGAATACGAGACTAAAAGAGATAGTGGGTTATAATACCAATGCACCAAAATTGAGAAAGATAAATTTTAACAAAAATAATTAAAATAATTGATCTAATATAATTTTTATGTTTCAAATTTTTAAGAGACAAGAAATTGCTTTGCAATTCAAGGTCAGCAGATTACATGTTTAAATGCCAGCTCAGTTACAACTGCGCCATTATGAACTTTTACTAAATATTGAAAAATCTATGTGGGCTATACTTCGATTTCCCAATTTTGCTCTTTTTAAGAGAGAAAAGTTAAAAGGTGAATCCATCACCAAGTTGGTATTTAAGTTCATAATCGGAATGACCAGCATAACATTTAAGATACAAGCTGCTGAAAATAATTGATTATCACACGTATAGTCAATGTCATTAACATGTGGCAAAAATTACAGTATAAATATGAAAGTCAGCATAAAATACACTTGCTTGGAAGTACTAAAAATTATATTATTAGGTACCAAACTGATGTCTTTTAATAAAGCTTGAGAATCATTTCCTTCCATTCTTGCTAACGACCTTTTCTTCTTTTGCAAACTGCCCGTCCAGTTCTCTCTGCTGTGATTGGCCACTCCTCTCCATTACATAAGTGTTCTTGACTGTTTAGAAAGATAGAAATGGCCATTACTCATTAGACTACCGTTGACTAAATCATTATCCTCTAGGTGGCTTTATCAGGGGGATCTGAGCTCATGAACTCACTTTTGAAGATATTTACTCATTTTCTGCCCCTCCATTTTCAGCCTAGTTTATTTCATAGGATTGAGAATAAGCTTGCTAACATCTGACTTGACACCTCATATATATGCATGCACACACATGCACATACACACACAAACTTTTTCTTTCCTCTGTACGAGTTCAGACTTGCATTAAGAAAGTAATGTAGATCTAACTTTTCTAGATATTTATAATAGGAGAGTTTTCAGGTTATCTTTAGTCTTTCCTGATTTGTTAATTTAGCCCATCTCTGAGGTGTCACTTAACATTAATAACATAAATTTGACTGAATTTCCTTCTGTCTCTGTTTGGCCTTGTCTGGGGCTGACTCCATCCTTAGGTTCCATATCATAGTTTCCTAGAGAGCTCTAGACTTCTCTGTCATGGTACCCAGATGACATCAACAGTTTCAGATGTTCATACCAACAAATCCAGAGGAAATGATGGTCCCTTCTAGTAGCTCTCCTAGAAGAAAGAAAAATTTTACTTTGCTGGAACACCTTGGGTCTCATTGGTTCATACTGGGCTGTATGCCCATCCCTGAGCAAATCACTACAGCTGGGGATGGCATACGCTGAGTTGGCTGAAGCCCTCAGGGAGACCACCCCTCTCTCTAGAGTGGAGGTCCGACCTGCCCAAGCCACATGAATGATAATGGGACAGAAATTCAGCGTATTGATATCCAGAAAGAAGAGAATGTGTGTAGGACAGCAAACAACAGATGTCCATTTATCTCCTTTTTGCTCTCGCTTGGATAAGTGTTTAATAAAATGTATGCACGTGCTTATTATGCTGAAATTTGGGGGTTGCAATGGTGACATTATCAAATGGGGGTCAGGAAAAAGATATGTATTATCTTTACATGGAGGCAGAAAAAAATTGTATCAGTATTTTTTAGGTGAGCAATAAATCTGTTGTTATGAGGACTGAAAAGTTCTAAAAGCCTAGAAGTATGATGTAATACCAGCAGTTGATGATACTACTACTACCATAAATTATATAGTTATATAGCAATTTACCATGTAACGCTTTTATATTCATTTACATTTAATAGTATGTATAAGGCTGGTATGAATTTCATTCCTAGTAGCAGAATCCCACAAACATACCAAATAACCTAATGATTTGTGGAAGTAACAGCTTGTTCTAAAATTAAAATGTTATTTTGCTATGGAAGTAACTATGTGCCTTAAATGACAATACATTAGCTACTCAAAGTTTTATGTACAAATATATTTATAATAACAAAAAATTGGAAACTGTCTATTGAACACTAATAGAATGGTTAAATAAATCATGGTTTATCTATTCCATTGCATTATTAGTAGATGATTTTAAAATGATGCCCTCAAACAATGTTTAATGACAAGAAAAATTCATTATGTAAGTTATAAAAACAATTTAAAAATCTGAATAAACCAATGTTCAGTATGTGTCTAATATCCCAAATAAACGTATAGGGATGAAACATGTACACAAACATAGGGGGAATTTAATATTCAAAATGTTGAACAACGTTATAGCGGGCACTAACCAAGCAGAATGGACTTCTGTTCTCAATCGGTGTGGCCATGCCCGTACTTACTCAGAAAAGTAACAGGGGTAACACAATGGGAGAGAATTTACTTCTTTTTACTTAAAAAGTT
>NW_011888866.1:3152658-3154670 GCF_000151845.1 Pteropus vampyrus
TCAAATTTTTTCTCTGTCAATGGAGGAAAATAGTTACATTTATTTAACATTCACTATGCACCAGGCCCTATTATAAGCACTTTTTTTAGATGATCTCCTTTCATCTTCACAACCGTCCCATCAAGTAGGTGCTACCTATACATTGTCTTCAATATATAGATAAGGCTTAGAGAGATCAAGTACTTTGTGCAAGCTCGCACAGCCAGCAGTGGTGGAACTTAGGTTTGATCTGAGAGTTTGAAGCCACATATTTGCTCTTAACCACTTCATTATCTTGCTGCCATTGTTTCATTCATGAGTGCAAGAGTAGCATAACCTAAAAATAAGAGTGGTGATATACTGTTCTTTCATACACACCCACCCCAAAGGAGCATGGTGAGTGCCTAATAAATGGTAGATGATATTTATTATTATCGAAACTGTTGGCATTTAAAATATTTTCTAGCAGACAATGCTCCTGGAGTAGGGCATAGTGCCTGTTATCTGTAGGAATTGCTTGCTCTCTTTCTTTGTAGTAATACCTATGATCTTATGCTTCAGTTTTCTTTGTCATTAGAGATAGTAATGATATCTACCTTTCAGGCTGTGTGAAATTAAACAAGTTAAAACATCCAAAACCCTTTGATCAAAGCTTGACAAAGAGTAAGAACTAAGTAAATATGAGTTGTTGCTGTTTCATTGTAACTTTTTCACTTAAGGACAGAAATATCGGCCTATGAGGGAGCTATATAAGGAGGTTTGAACTAGTTCATCAGCGAGGCTCACATGACATGGAAAGGCCAGGCACGGACTCTTCTACCATAAAAGTCCACATAGAACATTCAGTCACTGTCTTCATTTCTAGGACTAATATTTTTTGCACTATATATTCTAAATTCCACCCCACCCCCCGAATACCTTCTTCCTAAAGGCCCTGCTTTGCTCTGTAGATTGGTTATGACTTTCCCTGATCAATTTTGCACACAGTGACCTTATGTTGTTGATTTAAGGTTAGCTTAGAGTGAATTTCAGCCCGCATGGATTTCAGCAATTGATTGTAAATTCATTCATAATCTGGCTGAGGTGAAGAAAATTTTGTCCAGTGGTTTGATGATAACAGAGTGTGAGGCTAATGGGGTATTAATTGAGCAGTGAATGCCTAATTAGGAATCACAGAGGGCTTGTGCTGGCAGCATGGGTAGTGAAGGTACTCAGTGAAGGCTGAGTTGTAGGTTTTGGAAAAGGACTAAGCTTGGCCATTTCAGCACTTTTCTTGCAACCCCACGGTCCTTGTCCTTCCAAATTTTCTGGGCAAGTGGCAGCTGTTGTGACAGAAATCTTGATTTGTGGAAGTTGAAAGGATGGTGACAGAAAGCTCTTTCCCATCCTGAGGATGAAGTGGATGAGCAATTGATTTCTGGGGCAGGCATCCTCTAATTGATTGTGCACTCCCTGATAACTTGGGGAGCTGCTAACATTTTTGGAAATGGGAATATATTTAAAATTCTAACATAATTTCTAGCTATTTCCAACCTCCCATATGTATATTGCCAAAAGTGAATTTTGAGAGCAGTAGTGGGAAAACACTGCCTGGGGATAAAGAAAAGTTACCCCAGGAGTCTGGTTTCTATATTAATTTATTTCACAATAAGAACAAATTCCTTTCTCAAGGGGAGTATTTGATAGAGTAATTGAACTAGGGAACAGTCACTGTTTCATTTCATTTTTTCTCTCTTATTTAAACTTTCTTTGTAAAGCAAAATGTTATAAATCTTCCTAAAAGAGCAGCTTAAACAAGATATGTGGGCTATGAGGTATATATTTTATGTGTGTGTATACATGTGTAAAATAAATATTATACATGTATATTCATTCATTTATTGTTGTTGGATCTCAGAACAATATTTCCACAATCAAAAGAGAAAATTAGAAATACACGAGATCGGAAACAATCTGATCACACATATTTCCAGATTTAGGGAGCGAGTAGATCACCCTCCGTCTACATGTTGTGGATCATGAGCAAAGCCATA
>NW_011888866.1:3155235-3158126 GCF_000151845.1 Pteropus vampyrus
GTTTACAAAAACTTTAAAAAGAGAGGAAAACAGAAACAAAGGCAATGGACGAGTGCAAAAAATAAGTTAATTGTAAGGAGAATAATGTTTCAAATAGACATTAAATCTGTTACTATAATATTACTATTTCTGTTATTATAAAGACAACATGGCACTATAGAAAACTGAGAAACTGACAAAAAGTTGCTATATTCATTTCCCCAATATAAAAGTTATTCTTTAAAAAAAATTTCTTTTAACAATCTCATTTTATAGATTAAGAAACTATTATTTCCAAAAATTAACTGGCTTGCTCATGATGACACAGCTCATACAGAACTCATCAAGACTGACAAATAGAACACACATTTAGGGAAGGTTGATAAATTCTATTATAGAGTTCCTTGCTGATTTTTAAATGCCATCAATTCATACAAGCCTGTGTCTAATAAAGACTCTACATGATCAGTACATTCCACTGGGCTTACTTTAGGAATGAGAATTCTTCTGGACATCTCTGAAGCTCTAGAATAAATTATAAAAAAAGAACTGGGCCAGACTCCAGGATTCCTATCCCTAAACCCAGCCCTTCCCCTCCTACACTGTGGTACTTTACTAACTGAATTAAGTCTAGAATGGATAGAGTTAATAGTTTTCTCTGAATGACTCGTTTTCCTAGATGAGGACGACAGCTTCTTTTCATGTGAAAATAAATTTAGGTTGGGAAATAAAAGAAGCAACTCCATGATGCAGTTAGTATAACGGTCTTTTGATGGTAGATGAGGAAATCAAGATCCATTGAGTTTGGTCTTAATGTTGATCTATGAACCTCCAAAGCCCATGCTTCAAACACTAATGGCATAGGTGGAAAATATGTGGGAGTTCTATTACCAGTCCTCAATTTTATGTCTTGCCAGATATTGCTAGTCAATCAAGATACCCTTTCTCCTTATGTCCTGACTCAGCCTCAGAATCCTTCTCAACACAGCATTCTGGGTGACTGCTACCAACCAGTGGGAACTGACATAACATAAAACTTTCTGTCTGGGCGACTGCTACCAACCAGTGAGAACTGACATAATGTGAAACTTGCTGTCGAACCTGGCACTGCAGTATACTCCTTCTCTGAAGTAGGTTCATGTATTGCACGGAGCCCTGAACGTCTGCCTCTATCACTATGTGAATCCGTGAGCAAATCCCTTAAACTCTTAGAGCCTTAGTCTCCTCATTATAGAGGAGAACAATACTTAGCCATGTTCTAAGGTGGATGTGAGGAACACACTCAATGAGAAAACATATGTCAAAGCACTCGGTAAACTGTTCAAATGTAAGGATAATAAGAATTACTTTTTACAGTTTAGAAAAACTTTTTAGTTACATAATTCATCATACCTTTAGATATTTACTATTTTTAACAAAGTTTAAAATGCTTTCATTGTTAATTATCTCATTTACAGTTTGGACACCCAGAAGTGGAGAAATTTGCTAAAATTGTGCAAATAATTGTGCAAAATAATTTGCTAATTATTTTTTTCAGTCTCTCCCTTTCTATGGTACTAACATTGCTACTTGCCCCACCACATGAGGCTGCCTTCAATTACTGTAAAGTGGGTCTGGCTTGTAATGTGCTTTTCCTTTCTTGGACAGTCTTAACTCCATCCCTTTCCCTGCTCCTAGCACTGGGAAATCAAGTAGGGGAATGGTTTGCAAAGGCATGAGCAAGGTAAAAACCACCAGAGAACGTGCCCTACACCAGGGCTAAAATCAGTGGAGGAACTTGTTCCCATCTGTGCTTGCAGGGGTTTGGGACAGAGTAGTTACTCAGACTTGGAGAGGATGGCCACTTGAGAGGAGCTGGGATCTTTGGCAGAGGAATGATTGCAGCCTGTGGCACCCTGTAACCCAGGAGAAAGAGAACCATACTTGGAAGGCAAGGGAGCTGTTGTTGTGGTGCATATGCTCTGTCTCTTTGGCACAGAGAGGTGGAGAAGGGAGAGACTGGGGTACGCAGGAGACACCCAGAGCAGTAGGCATTGAGAAAGATAAGTAGAGTGATATCTAGAGGAATGAGATTTATTTGGGGCTTTGATAGGAGGTAAAGAGGAGAGGGGTAAGGGGACATGTGATCTCTAGGTCTTGACAGTCCAGGTGAGAAGAGTGCCATATTTTGCAGAGATGTCAGACTGAGTCACTCCGCTGGAGTGACATAGAGACCAGATATGAAGCTCTGAAATCAACCATATATACTCTTAGGCTCTCCAAGCTGCCTTTCTGAAACAAGTGGGATTGCCAGAAAGTTTAATATTGGCACTTAACTTCCTTAGTTTCTAAAAGAAATGTCTTCCTAGGTCAGTGATATAATGCTCTGTCATCAATATTTTTTATAAAGATATAATTGAGATATAATATATGTTAAGTTTAAGATGTACAACATGTTGATTTATACTCATATATTATGAAATGATTACCATCATAGCATTAACTAACACCTTCATCACCTCACATAATTACCATTTCAATTATGTGGTGAGAACCTTTAAGATCTACTCTCTTAGCAACTTTCAAGTATATAATACAGTATCGTTGCTTATAGTCACCATGCTGTACATTAATCCCCAGAACTAATTCATCTTATAATTAAAAGTTTATACCCTTTGACCAACTTCTCCCCATTTCTCCCAATCTCTGGCAACCATCATTTGATTCTCTTTTCTATGAGTTTAGCTTTTATAGATTCCAAATATAAGTGATATCATACAGTATTTGTCTTTCTTTTGTCTGACTTATTTCACTTAGCATAATGCCCTCAAGTCCATCCATGTTGTCGCTAATGGCAGGGTTTCCTTCTTTTTCATGGCTGAAGAATATTTCATTATACACACACACACACACACACACACACACACACACAC
>NW_011888866.1:3158821-3186334 GCF_000151845.1 Pteropus vampyrus
TTTGTTGTGCAGAACCTTTTTAGTTTTATATAGTCCCACTTATTAATTTTTGCTTTTATTGCTTTTGATTTTTGTGTTGTATCCAAAAAGTAATTGCTAAAACCAATGCCAAAAAACTTTCTTTTATGTTTTCTTCTGAGATTTTTATGGGTTGGGTCTTATTTTTAAATCTTTAATTCATTTTAAGTTAATTTTTGTGAGTAGTATAAGATAGGGGTCCAATTTCATTCTTCTGCATGTGGTTATCTAGTTTTTCCAGCACCATTTATTGAAGAGACTATCCTTTCTCCATTGAGTATTTGTAGCTCTTTTATCAAATATTAGTTGACCATTTATGTGAGGGTTTATTTTTGGTATTTTAATTCCATTCCATTGGTCTATTTTTATGCCAGTACCATACTGTTTTGGTTACTATAGCTCTGTAGCAGAGTTTGAAATCAGGAAGTATGATGCCTCTAGCTTTGTTTTTCTTTGTTACGATTGCTTTGGCTATTCAGGGTCTATTGTAGTTCCATACACATTTTTGCATTGCTTTTCTTTAATTTTTTTTTTTTTATTTCTGTGAAGAATGCCATTAGAAGTTTGAATAGAAATCACATTAAATTTATAGACAGCTTTGAGTAGTATGGACATTTTAAAAATATTAATTCTTATTCACAAACGTGATATCTTTCCATTAATTTGTGTCTTCTTTCTTGCATCAGATTCATATACTTTTCAGTGTACAGATGTCTTACTTTCTTGGTTAAATTTATTCCTAAGTTTTTAATTGTTTTTGATGCTAATGTGGATAGGATTGTTTTCTTTATTTCTTGTGCAGATATTTTTGTGTTATTGCATATAAACCCAATATTTCTATGTGTAAAGAAGATGGAATCTCTTCTCTTTTCGACTCCAGATTACTGTATGTTAATTTTGTAGCCTGCAACTTAACTGAACTCATTGATTAGTTGTAACAGTTTTTGTTGTTGTTTGTGTAGTCTTTAGGATTTTCTCTATATAAGATTGTATTACCTGTGAACAAAGTCAGTTTTACTTTTCCCTTTCCAATTTGGATGACTTTTCTTTTCTTGCCCGGTTGCTCTGGCTAGAACTTCTAGTACTGCATTGAATAGGAATGGTAAGAGTGTGCATCCTTGACTTGTTCCTGACCTTAGAGGAAAAGCTTTCAACCTTTTATTGTTGAGTATGATGCTAGCTTATAGGAAATAAAAAAAATATCTTGAAACAAATAAGAATGGAAACACAACATACCAAAACTTATGGGATGTAGCAAAAGCAGTTCTAACAAGGAAGTTTATAGTGATAAATACCTACATTAAGAAAAAAGAAAGCTCTCAATAAAATGTCCTCAGTGTTTTACCAAAAGTTGAGCTTTTCGAAAAGTCACTCCAAGAACACTTCTTTCATTAAGTTATTACTGAGAAATGATGATGATTATCAAGTTGTTCAATGAATGCACCATGAAGTTCTTGAAAATAAGCCTTTATCATGTGTGATCATTAAACCACCTGCAAAAAAATTACCAGGAGTTGGTATTGAAAATGTGGATTCCTAGGTCGCAGGCAGAATTACTGAGTCAGAGTCTGCAGGGGAATCCTAGGAATTTGTTTTACACAGGCTTCCCAGGTCATTTCCTACACTTGGAGAACCACATTTTCAGTTTTACACAAGAGAAAGCAGCATTTCTCCAATCCTAAGTAATTGTGTTTATCTCACATGACTTTGAACTCTGTAGCTTTTGGTTCAAGTATCTCTCTTTTTTAACTTAGCTCTAATCATTCTATCCTTGTTTTAATTTTTTACTATTTTTTATTATTTTTTGTTTTAATTTTTAAAGAGTATATATAAGCCATCTCAGATAGTTTTAGAAGTTGACAAGGTATGAATAATTAAAGAATAAAGCTAGGGTATTATAAAATAATAGTTTCCCTCCTGCCGTTGACTCGTATATACTTTTTTCAGGCTGTGCAGTTTTTTTAATGTGAAATTTTACTTTTTGATAAAGTTCTTTTAAAACTTACACCTTTGACTTAAAAGCTTACATTCTAACTTATTCATTTGCATACTCCAGTTTGACTCTGGGCCTGCATTCCCAGCATGTCCAACTAATTGCACTTACTTAAAAACATGTCTCATTTCCTAGGTATCTCTCTCGGGATCTGCAAGGAGTCCAATTGTGAGTGTACAAGACTAAGGTTGTGGGGGAAGGGGTCCCAGAGATGCTGGGACCCCTTATGGCCTGCTTTGCACCAAACACGTTTTCCAGGTACCCTTGGAAAGTAAAGGTGCAGTGAAAATATTCATCTGTCCTTAGTGTCAGACAAACTTGGTTTAAGTCCTAACTTTGTCATTGACTGCTGTGTAAGTAACTATGGACTTGGTTCTTAACCTCTTAAGCTTTGGTTTCAGAGATTTCGATGGAGAAAATAGCAGCCATAGTGGCAGATTAGATAAAGTGGGTGAATGAAGAATGAAGCCAAGGTAATGCTGAGACTATTTTTTTGGAGGTCAGAAAAAGGGATTATTCTCATGAGCACTCTCTGGGAGCCTTAAAATATTTGGAGGCTTAGCAGAACAAATTAATTAGGCAGATCCCAATTTAGAATCCTAAGAGCATTTTTCAAATTGGCATCCTGTTTTCCTTTACAGGCGCCCACTGACCTGTCTTAGTAGGGATCCTTTAACGTACTGTTGGCAAACTAAAGCCAGTGGCCTAAACCTAGCCCATAGCCCGTGTTTTTGTAAACAAAGTTTTATTGCAGCACAGCCACATTTGTTCATTTATTGATTCGCATATCTATGGTTGCTTTCATGCTACAACAGCAGAGTTAAGCAGTTGTGACAGAGATCAAGTGGCCCACAACACCTAAAATATTTACTGTCAGGTCCTTTACGGAAAGTACTTGCTGACCCTTACTCCAGGACAAGGTTTTCCTGCCCCACCTGTCTCTTTCATTGGGGCCTTTGGAAGAGATTGACTGATCTGAGACATTCTCTTGATGAAGTTGTTCCTGTTGTCAGCCCTTGTCTATAGTATTCTTTTTTTTTTTATTTTTTTATTTTTTTACCATCAGACTTTAAAAGCCTTGTCCTAAGAAGAAAGCAATGTAGAAACTGAAGGCGGAATCGGTGGGGTCATTTAGGATTGTGGAAATTGTGTCTTCACTAAGGTCATACTATACTGACCAAACACCTACAAAGACTGAACATATTTTTGCAATTGGTAAAACCGAAAATAGTTTGGGATCACAGACTTCCTTCCTAGATCAGTATTCTCAAATTAGAAGGGAGGCAGAGACAGAGTCAGAAATGGCCGACAGTAGAGAAGTTTGTGGGCTACTGCTTAACCCTTTTGTGTCTGTTCTGTATCTTCTCACTGCTCAGACGGCTTGACCACCTTGGGGAGCAGTCAGGTCCTGAAGGCTGGTGAAAATTGAGTGATAAAAGCTGAGTCTTGTTGTTCCTTAGGCCAAAGATTAACTAGATCCATTGAGCTGCCTTGGAAGACCCCACACTGCTCCAGCTTATAGTAGAAACCCAGTGACAGAAAGCTATCATGTCAAGTTCCCCATTTCTGATCCCAGCCTCTTCCACTTGGGCAGGACGCCTCCCAGTTTTCTCCACCCCATCCCAGCTCAGGCATTATTTCCTCCCCCCTCTGCCTTCTTTTCACACATCCCCTCCTTTGGACACTCTTTTCCTTCTGCCTGGGCTTCCCTTCATCTCTCCGCCTTTAGTGGTGAAACTCTCATTCCCCCTTCACATCCCAGATCTAACATCTCTTCTGCTGTGATTCTTTCCCTGGCTCCACCAGATGGAATCTCTTCTCTCTGTGACCCCAGAATGTTTTTCCAACTTTGCTGTAATCTCACTCAGATAGTATATTTGTATTTTTATCTCTTGCTCTCTCAGACAGTGGGTGAGGACTACATCATTTTCATTTCTGTATCCCAGCTCCTAGCATTGTGGCAACCAAAAGAGCACCAGTAAATGCAAAGCAATAAAGCATTGAGGCTATAAACAGGGATGGGGATCTATGGGACCCTGGGCAAGTTACTTATCCTTTGTAAGCCTCATTTCCCAGCTGTCACATGGGAATAATAACAGTTCTCAGCCATAGCATTGTTTTGAGGATTAAATGAACTGATACGGTAAGGTGCTTAGCACAGTGCCTGAGACAGAGTAAAGTCTTAGTGTCAACTGCTGCTATTACTAAATAATACCCTCCAATTCTTTAATTGTCTAATATAATAAACAATAAACAACAGTATTGATGATAACAACTCGAAGACTGAATAAATTGATGGATGACTGCTCATTTTATCTTCTTTCATACCCTTGATGGGGCCATTGACAAAGACAGGTGTGCTACCTAAATGGAAAAGCTGTCCTTGGTAGTGAGGGACCTGGCTTCTTCCAAAGCTTTTTTTCTGGACGGCCTCCTCCACACTTGGGCGAAGTTTAGAGTCTCTGAACTTTCCTTTTCTTCAATCAGGTCAAGCAATCCTGTGCAGGGGGGAACCAACACCAAAGGCCAAGGAATGGGCTCCAACACCCCAACTCATTAATATCATCAGCATCTAACAAATGGGAGGCTGGAGAGCCAGACCGAGTAGCCACTTGGTCACATGGCGGGGGTCTGCCCTGGGGCCCTGCGCACATTGAGTGGACGGGCACAAGTGCCATCCATATTTCTCTGCACAGCCCCGGCCCCCACCTCCCATATCAGCCTGCTGAGCAGGCTTGGCCCAGGTTCTCGTGCTTCACAGAGAAGATTTATTCCTCAAGACTGACCTACATGGACGTATGTATCTAAATTCACAAAAGCTTGAGTTTGATGGCAAGCAACAAAAGGTCAGAGGAAAAGCAGGCAAGGCGTTTAAATCAAAATGATGAAACTGGGTAATTTCATTAGCAACAGTTGTATTTACTGGAAGTCACAGATGGTGCAGTTTAGCTCTTAGCCAAGTTTTTAGGACAAAATAAGAATGAAGAAAGAAATATTTCAAGGGAGAGGTGGTTAAAAATTAAATAGGCACCAGATGGCTCAAGATTGCCCTTCCTATAAATTTGGTGAACGAAGACATGCTGCATCCAAAGGCGTTCTGAATGGGTCTTTAAGAATATATAAATAGGGCCTTTAAAAGAGAGGGGTATCAATTGTGGAATTATATTGAGTGGAGATAACAAGTATATAAACCATATTACATTTCATTTATTTAGCATTTATTGAGAACCTACTGTTTGCTGAGTTCTGTTTTTAATGTCCATTAATGATAAAAAAGGAAGGTTGTATTTTTCTGGACTGTTAGAAAGCTTTTTGCTTCAGCTGAGTGAGGGAAAACATGGCTTTGAAATGCACACTTGTTTCTCCCTTGGTGCATTTGGTAAAAAATCCTTCAATAATTTCCCGTCTTTTAGAGATTAAAATCTAAACTCGTTTTCATTCACGGAACCCTTCATGAGCACTTTCTACCTCTCCCGACTTTGAGTTCCCAAAGCTGCTGAGTATCAGATTATCTGAAGACCTGCATTTCAGCAAGCACCTCAGTTGATGCGATTGTGTGCTAAAGATTGAGAACTACTGTTCTAGACTCTTCTTTTACCTGTCTTCATCAGATCTTCTGCGCAGCTTACTAGGAGCTACTTGCCACTCCATGAACTTGCAAGTCTCATGTCCTTACACCTTTGCACACAGTGTTTTATAAAGCACTCTTGCCATTTTGTCATCATGTTCACCCCTAAGTCTCAGCTTGAGAAAAATCTCCTCTGGAAACCCTTTTTGTTACCTGGATCCAGATTTTGTACAACCATTGTAAGAACTTTGTTACTTAGGTGGAACGGGGTCCTTTGCAGTATTTTGAGTAGAGGAGAAACAAAGTATGACATGTATTTAACAGGCTCATTCTGAGAGTTTCAGTTCCAGTAGTGATAAAATGGCTTTTATTGGACTAAACCTCCTGCTGATATAAATGATGAACAATATATGACACAATTGTTTAAAGGCACTGGAAAGCAATATATGGCAGACAGAAGCTGGAGAGGTCTTGACATTTAAAATATGAAAACAGTATTGGGTGAGGCCCACATCATAAGGCTTTTCTTTTGTGTGCACTCCTTAGTCTATGCACTGCACTGATGGGGAACGCAAGCAGAAAGCCATATTCTTACATACTTTTAGGTCTGCCAGACAACGAGTAATTGAAGTAGAACATACTAGAAAGTGATGACCATCAAGCTGTATAAATGCTTCTCTGAATTCCTCGGCTGCCCCCTAAGTTGTTCATGTACAAGGTGAGATTTCAGACACCCAGAAGAAAAATGGCAGTTGATCATTAAGAGAGCTCAGAGATTTCTGCTTTCTGCCAGGAGACGGAGTTTGGAGTTGAATCCTGCCAAGACTTAGAGGGGCTGGGTCAACACCTTGGGCTTGCCATTAAAATCCCAGAAAGACCACATATTATAGTAAAGACCACATTTTAAGACCAAGGCGTTGAAATAGATCTGCCCTAACAAAGCCTAAAACTAAACCGCCACTAGTTCAAGGTGATCCACCAGTAATTTAAATGCCTGCAGGGATAAAACCCAGCACTCTTCAGAGCAAGCTCTGCAATGTATCATTCACAATGTCTGTATGCTTTTAAATGATAGAATTCCCCAGGTAGAAGAGGCTGGGAATGTATGCATTTTAAGATTTTATGTCCATTACCTGTATGTTTCTTGTCCATTGAATATTATCCAGTTATTTCAAATTAAGTAATACCCTACTGCACATGTTTTTGATTGTCAGGGTTCCAAGATCCAATGCTCAGTGACATTTTTGTTATTGGTTGGTGAAGCTTTTCTTATCCTTGGGTCATTATCCACAGTTTCTCCATGATTTTAAATTCTCCATGATTTTAGCTTTGTTTTCCTTTACATTCTCTATCATAATTCTTGGTAATTTCATTATAGATGTATGTGATGTTTACAATATTTTGGCCTCCCAGTTCCTTAAGCTCCTCTTGCCAATGATTCTTTCTTCCCCTCATTCAGCGACTTACTTTCAAGTAGAAACCCTAGACCTTGTCATTACTAACTGCAGTGCCTCCAACAATATTTCAAACATCCATCTCTGTGACCACTACCTTCTCTCTTTCTAGCTTACAACCTTCCTACCTCAGCTACCACAGCCCTTCGCGAACTAGCCATCGATCCACCTTTATTACGGTTTTCCCTAACTTTCCAGAAGCCTTCTCTTTTCTTCTTACCATTTCAATTTCTTTGCATAACACCCTGCCTCTTTCCCTTTCCCCCACCCTTTGCCCTCCTTCCACTTCTACATTCTGCCTTGATTAACCACAAGCTTGATTAAATCCATCCGGCCTCCTACAAGCCTGTACCTATGCAGCTGGATACCCGCCACCACCACCACCACAAAACCAAGCTGAGAGCTTCTTTGGAGCCCTCTCCTATTTTTTCTCTCATTGTCTGAGATAGCTGTTCCCATCCTTTCCTTTTTCTCGAAGCTCCCAAATCTCTTCATCCTCCTATTTAGACCTTGCCTCCTATTTCACTGAAAAAAAAAAAAATTGAAAAAAAAAAGAAATTCCATAGACTCACCACCACATCTCCTTCCTTTCATCCCATGCCCATTTACTTTGTCTAACAATATGGACAAAAAGCCAGTAATCCCATCCCCCCGCTTGGGCAGTACCTCTCATGGGTGTCGCTCCAGCACTTTCCTACTTTTCCTTCTAGAATATCAACTGTTTCTAACTGTTTCTCTCTCCACTGGATTATTCCCAACAGTCTACAGATTGATCTTAACAATTAAAACTGTCGGACTTCACTTTTCTCTTTAACTGCTGCCCTATCACTCATTATTACAGCCAATCTCCTCAAAAGCACCAGTTCTGGTTGCTACCCACTATAACTCTTGAATTCTATCATCATTGCAGTCTTCTCAGGATATTAGGTGATTTAGTATAGTGGTATATTGTCTTTTTATTTTTTCTTTAAGCAATGTTATATTTCAGTGGAGTTATAGATAATCATGGTTTTCTGCCTTTTACTTATTTGTTCTTTCTAAATTTTTTTATGATGAATATGCAATACTTTGGTTAAAGTGGGAAACAATAAAATCATATAAAAAGAAACACCATATTTTATGAATACTTTACAATCAATTTTTATAGCAAAAATTGGCAGTGGGTTGGAATGGAATGGGCATCGGGACTGAGGCCAGTTCTACTCCTGACTCTCTCTTGAGAAGCCACTTAAATTCTCTGAATTTCAGATTCCTCAGCTGTGAAGGAAGGGGAAAAACTGCCACTTTCTCAGCCTTCCTTCCAACAGTCCTGTGAAGATCTTAAAAGAAAATGGGTGTGAATATGCTTTGGGGCTTTACATAAGTAAGCCCTTGTTACCCCTTGTGAGCAACATGCACAGCTGCTTCCTTTCACTAATGAGGAAATGGGGTTGCTGAGATGGGGCTGGGTTGAAGCCACATCAAAGGCGAACACTAACAAAATCAGATTTTCATGCTGCCTGGCCAGGTTCTTCTTCATATCCTAATTTCTTCATCTACCACACTTTCAAACTATCCAGAAAGATGGAGTCTCCTCCTGTTCATCAAAGATGGCTGTAAGATGTAGCTGACAAGCAAGGGGTGATGTAGAGGTGTCTTGGAGCACCAGATGCTATAAAGATATTGACCGAAGGCCACCGAAGACATGTGGGTTTTTAACGTCTGTTAGAGAGAGTACTCCTTAGCCATGTAGGGTCCTCGAAGAGGCTGGCCTAATAGTTTTATTGGGCTAAGGAATCTACAACACCGAGGCCTGCCTGGGCGTGGGCACTCTGACTCATGTGCATGTAGAACATGCAGGGTTTGTGTCAGTTATTTCACTCCTACTCTGTTCTTTATTTTCTTCATTTTCTTCCCATGACTTGGCTTAGATTTCTAGTAAGTCAGAAGGAGAAACCTCACTGATACATCAGAGGGAATAGATTTGGTATATTTCCAGGCATGACCCATTCCCTATGTTAATCACCTGCTGGATGAAGAAATATCTTCGTTCCTTTTACTTGTCCTTAAATTCAGTCCTTGATCCACAATTTGGTGAAAGAACCCCTATTTTCACTGAGGCAAGTAATTCCCTTGCTGCCCGACCCTCCATGGTTTGACACATAGGTTTCCGTTTCCCAGGAGGATGTTTACCTCTGCTTTTTACCAATCACCATCCTATCCTTCACACGGAAAGGAATAGCATTTACTGAATGTCTACTTTGTTCCAGGGCCATTCATATAAATTTCTCCATTTAATTATCAAGACAGCCTTTCAGGGACGTATTAACCCAGTTAACTGAAACTCTTTGACCCCACTGTATAGAGATATAAAGATAAACTGAAGCTCTGAAAGCTAAGAAATCATAGGGCTGGGATTTGAAATGATGGCTCTATAATTCCAAGGCAGAGCTCTTTCTGCCATCCCAAGTGATTTATCCAGGGCTTTTCCTCTCTAAAATTTTCCTTGACAGCCCCTCCCTCTTTGCCCATTAAAATGAAAGGAACAGTTTGATTCCATGCTTGCTCAACCTTTATCTTTCCCTACCGAAGGGCAGGTAATTTTAATTTTGTCCTTGACTGTGCTGGGATGCTGACCAAATCCATCCAGACTAGGACACCTGGAGCAGCTTCATGCTCAACAGAAGAGTTTCCTGGGGGAGGAAAAGGGCTCCACCCAGAAGGCTTAGAAATGACATGTTGGTTTTCTTGATAATTGGATTGTTAGAGTTTTCAGGGAAAGAGTCTGAATCCAGAGGAGCACAATCTAAATGTAAATGAATGTTTACATGGGTCTTTGGAGAGACTCTGGGGTCGGAATACTGATGTGGTGGTGCTTAATAAGGCACAGGGATGTTGGTGGCCAGCGATGGGGAATTACCCCTCCTCCTCCTGTTTCCATCTCAATAGAGAGGAATGGATCTGCTCTGGCTTAAGGACCTCATCAAGCCTGTTCAAGCCTTGTTGTCAATCAGTCAATGAAAACACAAAAATGGAAAAATACTTATTGAGCTACAAAAGGAGCTATGGAAATGGCCCCAGCTTCCCAGTAGTCACATTCCAAACAGACTGCCCTTAGGTAGTCTGATTTATCGTCCAATGTGACTCTCTTCTTTATCCTTCACCTCCCTGTTGCACTTCACATTATAGGTGGCTGCTTTTCCTCCTCTGCTCAGATCTCAGGAAGCCCAGGACTCGAATGTAGACTCTTGAGTCTACATTCTCTCTTCCGAGACAGCTTACCTGTCCTCTTGGTTCTGCTGGCTCCCCTTCTTCCAAGCTTGGACTCATGGGTCCTCCCACTCAAGCATCCTCCCACTCAAGTGCTCAGATCCTATTCTCAGGAATGACCTTGTCTCCCTGCAGTGAGAGAACAAGTCTAATACTACAGTAGGTACATTAGGGCAGAGCCCATAGTAGCTGCTCAAAAACCGTTTTTAATCCTTGCATATACATAACAAAACCTGGAACATTCACCTTTCAACAAATATATAATGAACATGGACATAAAAGAATGGTTTTAAGAATAACACATTAAAACAGACAGCATGTGGAATCATATGATCTCTCCTCCATCCTACCTTCTGCCTGCCTAAAGGATGCATTGAATGCAACAGAAGATCTTTTCTCAGGTGGGGAATAAGTATATGATTAGGAATACTTTGTTTGTTCTCTCAATTCAATTAATTCAATTTAAAACTATTTATTGAGCCTCTACTATGTTTCAGACAGGCTGTGAACTAGGTGCTAAGATGTGACTATAACCTGCTTTGCTGTCCAGGAGATCACAGTCTAGAAGAGACAGACAAGTAAAGAAAGTTTACAATGCGATGTAACAAGTAGTTAACTCCACATAAGGAGATGGAGCTGCTGGGAGGCAGGGAAGACTCTCAGAAAAGTGTTCTAAGGAAAAAAATATCTGAGTTTTGTTATGTAGGGTAAATAGAAACATGATAGGCAAGAACAGGAAGGAGCATGTCAGGAAGAGAGCACTGTATATGCAAATGCTGGGAATGAGCAAAGGCAAGTGTGTTGGAGACCTGTGAGTGATGTATCGCCAAAGCGTTATTGAAGTGCCAGGGAGAGTGGCAAGAGATGGGGGGCAGAAGGAAGAAATAGACCGAGACAGTCTGCTGCAGTCTGTCTTATGGTCTTGTTCTTTCTCCTGCAGCCATGGAGAACAAGTACATGGCAATAGCAGAGGAGAGGCATGGCCCCGAGCTGCATAAAAAGACTGGAGCAGGGTGGTGCCCAGAGACCAAGTGTGAGCCTACTGAAACAATGCAGGGGAGAGATAAAGGGGCAGAAAGGATAGAGACTTGAGGGATACACTTTTGCTGCAAAAACAAGGAAGACAAAGATAGTGAGATACTAATCCTGTATGATTCATCCTTGTCCCTCCAACCCTCTTTTGCAGGAACAGCATTTGATGCATTGTAGGCTCTTAATAAATGTGGAAATGAATGAATAACCCCAAATAGTTATCTACTTCCTACAGCTGGTTAAAATTAAAAAAAGAAAAAGAAGTTGGGCCTGGAAAGTGTGGGTGGAACAGTATCAGCAAATTTACATAACAAGATGTTTGTCACTTGTAGACTAGAGGAATTGGCACCAGACAGAGATTGATTAACCGAAATCCAATTGGATTATTTATAGTAGAATGTGTGGCCTTAAATGACACATTTAAATTATCCAAGATCTAATTTTCTTATTTATCTTTTTGATGGAGATGATAGTATTTTTTCCTCACAGATGTGTTGTGAAGATCAAGAGAGAAAACGTATGTCAAAATATTTTGTAATCTATAGAGCTTTTAAATGTTGCAGCTCTGTAAAGGTTGCTCCAGGAAGCGAACTGGGCACTAATGAACAGGGCTCATCTGGGAAAGCCAACCAGCCGCCAACAGAGTTTTCTCTGTGTCCAGCCCTGACCGGGCCCTGTGAAGAGACTTAGAGCCAAAAAGCCACAGTTTCTAAAATGTCTCCTTCTTCCTTCTCTACTCTGATCTTTCCTTTTCTGTGTTTGCTTTTCTTCCTGCACCTAGGCTGCAGCCCTGCCTGGTGCCTGCCTCATGGCAGCACCCAGGATGCTGTCACCCCTTTCCCTGCTCAAACGCTAACCCCTCTTTAGATAAGCAGGAATGGCTATGAGTCGTGGGCATCAGGTCACAAGAGGGGTGATGGCAGTATTGGGGAGGTGGCAGGATCTCATGGCAGAATGTGATCTGACATGAGAGTAGGTAAAAGGCAGGCATACTAAGGATTCTTTCCCACATAAGCATTCTGAGGCAGAAAGGTATATGTAAGTGTGTCTGTGAGTAGAGAACAGTACTCAGAAATTATGCTGTCATGGTAAAGCAAATAAAACCAGCTGGTTTAGATGGCACTTGGGTTGCAAGGCTTTTTCAGTTCTGTTCCATCATAAAGTCCTGACAATATCTCGGTGAGGTGGGGCTGCTTCCCTAACTGGTACCTGGAAGGGTGTGAGTCCAGAAAGAGCTTTCTGACTCCATGTGTTTTTATTCCTTTGCTGCCTTTGACAGATGAACACAGATGTGGTGGTGGTTTGTATAGCAAGCTGCATTTGGTAGGAATGTATGAAGAAAACTGTAGGAAAGTTAATATATTTCTGACACAAAGGTAGTCAGTGTGTATTGTGGAAATTATAAAAACACAGAAGAGTCTAAAGAAAAATCTACAAATCATCCAAAATCTCACCATTCAGAGACAAACACTGTTAACATTTACTATACCTCCTTAAATCTTCTGTGCTTATCTTATGTGTAGTGGAGACTGCAATTTACATACAATTATGTATCATATTTTTCTACTTAATATTATATCGCAAGCATTTTTCCACATCATCAAAAATTGTTATAAGTATTATTGGCTTCATAATATTCCTTTTTATGTGCATACCCTAGTTGCCACAAGGAATCCCTATTTATTGGTTACTTAGGTTAGGGAAGAATTTCATGCTGATTCATTCCTCAGGTTCCATAGACACTAACACAGCATCCCAGCCAATACCATGTTCCAGGAGTTGGACTAATTTCAAAGATTCTCATTCTTTTAAATGGAAACAGTTTATCTCTAAATAAGCCAGCCACTTACTTACTTAATACACAATAAACACATCATTCAATAAGAATATAAAGTCTGAACTGGATGAGGGGAGAGGACACAGAAGTCCCTACTCTTGAAGAGCTTGCAATATTATATGTCTTAGAAAACTAAAGCATGAGAAAGAAGCAGTGTAAGGCAGATGCTCATTGCCAGACTGTGATACTCACTGTCACACAGTTCAAAGAATAGATTTGCCCAGGCAGAGCCACAGTGATCAAAATAGCCAGTGGCTCTCTCCCCTTTGCTTACATTTGCCTTACTTGCCTTCATAAGAAGGTCAGGACCTCACAATTTTTCTCCCCAGGCCTGAGTGGTGTGTTCAGTGATTCACTAGGTAGACAGGGCTGTGTAGCTTCTGTGCTCTTTGTGTTTGTAGGCTGAATAGCCTGGATGTAGGTATCCACTACGACAACTAACATGTATTGACTGTTTTCTGTGTCCCAAGCACCCTATGTTATGCTACACAAGAACCTTTTTATCCTCCTTATACAAGAAGGCAGTGTAGCATACAGGTCAAAAACCCAACACTAGGGTCAAGCTACTTGCTAACTATGTGACTTTAGACAAAATGTTTAACCTCTTTGTTTCCATTTCTTCAATTGTGGAATGGAGATAGAAAACTGTCTACTTCATAGGGTCATTGAGAGGATTAGCAAGTTAAGAAAGGTAGAGCATTTAGCTTAGTGAGCGACACATAGTAAGCAGGCAACAAAGGTGAACTCCTATTACTTAAACTTCCCGAAAAACTGCCCAGTAGGTCGTCATATATTTATTTCCATTTTATGGAGGCTGAAATTGAGGCACAGAGAGGTTAAGTGCCTTGCCCAAGGTCGCACAGACACAAAAGGAATCCCCGAAACTGGATTCTAGAGACTGTATTCTAATTACTATGCTGTATTGCCCAGAGAGAATTTCTTGAGGAAAGGAAAGCCCTGCAAAGCAGAGCAGGGCACATTAACCTTTATATGTGGTGGGGTCTTGGAAAATGAAAGGGAGCCTGAAAAGGAAAGGGAAAACTAGTGATGTTTGTCTGCCAGGGTCCCAGGCAATAATAAAAAGAATTCTTATGGCTGCCAGAAATCAGGGAAGCCAGCTTGTAGTCTTTTGGTCCTTAGGAGCGGGAAGGATGGGGAACCTAAAATATTTCTGGCTGCAACAAAGTGTCTTATGGGATGCTGGCTGCTGTACTGATGATGCAATATGTGCGAATGGCTCAAGTTTGGTGAAAGTTCCCTGCACTGGTATCCTGGGGTACACCCTGTGTGGGGGCACTGACCTGGGCAGAGGGAGTCAGAGGGAGCTTGGTTTTATTTCATTCATTCTTTCCTTTCCAGCCAAGTCAAAGTCTTGTCGTACCCCTCCTCAGTTTTATTGTCTTCATTTCCTCTCTACTAACAGGAATTTGGTGTGGTGTCTGTCTATTTATTTTCTATATTACAGAAATAATATACCAACCTTAGTGTTTTCAGCTTGCTATTTTCATTCGTTTTTGTGTTGTTGCAATCTATCTATGCTCTAGTGCATTTTAACTGCTGTCTAATAGTTCATCATATGAATACTCTATTATGTCTATTCCCTTATGATAGACATTTCTATTTTCTGGACATTAGCTATTTCATATAATATTTCAGTGAGCATTTTTGTACTATCCACTTTGTAAAAATGTTTGAGGATTTCTTCTGGTTTTGGTATCAAGCTATCATATAAAATGCATAGCATCATTTTTTCATTTTTTTTCCCCCAATTGCCTGAAACTGTTTGGAGTAGATGTGAATTTTGTTTTTGTTTTTGAAGGTTTCATAAAACAGCCTTGTAAACCACTTGAATTGGTTTTCTTTTTAAGGAGGATGACACTATGATGATATTGGAAAATATGTAACTGGGAATGGAATTGTTGAGCTCTAATACAGGTAGGCACATTTTTAATTGCTAAATTGCTCTCCAAAGTGATCATACTTGATACTTCTCCCAGCATTGTATGAGAGTTATCATTTCCTTATATTCTCTCCAACATTTGATATTATTTAATTTACCTGACGATACCTTGTAGTTTCAAATTTGCCTTTAACTGATTATTAGGAACATTATGTTTCCCTCTTTTGTGAATTGCCTGTCCTGCATTTGATCATTTTTCTGATAGTGTATTTGTCTTAATGATTTTAGGAATTCTTTACATAGCCTGTGTTGAAATCCATATATCCTGCTTTACCCCAAGTTTATAAATATATTCTTCTATGTTTATTATGATAATTATAAAAGTTTGGTTTTTTATATATAGGCATTTAATTTATCTGAAATTTATTGTGTATACAACATGAGCCAGAGATTCAATTTTATGTTTTGCCACGTGGAAAACCAATTATTGCATGGAAATTCAGTTTATTCAATGGTTGTTGGTTTATTCAGATGTTCTAATTTTTTCTTGTGTGTGTATGTATAAACACACGTATCCGTATATACCATCTCTCTCTATATATATCTATATCTACTACCTAATTTTCCATGTCATCTAATTTTTTGAATTTATAGGAATTCAGTTTTTCATATTCAGTTCTTCATTTCTTAATGTAGGTTCAGTTTATCACTCTTTCTTTCTTTATTTTTTTATTGCACAGACTTGCCTGAGGTTTTTCTTTCCTAATAGTCATTCAAAATCTAGCTTTTAGTTTTATAGATAATTAATATATTTTTGCTATGAAATTTAACTTCTATCTTTTCTATTTATTTCTGTCTACTTTATTTGGGTTTAATCTGTTTTGTCTTTTTTCTACTTCTTGAATTGAATGTTTAACTCATTTATTTTCAATATTTAATACATGAATTTAAGACTATAAAATATAATTCTCTGCTTTCATTGACCACAAATTTGATATATAGTGCTTTCATTGGTATTCAGTTCCAAATATTTCATAACCTCCATTATGATGTTTTTTCTTAAACTTATTGGTTCCCTAGAAGTATGATTTTTACTTTCCAAATTTATGCTTTTTACCTTTCTCCGTTTTATTTTTATCTTAATTACTTTGTAGTCATATAGTGAGCTCTTTATGACATAAATTCTATGGAATTTCCAGAAATAACCTTTATGACCTGGTAGGTAATCAAGTTATGATGTTCCTTGTGTATGAAAAGAATGCATATTCTCTATGTGTTGGGTCCCAGGGCTCTTTGTGTCATTATTAGATCAAGATTGACATTAGTTCTATTCAAATCTATTCGCTAATTTTTGGTCAGCTTGATCTCTTACTAATTGATGTGTGAAGAAAATTCCCACTAGCTGTGTTGATTTGCCAACTTATCTGTATGATTCTGTTACTTTTTGCTTTATGTGAGAAGTTTCTGTTGAGCTTGTACAAATTCATGATTGTTTTAACTCCTTTATGGATTTTTTTTGTGCGGAAGGTATAGTTAGTACCCTATATTCTTACTGTTAGGTTTGGGCTATCTGACTAATTCTGAGAATGCACTGTGAAGAGAAATGACATATGTACCTCTGGGATGCCTCCTTCATTTTTCTCTTCCCTTGCCATTATCATTTGGAAGGCCACATGTTCCAGATGACATAGTTACAATATGGAGGCAGACCTCCTAACCCATATAAGACTTTATATATTAAGCCATTGGGATTTCAGGGGTTTGTCAGTCATAGCAGCTAGTGTTACTTATTCTAAAATACAGTCCTGTGAGTATGTTTTTTGCCATATCTTCTATTTCCTATTTTGTTAGTATTGTCTACTATACATATTTTTTATTCCTTTTTGATCAAACTTTATCAATTCCTTTTGATGCAACTTCTGTGTTCAACCTTGCTTTAAATGTGTATTTTTTAAAAAAAAAAAAAACAACAGAATATTGCTCGGTTAAAAATTCATTTAGGTGTTCTTGTTTTTTAATTAATGAATTTAATTTTATTTGTTGTGATTACTAATGTCTTTGGTTTTATTTCTATTCTTTTATTTTGTATTTAACAAGCTTTTATTTTTTTTGCTTCTTTCTGCCCTTTTCTTGCTTTCTGTTGAATTGCTTTAGTTTTTTTTTATTTTTTTTCCCAGTGATGCTCCTAAAATTTTATATGCCATCTTTTAATTATATATTTTTATTATTTTCTTACTTTTTATTTTGCAGTAATTTCAGGCTTATGAAAGATTACAAAAACAGTATGAATAATTCCAGCATATCCTCCTTCTTCACCCCCATATAATCGCAGTAAAATGATCAAAACTAGAAAATTAACATTGACCCAGTACTAACCACTAATCTATAAAAATTAACATTGGCCCAGTACTAACCACTAATCTATAAAAATTATTCACATTTTCCAGTTGTCCTGATAATGTCCTTTTCCAGGACTAAGATCCAATTTAGGGTCACTCATTGTATTTAGTTGTCATATCTCGTTAGTCTCCTCTAATTTGGGATGGTTCCTCACTTTTTCTTTTACGATCTTGACATTTTGAAGAGTACTAGCAAAAGTTTTGTAAAATGATCTAATGCTTCTTCATAATTAAATTCAGGCTATATTTTTTGGCAGTAAGACCAGAGGCACAACAGTGTACTTTTCTTAGTACATGTGACACCAATTTGTTTCGTTACTGGTGACATTAACTTTCATTACTTGGTTATGATAATGTCTGTCAGGTTATTCTGTAAAGTTACTGTTTTTTTCTTTTGAAATTGAGAAATATTCTGTAGGAGGGATTCTTTGAGACACGCAAACATTCTGATTCTTATACTCTCATTCATTAAGTTTAACATCCATTGATGATTCTTGCCTACCATACTTAATATTATGGTGTTTTCAAAATGGTGATTTTTCTATTTCTATCATTTCTTTTACCTTTATTAATTGAAATATACTATAAGGAAGCGCCGTCTCTTTTCTATATTTACTTGTTAAATTTTTAAATTCTTATTTTTTTCCAATGTATCAGAATCCATTATTAACATTATGTTAATGCTCAAAGCATCTCACATTTGCCATTGGGAGTTTCTTCAAGTTATTTGTGTGTCCTTTTGACATGCACCCATCATTTTTTGAACATATTTTTATTTTTTCACACTACAGAATGTTCCAGGCTTATCTTATACTGTCCCTACGCAGCCCTGAAATCTGCCATTTCTCCAAGGAGTTCTGGTTCTTTTTGCTGGAAACCAGATTCTGAAACCAAGATCCGGTTGCTAAGTGTGCTCTTTGCTGCTGTGTTGTCTTTGCTTCTAGGTCCTCTTAGTAGTCAAAACTAATATATTTCATATCAGTTCACAGAATCATCCTTTTTCTTTCTTAAAGCTGCACAGTATTCCCTTGTGTGGATATACCATAGTTCATTCAACTATTCTCCTACATATGTGGCTACTTAGACTATTTTCAGTATTTTGCAGTTACAAACAATGCTGCAATGAATAACCTCATGCATGCGCATTTTTGTATGTTGAAGATGTATCTTCAGGGTGAATTCCTAAAAGTGGAATTGCTGCATCAATATTGACAATTCCTAAAGAGTTATAATAATTTCCAATTTCCATTTTCACAGCAGTGTTTAAGAGTAATTGCTTCCTGTTTCACCACAGCTTTTTCAATCGAATATGCAGTCTTTTTAATTTCCACTAATCTGATAGATGAGAATAGATATCTCATTGTTGTTTTTAATTTGCATATATCTAGTTATGATTGAGTTTAATATATTTTTATGTTTGGGGGTATATTTATATCTTTCTTTTGGTAAATTGTGTTCCCATGTCTTTTTTCCCATTTTTATTTTGAGGATTCGGTACTTTGTCCCTCAATTTTTAAAAGTTCTTTATATGTTAGTGATATTATTCATTTGTGATATCTGTTGCAAGTATTTTCTCCCAGTTTGTCAGTTGTCTTTGACTTTGCTTGTTTATTTCTTTTCCATAAATAACTTAAAACATTTAAAAAATAAATGTTTATTTATATTTATAAACAAATTTTATAGAAAAATTTATCAGTCTTTTGTAGTTAGAATGCCTCTCCCTGTACTGATGTTAAAAAGAAATTCATCTATATTTTCTTTTACTACTTGTATGGTTCCATTTTTTAATTTACGTCCTTAATCCATTTGGAATTTATTTTTGTTTACTATGTGAGGCATGGACTTAATTTTTTCTTGTTCCAAATGGCTACTGAATTTCCCCAGCACTATTTATTCAAAAGTCTATCTTTGACCCAGTTATTTGAGATGCCGCTTTTTATCATATACTAAAATTCTACATGTACATGGATTAATTCCTGGAAATATATTTGTCTATTCATGGGCCAGTACCACATGGTTTTAATTATAGAGGCTTTACATTATGTTTTAATATCTGTCTGATAGAGATCTGCATGTAGTTATCGTGTTGTTGTTGTTTTTTTATGTGTTTTTCTGGTTATCCAATGTATGTTCCCCCCACCCCATATGAACTTTAGTAGCAACTTGTCTAACTTCCTAAAAATACTTCTTGAATTTTATTGAACTTGCATTAATTTTTTTAATTAACCAAGGGGGAACTGACAATTTTTATGATGTTGAATCATTATATCTAAGAATGTATTCCTTCCATTTTTCTACTTTCATGAATTCCAAGAGTATTTAAAAGTTTTGCTTTCATAAGTTTTATACATTTCTTGCTAATTTTTTTCTAAATATTTAATCTTATGTTATTGCAAATGTTTTTTCTACCATTATTTCTTGTATTTTGTTATTTTATATGTAGAGGCTGTTGATTTGTATCTTAACATGCATTTTTCTTATTGAAGTATAATTGACATTGTATTAGTTTCAGGTGTGCAATGTAATCATTCAATATTTGTATATATTGCAGTTGATCACCACTATAAGTCAACATCTTTTACCATACATAGTTATGAATTTTATTTCCTTATGATAAGAACTTTTAAGATCTGTTCTCTTAGCAACTTTCAAATATGCAATACAGTATTATTAACTGTATTCACCATGCTGTACATTATATCTCCATGGCTTATTTTTTTATAACTGGAAATTACTACCTTTTGACCTTCTTCACCCTTTTCACCCATCCCCCTACTCCCTGCCTCTGGCAACCACCAATTTGTTTTCTGTAGGTATGAGTTCCTTTGTTTGTTTGTTGTTGTTTTTCAGGTTCCACATGTAAGTGAGATTATACAGCATTTATCTTTCTCCCTGACTTATTTCACTTAGCATAACGCCTTCAAGGTCCATCATGTTGTCACAAATGGCAATATCTCATTCTTTTTATGGCTAAATAAAAATCGTGTGTGTGTGTGTGTGTATGTGTGTGTGTGTGTGTGTGTGTGTGTGTGTGTATTCATTCATTCATCCATCAGTGGACACTTAGGTCGTTTCCATATTTTGGCTATTGTAAATAATACTGCAATGAACATGGGGTGCATATATATTTTTGAATTAGTGTTTTTGTTTTAACACACATTTTTAATTTAATGTACTGTAACTCTCATCATTATTTTCACTTTCCTCCTGAACAATGTAGGAATGTAAACTTTGATCTCTCCACTCATACCTTCCATTTTATTTTTCTGCAGTACTTAAGTTTCCCTTGATTTCTTCTTGTTATTATTTCAGGTTTGCCAATATCTTTGCTTATCTGACTTTTTACAGTTCTTTTATTTGTTCTAATTTCACTTTTTTCCTGAAGTATACTTTTAGTAGATCTTTCAAAAGGCTTTGTTTATAGTAAACTATCTCAGTCTTTGTCAGAAAATGCCATTGTTTAGCATTTATTCTTGAGTGGTGGTTTAGCGAGATACTGTATTCCATTGTTTTTCAGCATCTGCTGTTTCTGGTAGGGAGTCTTCAGTCAGCCTAATTGTCATTGCTTGTTAATTTTTTTGTTGTTGTCTCTGATGGCTTTTAAAGTTATCTCTGTTTATAAGGTATTGTTGTATTACTATGTGTGTAGGTGTGCATTTACTTTAAATTATTCTTCTCAAGAATTTGTATGTTACTACCATATGAGGACTTATGTCTTCAATTCTGGAAAATTCTTGAGTATTATTTCTTTGAATAGTGACTCTTCTCTATTTTTTCTATTCCCATGTTCTAGAACTCTAATATATATGTTAAGAATTACTATATCCTCCATGTATCTTAACACTTTTTCATATTTTCTGTGTTGCATTTTGAGCAGTTTCCTTATATTTATTTTTATATTTCACTTAATCTTTCAGTCATTCTGTCTAGTTTTCTGTTCAGCTCTTCCACTGAATTTTTTTTACTGACTATATTTTTATTTCCAGACTTCATATTTGATTCTTTCTCACTTTTTTTATACTGTCCTATTTTGGCCATAAAATTTCTATTCCTGCTTTTAACTTCTGAACCAGAAATACATAAACATTTTCTGAAACTCGAAATTTATACATTTTGGAAGGACCTTCTTTAAGAAAAAACAATATGCAATTACAAATACAAAATTAAGTACAATAGTGAATATTTATTTAGAATGAGAACAGAAATCACAAAAGTGTGGACGTAAAAAATCTGATGAATACCACAAATATCACACAAAAATCAGAAAAATAACAATATACTTTTATTAACTGCCTGATACATCTCTATAGTTGACTTCAGCATATGACAATTGTCTTTTATTCTCTTTAAGGTGAGAATAGAGAGATAGCTCAGTCTTTTCTTTAGCATATTTTATCAAAATTTACCTTTTATTACTTGTGGTTTATAAAAGCTGATTTCAGCTTCTTACATAACTTTTGGCAATATACATTTTAAAAATTGCTGTCAAATTTGGAAAAACCTCTAATTTGTTTTATATGTTATTCGTTAGAATTGAAAGAATTTTCTACATACGAACCTCTGGCTCTACACATTTCAATATTTTTTACTTTTGTGGTACAGGGTACCTTAGGACAAGTTTATATTGGGATACTATCTCTGGCCTTGTACCTTCATGTCACTACATGGAAATGACTAGGAACCACATAAACATGTTCCACTTAATCCAAATTAAATGTGTCTTCAAGTTTAGCCCCATCCCAGAGTTGCCCATTGCCTTTCCAATACCTTCAAATAAAAATTGAAGTGTGACGGAAATAGAATGGAATGACACAGTGGTCTTAACTAAATAAGGTTAAAATATCTTTTATAATTTTTTTAAGTAGCCATGTGAGTACATTGTGAGGGTCTCTCCCAGGGCTTTGGAAAGGGCCTGTTCCAGTGAGAGGCCTTGAGCCTTATCTTTATTAGCTTTATAGTAAATTTACCTCTGCTTTGAACATCTTAATCATAAGGATTTTAATGCCTCTTTCAAATTGCTTTGTTATTTCTAGGCACAATGGCTGCATCAGCTTACTCTTTCCATGGTGCTGTTTTACCTTGTGTTATGTGTAATCTTGGATTATGAAGTCAACTTCTATGGGGCTTGCTTTTCCTGTGAGATTCCCATGGGCCAGTGGTGTCTTGGTGGATGCGTTTCCCATGCCTTCCTAGGTCCCAGTTTATGCTTATATTAAATTTCTCATCTAGTCATACAATATACAGTGTACAATATGAACATCATGAATTTAGACTCCATACATTTACGTGGCACAGACTAGGGGTTCCAGTTCCTTACAGATGACTCTTTTCACCCTTGTCTGGTGGGTGCCAAGCTTTTTTTCTGTTTCACTGAACCTGGATGAAGCTCTTCTAGAACCAGTTTCAGGTTTGAAGCAACCTTTCAAGGGTCCTGGCAGTTTTAGCCTTTCAAGGGCGTGCAGTCGTTGCTTTCTCTCTCCTTCCTGCAAAGTCAGAAATCCATTCCCCAACTATTGGGACTTAATTCCAGATCCAAGAATCCCTGGGCCATTTTAGTTTCAGTCCTTTCTCACCACGCTGACTTTGAGTTTTTTCTATTTTTGTTACCTGTCTTGGTTTCAAGCTTTATTATGTACCCAATATTTTTTGGTTAGATTTTATTTGACATATCCATGTATTTGGAACTGGAGATTGTGTGAGTAAATCTAGGGAGGTCAGCTGCAACTCATTCATTAATTCAATACCATGTTGTTGCGGGCCTCCATGTGTCAGATGCTTTCAAGAGTACCGTCTATGCATCAGTATGTAATTCTCTGCCCTTGTGGAGTTTACTTTTTAGTGAATTAAAATCAGCTCTTTCATGTTAGGAACTCTTTTTCTTCCCCTACAGAGAGGACAAAAGAGCCTAGCTTGCCTTTCTTCTTTTTCCTGACCATGTCTGAGGTTACAAACACCCTGTAGCAGCTCTGTGACTACAAGTACTGTCTGAGCATGTGAAGACATTAAAAGTTAACTCTAGGTCTTCCCTGTAGTGTTAGTATGCCCAGACCTGTCTACCACTGTGGGCCCACCCCTTTTATTTAGAAAGGATTTGTCCATCATATGCATTGCAATAATAGTTAAGCCCTTCGTTCTTCTTGAAAATAATTTTCCTTTTTGTTAACTTTTCACTTATTTATATACAGAAAAATTCACCCTTTTTAGTGTACAGTTTTGAGATTTTGAGAAACTATACAGTCATGCAACCACCACCACAATCATGATGCAAAAATCATTCCATTACCCCTAAATATTCTCTTATTCCCTTTGTAGTTAAACCTCCTACCCCCAGACTTTGGCCAGCACTGGTCTCTTCTTATTCTCTTTAGCTTTATCTTTTCAAGAATATCATATAAATGGAATCATACAGGATGTAGCTTTAATGTTTGTTTTCTTTCACTTAGCATAATATATTTAAGATTTATCCATATTGTTATGTGCATTAGTATTTTGTTCCTTTTCTCCTGTTTTGTTTAAAAACTGTCTTAATCAGAACTTCTTGTTTGTAAAAGCTCAATATGGTCAATAAGAATTGATTGATATATATTTGTTATTGCTAAGTTATCATCAAAAATTATATCTAATATGCACCACGTTGTAGACTTCTAGAGGAAAAACAGTCGTACAACTTCTGATTTAAAAATTATTAAAGTGGAAACAAATATGCTGCTTGAGGTTCAGGAAATACTGTAATCCCTGGCCAAACCAAAGTATATGGTGATGTTTTAGTAAACGTCGGAAACTTGATAGGTGGCAAATATAAGATTTTAAAGCTGCTTTAAAATATTGCAACTAGCAGGTGCTCAACAAATATTTGTTGAAAATGTAAAAGATGGAATGATGGAGCCTCACTGAAACTTAGAGGCTTCCTGAAGTGTGGGGACTCCCAAGTTGGTGATTACTTGCCCAAAAGACCATCTGCCTTTGGTCCCAAACCTCCTGGCTGCCCCCCCGCCCCTCCCCGCAGTTCTCTCCGATTGATGTTGCAGTAGCAAGGGCTTTGGCATGTTCTCAGCCTCGTGGGTTTGTGAGGCAACAAAAAGAGCAGCCAGTTAGCACACTGCAGTCATTCTCCCATCTTTCCAGAAGCTTGTTTGGGGTCTGCTTGCCAGGCTGTACACCTGCTCCAGTTTGCCTAGTCAATCACATGGCCCATCGAGTGGTTAGTTCCCTTACATGAGGTGGCCACACACCTGTTTTCTTTAGTCAGGTAAGGAAATGTATTTATAGCAGGAGCCAAATTTCACCTTCAGATATATGTTTGGAGCCCCTACCACAGGTGACAGGAGGCAACTGCACCTTTGGGGCAGGGATGGGCCTCTGTGGCTGATAAGGATGGTCTCTTCCCACACCTGTGTGCTTCATACTCAAGTCAAAAGGATGTAAAACATATACTAAATACAATCACTGCTTTGGAGTAGCTTACTGCCATTTTGGAAGCAGTGTGCCAAGGAGAAGGTTCTTGTTGGATGCTTGCTGAATGAATGGTACATTCCCATCCTTCAGGCAGGAGGTAAAAGTGTATGGAATCTCAGTGTTAGAAGGACCTTAACAATCTGGTCATGAGACTGGTCATGAGACTGATATTTTATTTAAATGTCCAGTCAAGCCAACCAGTGACCACTATTGCTTGGACAGTTGTCTCTGTCTCTCCTCTGCTGTGTCACATGAGACAGCTGATGTCAGTCACATCACCGGTTGGGTCTCCCCTGGGCATTTCCAGATATCATAGCTCAGTAGCATCGATGAGCAACTTCTGGTGCACTAACTGGAGCATGAGTGAGAGGCCCCGGTTTTGTCTGGTGATTCTAAAAGCTTGATTGTGGCCAACTTCTCGATGGACAAGAATTTGACTTAAAAGCCCAGTTTTTGTTTTTTGTTTTTTAAATTCATATGGGCAAATGGTATGTCCATAAGAAAAAAGATTCTTAGTTTCTCTTTTTTTCACCTTTGTTTTCGTACAAGAACTAAGGTTTATTCATTAGGATCTTATAACGTAAATTACTGAGAGTTACCAAGATTTGGTATCCAAACCTAAAACTACTAGTACCAGAGTTAACTTAACCTTCTCCTACTTTGTGAGGTTTAGATTAAAAAATTGTTTTCTATAGTTCTTACAGATCTGTAAAATAGGAAATCCACTCATACATACTCAAGAGGTGGCTACATTGGCCAGCCTTTGTGCAGAGCATAAAATATCCTTTGGAATTAAGACAATTGAAACCCACAGTATAAAAAGAGCTCATCCATGTTTTAGTTTAGAAATCTTAGCTGTGGAGCTGAGTAAACAGTGATCAAAAACACAAATATTATTCAATGAAAGAAACTCATAATACAGTTTAAGTATGTGCTGAATCTTTTATTAAAATATCTTGGCTTATTAAATGCCATATTTAAGGTTGCTTTCCAAATACAGTTTTAACAATGATTATAAGTGCACTGCAGTGTAGTTTGTGCACCCATTAAAAGAGAGAAATATGCTTACACTGTGTCGTCATAAAACCTGTAATCTGCCATTTTGTAAGTGGCTAAGAAGTAAATTGCCACAGAAACCTGGACTTGCAGCAGCTGCAAATAAAGGAAAGAAGTTTCTAAATGCTGACACTGGTCATGAGACTGATATTTTATTTAGATGTCCTTGCAGCACAGAGCTCTCGGAAATCATGTTTATAGTCTTCGTGCAATAGAAATACAAGCAATAGTGTATATTTTGGCAGGTAGTGCCCGATTTAGTTGTAATAATTCACAGCACTGCTCCAGGGCTTCCATGTCGCTCCAGGCAAAAACCTGTATTATAAATTATAGCACACAAAGCTGAATTTGACCTACCAGTTGATGCATAATAAACTGACTTAATTCTGAATAGTAACTACACATTGTGGCCTAAAGGTTTTATGCTCTCTAAATGTAACAATAAATTATACAATAATCTTCCTCTTGGGCGAAGCCTAAATATAAATAAATCCCCAATCTTAATTCTATGCCAAAAGACCGGTTACTATAGATACCAGAGAGAATATATTAATCTTAAATATTATTGCTGAATAAGATAACTTTAGAATATCACTAAGTACCTGAACTAATTATAGAAACTTTGGAGAAGTTTTAGTACTTTAATAAACCACTTTCTAATTTGCCCCATTTCTTAAGTTGTAAACCGAAAGATATCACGTTGTCTCTTCAGTGATCAGCATAGTAAAATGATGTTTTTAAAATTCTCCCTAGTCCCAAACATAGGATTTACTTCATATAAGTGCTCAGCAATTATTTCTTAGTGAATGGATGAGTTAGGAATGTTTCAAACATCACATTGTCTGACCACATCGGTCTTAGGTTTGAGGAATGGATATTCCTGGATTTAGTTCTACAAGTGACTTCCTGTGTGATATTGAGCAAATTACTTAGCTCTTCTAAGCCTCTTGCTTATGAAAGGAAGATTAAGGGGGAAAAAAAGACCCATTCCTATCTCACATAATTGTGGTTTGTGAATAGTTGGGACCCATATCTGTGAAGAGTTTTGGAAATTATTATTTCTAGCAAAGATGTATACAGGCAAGAAATGATCAACCCTAGCATAAGGGATAGACTCTCTTTGCCATGCTTGTATCATGTGATTTCATTTCTCCCACGCCACAGTTGATTGGTCCTGGGGTAGATAGAGCTTCTCTTTTGAGAATTTGTACTGAGAGAGTTAGACCCTGAGAGATGGTTCATAATTGTCCTAACCTGGAAGTACCTTCTTGGGGCATGATTCCATTTCCTGCCCCCAGTTCTATAAGCTATCCTTATATCTTAATAATAAACCTCCGTTTCTTCAAATTGTATTGAGTAGGGTTCTATTTCTGGCAACCGAACAACCCTAAAACAATTTTTTACAAGTTCCTTCACCCATTTCTCGAGCACCTACCATAATTCAGACTTAGGAATTTTTGGCTTAATATTGAGAGGATACAACATAAAACTATAATATGAGTCAAAAATGCTGATACATATAAAAATATAAGTTGTGATTTAAATGAAATAA
>NW_011888866.1:3186614-3209991 GCF_000151845.1 Pteropus vampyrus
CTGTTCCACTCTCTCTAGGCTCCATTTTGAACCTGTCCTGGTTCTTGATATTTTTTGCACTTGCTCTGTGCCTCAGCATGTAACGTTCTGTCATCTTTAACTGAAATCCACTGTTCTTCCTTCTAGCCTCAGCTAAAATGCTACTACCTCTCCAAGCTTTTCCATGCTCTCTTTTCAACAGTAGAATTATTATTTTAAGAGTCTATCTATGTCTACACAATGCATTACACATATTAGCACTATATATTATAGTTTATTGTTTATGTGTCTATCTTTCCTTAGGGAGGAACTAGAAGGCAGGTCAGGTGCTACTTATTTTTTGCATCTCCAGTGAACAAATGGAAGGAACTCATGGAAAGGGCTCAGTGAAATGATTGTTTAATTGGATAGGGATGAGATTTGAATTGGTCCTGGAACAATGGCTAATATTTTGAAAGGTAGACATGGGACAGAAGCTTTAATGACAAGCGAACAAGAGCCTGAACATGAAGGGGCTAGGAAAGTTCAGAGTAGATTCAATCAGAGCATATTATCCAGTTTGGCTGGAACAAAGCGAGGAAATAATGAAGATAAAGAAAGAAGATAATATTGGAAAAATTGGATGAGATCCTGTTGTGGAGGATTTCGGGTTTTTAGAATGTGAGCTTAATTTTGTAGGCACCAGGGAGCCATGTCCATTGAGCATAATGGTGATGTGATCAAAACTGCCTTTTAAGGAGATTAACTTGGGAGGGGTGCAGAGGGTGGACCAGAATGGAGAGCTGGTTACTCTCAGCATGTTCCAAGGAGGAGGGCCAGTCACCATTTCCCATTGTTTCCATCTTCTTAGCTAGCTTCTTTATATTTTACTATTCTCTTTTTAATTTAAAAAAGAGTCATCCACCATGGCAATCTCCTTTTCCTTCATCTCGGGTGTTGCAAAGATTTTTAGGGCTTTCAAGCATCTGATAGACAAGAACAAGGGCACATCATCCCCATCCAGATGATCGCCCTGACTTTCATTTTTAGTAACGCTGGAAAGATAGAAATGGTTTGATATGGAGACACGCTTGACCTGTTCTATTTTTGCCATGCTTTCAGGAGGCTTAACAAGAACACTGGGTTCCTGCTTCGATGAGGGAATTGGAAGGTTTCACTTTCTCTCGGTGGCATTGATTTCCCTTGTGGCTCCCCAAACTCAGCAAAATTCAGAAACCATGACCTCCAAGTCTCAGCTACTTTCTATCACAAATATCACTTCCTCCTTGAAGCCTTCTGGGATTCTTCACCAATCCCCCACAAGCCTGAAGTGACCCACCCCTATGGTATTTCTTTTTTCTACTTTAGATTGTAATTATTTGGTAAATGAATTTATGTGCCTACTAGCCTGAAATCTTCTTGAGGACAAAATCAGATCTTATTCATCCTAATATCCCTCTCCCCCATCCTGTTTCATTGGTGTTCAAGCGTCTTGCACATAACAGGTACCAATACTTTACATTTGAATAACATTTGATGTTTTGCATGAATTTTCTATATATCAGGAAAGGAAAACTTTATCATTCCCTCTTCCATTTGCAGATGAGAAAAAGTATTTGAATGATATACCTAAGGTTGCATGAAATGGCAGAGACCAAAATCCATTTTTTCCTTCTAAATTCATAAATATTCTTTCTACTACACCTTCCTATCTCATGCTGTCTGATGAATGAATGAATTTGAATTTCAGTTAGGATTTTTTTTTATTAATTATACAAAATTTTAGTGAGAAAAGAACCTGTTGAGATGCCATCACACTCTGTAGCATCCTGGGGAGGCACATATGACAAGCAGGGTAATGTGGGAGATTTCCTCGATCCATCTGAAATATTTAAAATTCAGCCATTAATCATAACAGCTGCATTCTTGCTTCAAGTGATCAGCTACTAATGATTTCAACATTCTGAGTTTTAGAAATTCCTATTAATTTCCTTAAAAAAAGAGCAAGAATGAATAATCTTGACTTCATTTGTGAGGAAAGAATCAGTCTCACTCTTAGTTTCTCTCGCTTCCCTTTTTTCCCTTCAAAATCATTTAATCTAAAGTGCAGTTATTTTCTGGCCCTTGTTTCTCTGGGCGTGACTTATAAAGGCTGCATTTTCCAGGTAGTAATTTGGCCCTCAGAATCAACAGGGAGGGCGCTATGATAACAGCTGTTTGTGGGAGCCCGTCGTGGGAGTGGCTTTGCAGTAGAACAGGGCCCAGCCAGAAGACACAAGGCAGGATGTGAGGCTGAAGACAGTAAACATCCAACCCACACTAATGGTAGTGAGTTTCTTTAACATTGGGAAGACAGTACAGCTTCAAAGATAATATACGAGTACATAATATATGTGTGTCTACATACATGGATATATATGTGTATGTATATGCATGTGTGTATGTGTATGTATATGTATATATGTGTATTTATATATATGGGGAGGTGTCTGTGTCTACATTTCTATATCTGTCTCATCTATATATCATCGCCCTTTGTGATGCCTACTTAATACCAAAGCTCTTGGATTTTTCCATAGTTCCTTTGATTCTTTGCTCATAAATTCACAGAATTTGGTATGAAGATTTGGAAGTTTTCAAAATGTTTTTTTTTTTTCTCTCTTCTTAACCTGTTATGCAGGGTAATCAGTCAGTCTTCAATAAATCACTAATGATCAGAAAGACAAACATCCCATGTGGACACCATTTAATTGCTAATAAGTGAAGAGTTTGATTTTCTTTTTCATGGGAACATTCCTAAGATGATTCCTTCAGGTTTGTTTTTAATCATTTGTGTTTAGATGTTTTTTGTGGATCTGCGTATTAGTTTGGTAGGGCTGCTATAACAAAGTACCACACATCGAGTGGCTGAAACCACAGAAATTTATTGTCTCACAGTTCTGGAAGCCAAGAGTAGAAGATTAAGATGCTGGTGTGGCCATGTTTCCTTCGAAAGTGCTAGGGAAGGATCTGTTCCAGGGCCTTTTCCTAGCTTCAGGTAGTCCTTGGCTGTGGCAGCATAACTCATCACATGGCATTTTCCCAGCTTGTGTCCAAATTTTTCTCTTCTGATAGGGATACCAGTCATATTGTATTAGAGGCCTACTCTACTCAGTATGACCTCATCTTAACTGATTATATCCGTAATACCCTATTTCCAAATAAAGTCACATTCTGAAACATTGAGAATCAACATGGAAATGTCGAGGACACATCATTGAACCCACAACAGTCTTTCCTCTGCCACCCCGCAAATTCATATCCTTCTCACACGCATAATACATTCACTCATTTGAATGTCTTCAAAGTCTTAACCCATTCCAGCGTCAACTCTTAAGTCCTAAGTGTCAGCCAGATATCATCTAAGTCAGATATGAGTGATACTCAGATTATGATTTCATCCTGAGGCAAAAATTATTCTTAATTTGTGAACCTGTGAAAATAGGTGACAAGTTATCTGCTTCCAAAATTCAATCATTGAATAGCCATAGAGAATCCATTCCAAAATGGAGAAATCAGAGGGAAAAAAGGGGTCATAGATCCCAAGCAAGTCTGAAACCTAACATTGAATTAACGCATGAGAATAATCCTTTTTAGCTGGATTTTCTGTCCTTTGGGCCCACCAGGTCAGCAGCTCTCCTTTCTCAGATGGAAGAAGTAGCTTTTCCTTTTCAAACCAAGGAGGTGGCCCTGCACTTGAGACATATTTCCCTTTTCTTGAAAAATAACATGCTTATGGCTGAACAGCTCTATCACCCATTTTCTTGCCTGTAGAATGACAGAAGTCTGACAGTCTTCCTTCATTTTTGTCTTGTCTCTTTCCCCTTCAGTCCAAATTGGCAGCATTTCTGCCGAGGTGGTGGATTGGATCCATAAGTCACGTGCCTAATCTCCGTAGCAGACAGTTGTCCAGCCACACCCTTGGTGTTCTCTCCAGAGCATACATTGTCATTTTTTGCAACACATATAGAGCGAGAATTTTCCAAAGCCTCAAGTTCTGATTCCTTTTGGCTTAGCAGCTCCTTCTTCAATTTATCTCTCCTCTTTCATCGTACTGTAAGCAGCAAAGAGAATCCAGGCCACACCACCAACACCTGACTTAGAAATCTCTTCAGCTAAATATCCAGATTTATCACTTATGAGTTCTACTTTCGGTAAACAGTAGAAAACAATTCAGCCTTGTTCTCTGCCACTTTATAACAAGAATTTCCTTTTCCAATAAGTCTGCAATGACCTTATTTCAAAATAAGGTCACATTCTGAGGTTCTGGGGGTTAGGGCTATAACATATAAATTTTGAGAGGACACAATTCAACCCATAACAACCTGTTCAATTTTCTGTGTTCCAGAAGGACCCAACTATCCTCACACTCAAGTTCCATTCCTAAGATGATTCCTTCAGGTTTGTTTTTAATCATTTGTGTTTAGATGTTTTTTGTGGATCTGCGTATTAGTTTGGTAGGGCTGCTATAACAAAGTACCACACATCGAGTGGCTGAAACCACAGAAATTTATTGTCTCACAGTTCTGGAAGCCAAGAGTAGAAGATTAAGATGCTGGTGTGGCCATGTTTCCTTCGAAAGTGCTAGGGAAGGATCTGTTCCAGGGCCTTTTCCTAGCTTCAGGTAGTCCTTGGCTGTGGCAGCATAACTCATCACATGGCATTTTCCCAGCTTGTGTCCAAATTTTTCTCTTCTGATAGGGATACCAGTCATATTGTATTAGAGGCCTACTCTACTCAGTATGACCTCATCTTAACTGATTATATCCGTAATACCCTATTTCCAAATAAAGTCACATTCTGAAACATTGAGAATCAACATGGAAATGTCGAGGACACATCATTGAACCCACAACAGTCTTTCCTCTGCCACCCCGCAAATTCATATCCTTCTCACACACATAATACATTCACTCATTTGAATGTCTTCAAAGTCTTAACCCATTCCAGCGTCAACTCTTAAGTCCTAAGTGTCAGCCAGATATCATCTAAGTCAGATATGAGTGATACTCAGATTATGATTTCATCCTGAGGCAAAAATTATTCTTAATTTGTGAACCTGTGAAAATAGGTGACAAGTTATCTGCTTCCAAAATTCAATCATTGAATAGCCATAGAGAATCCATTCCAAAATGGAGAAATCAGAGGGAAAAAAGGGGTCATAGATCCCAAGCAAGTCTGAAACCTAACATTGAATTAACGCATGAGAATAATCCTTTTTAGCTGGATTTTCTGTCCTTTGGGCCCACCAGGTCAGCAGCTCTCCTTTCTCAGATGGAAGAAGTAGCTTTTCCTTTTCAAACCAAGGAGGTGGCCCTGCACTTGAGACATATTTCCCTTTTCTTGAAAAATAACATGCTTATGGCTGAACAGCTCTATCACCCATTTTCTTGCCTGTAGAATGACAGAAGTCTGACAGTCTTCCTTCATTTTTGTCTTGTCTCTTTCCCCTTCAGTCCAAATTGGCAGCATTTCTGCCGAGGTGGTAGATTGGATCCATAAGTCACGTGCCTAATCTCCGTAGCAGACAGTTGTCCAGCCACACCCTTGGTGTTCTCTCCAGAGCATACATTGTCATTTTTTGCAACACATATAGAGTGAGAATTTTCCAAAGCCTCAAGTTCTGATTCCTTTTGGCTTAGCAGCTCCTTCTTCAATTTATCTCTCCTCTTTCATCGTACTGTAAGCAGCAAAGAGAATCCAGGCCACACCACCAACACCTGACTTAGAAATCTCTTCAGCTAAATATCCAGATTTATCACTTATGAGTTCTACTTTCGGTAAACAGTAGAAAACAATTCAGCCTTGTTCTCTGCCACTTTATAACAAGAATTTCCTTTTCCAATAAGTCTGCAATGACCTTATTTCAAAATAAGGTCACATTCTGAGGTTCTGGGGGTTAGGGCTATAACATATAAATTTTGAGAGGACACAATTCAACCCATAACAACCTGTTCAATTTTCTGTGTTCCAGAAGGACCCAACTATCCTCACACTCAAGTTCCAAATTGTGTTTTTGGCATATGTATCCTCACATGACAAGATAGTCACCAGAGTTGTCAGCAATTAAGCTAGTCAACTTCTATGGAATCAGTTTCATGGCTACACGATTTGCTAGAGTAAAGTCTTAGCTCCATGTCCTGGCCCAAGTAAGTTGGCAGGCAATAATAATAGCCACCATTGACTAAGTTTGTACAACATATGAAGGACTTTTCTAGGATCCTTATAGATATTATATAATCCTTAGCAAAATACTGCAAGGTATTATTCATAATACCCATTTTACATATTGGAAAACTAAGGCTCAGATAGTTTAAGAGATTCGCCTATGGTCATCTCTGCAGAGATCCATGCCTTGCAGTGTCTCAGAAACCTGTTGCCATGGTTGAGTCATTCTGGAATCATTTGCAGACCTAGTGTTTGATCTGTTCTGGGTAACTCATCAAAACAGCCTCACTTCTGTTGAGGGTCCAGGTCCAGACACCCAGGAATCTTCCCATTTTAAAACAATTTTAAGTTTTGGTTAGTTTTCTAATTTGTTACCACATCCAGAGAGCAGATCAATGGTCTGTTGACTTGGTTGCCACCTTGGCCCCTGCCTTGTCCTTTCCAGCCCCCTACTTAAGGGCCTGGCTCTTGCTCTTGAAACCCTGGCTACTGGCTATAATCCTGTGCTCATTTGGAAGGGCCTGTTTAGAGCAGGACTTGCTAGAGAACATGTACTCAACCTATTTGAGCATCCTCTCTGTAGATTGAGCTCAGCTTGGATCATATCTTAAAATGTCCAGGTCTTCATCATGATTGGCATTGTTGTGCATTCCTTTTATGGGATGGGGTTGGCAAGTGAAACTATTATTGCTGGGTAATTAGTTAATTAATTAAATAAATATTTTTGAGCATCTGTTATTACCAGACACTATTTTGTTAATAGTTAACTGTTAATACTGTTAGGTTAATAATATTGAAACCTGCAGCCGTGATCTCTGCTTTCCTAGAGCATCTCAGTCTCACCTTAGACCCACTTTAATCCCCTACCCATGAAGTCCCATCATTGAGATCTTACCATGCCCTACAGCCATGGATGCATGAGTTAGACAGAGCACACATACAGAACTGAAGCCCATGGAATTTTTAACGTGAAATTTGCAAATAATCTGTGCTCCAAAAAATTTCAGGTTATAGCCATACTGTGTTACTCTGATTCTCATGCATTCTAATATTCTAACTTGAGTAGACGGTGAAGTGGTGAAGACACAGCTCATATTTTGTCTATGCCAGGGGCCAAAATTTGGAGATACCCACGAGAGTGGGTGTTGTGTTTGCGAATGTCATCTGTCTTGTGTGCCATGGACCAAAAGTGCATGTTAGGTCAATTTTGAGAAAAAAAAAATTATGGCAAACTCTAGTCAAACATCTTGACTTCTCAGTGATCCACATGGATCTCTTATTCCACAAGTTCCTCTGCATGTACTTTGAGTCTATTTATAAATGGCCTGTACCACCTCCAGGGCTAGTAAGTACCATAAGTTTCCTAACTGCTGTGTAAAGTTATATTTTCTTTCAATTGATTCCAAATAGCTTCCTCCCAATTTGGAGGCTGCACTCTAGTCCTCATGTATAGGGTTAGCTGAACGAGGTTGTGTACAGCTTCTCACTTCCCTTCATCATTATCTTCAGAGACTTTGATTGGATTGTTTCTGAGTCTTGATCTTTTCAGGCTGAGGAAGCTGTATCGTTTGAAACCGTTCCTAACACTGCAGAGTCTGCCTACCCTTCATCATCCTGGCTTTCCATCACAAGGGATCTGCTCTGGCTGTTAGATCTCTAGAAGTGTGGCACCCAGGACAGCAGGGGGCCTCCTAGGCATGACCCCCAACCTGTACCCCTTGCCAGCAATAATGAAATCCCTTGGCCCCATCTTCCTTGTTCTTATTCCCCTGAAGATTCCTTTAGCCAAGAGAGTGTCCTTCTGAGACTTCTAATGCAGCAGACATCCCATGAAAAGGGAAACAAATTTCCTCGGGGTCACATTATGTGCTGTCATTCTAGGAGTCTCATTTTTAGATTAGGAAGTTCTGAAATCCCCCGAAGAATGGAATCCCCTGCCGAGAGGCTGTACAGGGAGACCTTTGAAGCAGGCTTTATTTCAGGTGTAAGGACCTGGTTTATTAGAAGCACTAGCAGGAGAAACTCACACTTGAGACTTCGCACATGCTTGTGAAATTCAGATATGAGAAGAAACATCTTGGGATCAATCAGAATCAGCTGGCCACCTGGCTGGAGAGAGATGGTGAGGAGGGAAATGGTAGAGACTTTGAAAATTCTGCCTTGAACAAAGTACCCTGGCTCCCTGGGGTTGGGCAAGGATGAATGAAATCTGCTTTGGCTTGTGCTGACATCCAGTCCCTGGAGTGAATGGCATCTGCCGCAGGAGGCAGGGGATTCTGTTCTTCTTTTTCAATAGAGCCTCATGGTGCCTGATTTAGAATCTCTTAACTCTGCCATTCCTGCTCCCTGTAAAGGATAGCTTGTCGACACCGAGTGCTGGGTAAACCTTGAAAAGGTAGTCTTGTTCTTGGCCAAATGCTGATTAAAAATTAGGCTCTCCTCCATACTTGCAACTGAAAATCAGCTCAAAGACTTGGCTTAACTAAGAGTGGGCCAAAGAGAAAGAAAAATAACCATTTTAGTGATACCCCTGCCTTTTAGAGAACATTCACTAAAAAGTGATTTTTACCCAAAGTGACAGTGTTTTACGTTCAATCACTTGGAGGAAGAAAAACCTAAATGGGGAGGTAAAGGAGGCACAGGGGTAGTTAGGAAAGGTCATGGGTGTACTGGATAAAACTTTCAGGGAACTCCAATCACTTCTGGTGGGCTGCATGATCTCAGGAAAGTTAATTAACCTCTTGGGGATAATGGCATCCATTGGACAAGCTATGAGAAATAAATACGATAATGTGTATATGGTGGTTAACTTTATATGCAGCATATGGTAGGAACACAATAAATGTTCTTTTTTTTTCATTTTCAGAGGCACTGAGGTCCTTCTGCAAAGACAATGCTGGCCAGTATGTAATAATGCACTATCTTTTTGTTTAATTTCCTTTTTGTGCATACTGTGGAAAACATATTGTGAAGCAATAGCAATATGTTCCTAAGGGAGTTATTTATGACTATGGAGGGTGGGTGGGGGTGAGTATATTCCTTCATGTTTTTTTTAGGAGTATAGACAGGATGTCATTCAAGAATGCATGGAAGATCTGTGACAGAAGTCTTCAGTGAGGATAGGTTGAGGAAAAATGATCTCACTTTATGAGTGTTAATGGAGCAGCTATTAGAACAGTAGATATTGATTGCATGGTTGCTACTATTATAGAAAGTGATTACAATTTTAAAAATTTTTGGTAAGTAAAAACGTGCTTTTAGCTAAATAACTAGAGAAAAATGCCAAGACATGAAACAGGGATAGAAGTTGCAGGACTCAAAGGGCCTCAATTACTTGAGAACAAAAGAAAAGTGTGGGTGAAACAGAACCTAGCCACCCACACGAGCCATAAAATGCCCTCGGTCTGTCTGCTGTGGGCAGCCTTGCCTCTTTCCACCCACCATTCCATACTGACCTCTGTCATCTTCCAGGACTCCTGCGCAAATGCTATCTTTTTCTCTCCCCATGTGCCCTCCCTTCCCAACACCTCAGAATGACACAGGAGATCTCTCCTCTGGGTCTTCATTGCACCTTCATGTGTTCTTTTAATAAGAAGTTTCATGTGTTATTCTGTTGATTTTAGGGGATCCATTTTAGGAAAAGGATATAATATTAGGAATAAAATTATTGAGAATGAGAAAACAAATCATAAAAAATTACAAATGTTAAAAAGCTGACAAATGCCACAGACATCATTAACTTTGAAGAAATTGCTCATTGGTTTAATCAGTGAATCAAATGATAAACCTCTTCATTTATACAATTTTTGTTTCATATTTCTGGATCACTTTTTCCCTATGACAATGATTTTATAATATTGTCTATAGAGAAAATAGAAAGATAAATCACTTCTCTATCATAGTTGATTGAAATTGGATTTTATTATTCATGATTTAGAATAGTTTCGTTCAGCTTTACAACTTGTTGTTGGTAATTTCATGTAAATTCTTAGAATTTTTGTCGTTTGGAAAAATATCAATCAAGTTTTTTTCCTATTAGAACTGTAAAATTTCAGGACATTTTACTTTTTCTTGTTTGTTTATTAACTAAACTTCAATATTCTTTGAATCAATTGTATTAGGAATGTTCCTGGAAGCTAGTACTACTAGCAATAACTTAATTATATTTGAAAGTTACCATGTTCCACATAAATGCATTCTATGGAACTCAAATGTTTCCCCACCTCACCTTCCCAAAAGCGACATCTCCCAAATGCTCAAGACCATTCTAACAGCCTCTAAAGGGCAAAGATAATGGAGGGTATATTGAACTGGTAAGACACAGAAGGAAATCAATTGAAGCTAAACTACTTTTTGCAAATTTTATAAAATTATATGACCTTAAACATCATTAGTGTCATGGTCAATCTGTTTCTATCCTCTTGTCTCTGGAACGGCCCACATTGGCACCTGGTAGTAGGTAAGTTAGATGAATGGAGGGTACTCTAGGCATTGTTTACATTCTCACCCCACTAACGCTTTCCTTTCTCCTTCCCTCTATCCAGTTCCTACCCAACCTTTGTGGTCTCACTCACATACCACCTCCTCCACCATGATCACCTGGTCACATTAACTTTCCACCTGCTACTGTCATATTTCCAGTGAGGAGGTCATCAACCTGGGGGGAAAGACACCTAGCACAGCTTTGGCACTTGCAGCAGACACTCAGCAAATAATTCTTGACAAATGCATTTGAAAATCCATCTGTTTTCCTATGGTTAACTAATTGATGACTGCCATTCTGACCTGGACCACTCACTAGAACCAGATGTTTCTCCAAGTTATTTTAAGGATTGCTTTATAAATGGAAGTTTGACTCTTTTTCTCCAAAGATAAAGGAAAGCCTGCTGGGTTATTGCTCTCTGCCTACAGAATATACCGAAGAGAAAAGCTTTTCATAGATGACTGATTTCTAAAACAGATGTGCCAAGTTCCTTGGGCTAAAAACTCTTTAGTTGGAAATGAACCAGGGCATTTTTAATATGAGTTTTCAGAACATGGACTTTGAGCAGTGCTAATAATGATCAGTGTGATGGTGACTTGGTTTAAGGGTTTTGAGGACTGAGTGCTAATAAAACTGCCTAGAGGAGCATGAGCTCACCTGATATAGCAGAACTAATGAAGGACTCAGTGCACAAAAGTGTCTCTTGTCAGAGAGGAAGTATTTGTGCGTGATCTCATCCAACGATGCACTTGACAAGGACAGAAATAGAAAGCCGTTTGTGGCCACCTGGCAGAGATTTTCCTGGTACCTTGGTTTATTATTCCTACTATTGTACTTCCTTCTTTCCTAAAAATCTTTTTTTTTTTTCCTCTTTGCCTTTCAGTTGGCTTCAGCACCTTCTGTGAGTTTTCATCAGCACATTTCATTCTTTACTGAACAATGAAAAGATAAGGGAGGGAGAAATGAGGGAACGAGTCTATTACTAATTGTGATGAGGAAGTCAGGAGGAATGGTGCCGGCTTCCCTGGTTGTTCATCCAAATCATGTTGTTAATTTTCCTTGACATATGCAAGAGGGAGATGAAGATTCCTGTATTTAAACAAAGAACTGTGTGTGAGCTTTGGGGGCCATCTCTGTGATAAGATGAAAATACTTATTTATTGAGTGTCTGTTATGTGCTGGGCTCTGCTTGGCACTGAGGCCAAAGGGGAAAGACATATCTCCTATCTTCAGGTTGCTCAAAAGTTCTCTAGACTGGAATCTGTGGTCTTTACACCATAGTGACTACAATCCTGAACATCTTCTGTTAGGAACTGTGAGAGGCCCAGAGAGGTGAGATGGCCTTTGCCCAGAGAGTATGTGGCAATGCCAGGGAGTAGTCAGGCCTTACATTCCTTAAGACAGAGGAAGAAATCAGTGCGGGCTTATAGGGAAAAGGGAAGAAAAGGAACACAGTGTTTTACTTAGACTGGTTAGCTTACAGCAGCCTGAGGAGGTGGCTGTTATCCCATTTAAAATATAAGCTCTGCCTCAGAGAAACATAATTATCCTTCTCAGTGTTCCACCACTCTTGAAGGCTGGGCATATCTTATTCATCTGTATGTCTTCAAAATGTCTGGCATAGGGTAAACCCTCAATAAATCTTTGGGGATAAAAAAAAAAAGTAACAGAGTGCTGGAAGCAGATTTCAAACTCAGATCTTTCTGATTGCAGTTTCTGTGGTCATTCCTTTATTCCGTGGTGGGTACCTCTGACAGAATTCAAGAAATCAAGATGAGTAAACAATTTAGAAAAACATTCATAGTCCATTTTAAACATCTTGGGTTTCAGTGACAGTGGGAATTCCTAAAGTTCCCACTGGAAGATGTGGGACCGATGCTGAGGAGTAGGGTCAGGACTGAAGGGGCAGACTCTAGAACCACAGGGAGTGGGTGGAGGGGCTGAGATAGATATAGGCAGAGGGGAGGGAAGGGGAGAGACCTGGGTCTGGGGAATGTGACCTTCTTAGCATTATTTAAATGGTCCAGGTTGGATGGGCATTGAAGATCATTTAGTGCACTGTCTCATTTTGCAAGTGAGGAAATTGAGAAATGAGAGGTTACATGTATATGTAGTCAGTAGCTGAGCTCATGCTAGAACCTGACTCATGTACCCATACACCTCCCTCTCCCATGAGTTGCTCATGGTTACCCAAGGAGCAAATATTTAATGTGTCCACTGTTATAGCATCTATCTTTGCTTTGAATTTCTGCTTTTTTAAAGTGGAGATTCATGGCAACTACACAAACATTAAACCCCAAGAAAAGATCTTGTTTTGTTTGTTTTGTGGCATTTCCATAGTGCAGGTCATTCGGTCATCGGTCCTTAAAAAGATGAGACTCATCTTCACCTGACAATGGAGATCTTGTCACATAGTGTCCAGTATTTAGCATGACTCTCCATTTGATTTTACATGAATATTGCAAGGATCTCATGGAATGATGCAATAAAGAATATCCTGTGTACAAATTTGATAAGCTCTTAACAATATGGTGCCTGACAGCCTCTCACTTAAAGAGAAGACATTCTGTCAATCAGCATGAAGCATGCTAAAATCTCCGTTTCTATAAAGTTCTTTATGCCTGCAAAGCAGCTTTCTTCTCTCCGACTCTAAGTGTCTTTAATATAATATGCCAACTGTGGCAATTGGAAGCATAACGAACAATAAGTTGCTTTCTTATTCTCAAGAACTTGTTATTCCCCTGACACCAGCAAGACTGGCTTCTGAGCACTGATGCATTAGCACTTTTTTCCAGCCCTCCATCCTCTTCTCTCTCCCCTACTTGGAGGGCAGAGAGGAAGCAAACAACCATTGATTGGGCATTTTACCTAAGCCAGGCGCCGTGCCAGATGATTTCTGTTGACCCTCTTACTTAATCCTCACAATAGTCTTGGAAGTGTGGTAGATGACGGGTATGATAGTGTCCCCAATCTAAAACTCAGGACACTGAGTGTTATGGATTGAATCGTGTCTCCCCCCCACCGCCAAAATTCATAGGTCCAAGCTCTAACCACGAATATGAATATATTTGAACGTAGGGCCTTCAAAGAGGTAATTAAAGTTAAATGTAATACAAGGGTGGGGCTCAAATCCAATAGGACTGGTGTCCTTAAAAGAAAGAGAAGAGGTACCACAGACACTTGCACACAGAGTAAAGGCCATGTGAGAGACAAGGAGAAGACAGCCATCTGCAAGCCAAGGAGAGAGGCCTCAAGAGAAACCAAACCTGCCAACACCTTGATCTTGGACTTCTTGTCTCCAGAACTGTGAGAAAATAAATTTCTGTTGTTTGAGCCCAGTCTGTAGTATTTTGTTATGGTGGCCCTAGTCAAACTAATATACCGAGGCTCAGAAAATTAAATAGCCCAGAAATGGCTATTTTCCCTATTTGAGAACAAGGAAAAGCCTCCTGGGGCAGGGGTAGGGGTTTAGGAGATGCAGGTTTGCATCCAGGCTGTCACTAATGAGCTGTGCGACATAGGAGAATCACTGCAGGTCTCTGGGCCCATTTATTCATCTATTGAAAATAAAAGGAGCAAAATAATTGAGCTCTGGCATCCTTTCCAACTCTGAAATTCTGTATTTCTCAACAATTTTTCTAGGCCTTATTTCCTCATTTGTAAAAGGAATCAGAATACCTAACCTAAACGGTCCAAGGAATGTGAAGAAAATCAATGAGTTCAATAAAGAGTTTTAAAAAAAGAAAGGAGTAAATGTGTATAAGGTGATGTAACAAGCAGATCTGCCCAGGTTCAAGTCCCAGCTGGCCCTTTCCGAGCCAAGGGGTCTTGGATAAGTGCACTTAATATTTCTAAGCTTCCATTAACTCATCAACAATGCAGGCAAAATAATACTCCCCTTCTAAAAAATAAAAAAAAAATGAGATGCTCTCTGCAATAAACCCATCACAGAGCAGAGCCCATCACATTCTCTGTACCACGGTAGTGATTATTATTGGTATTATTAAGGTCCCAGAATGGTGACTTGTCTGCCCTGAGCTCTGCTATCTCCTGTCAGAGCATGGCATTTAGAATTAGCAGAGTCAGGCTACAGTTCTGACTGCAGCACTCACAGGCCATGTGAACCTGGGCAAGGCACTTAGCCTCTATGATCTTTGAGATTCTAACACTTCTATGTGTTAGGTTAGTGCCTACTATATGGATGATTAATTGAGATAAGGCAGTGAATGTGCTTTGTCAGTTATAAAGCTGTATATAACTGTGAGGAATTACTGCTATGAGCAAAGATCATTTCTTCTGTTTTTCTGCCAAGAAGTTTGCCCAGAGAGAGAATGGAAGGGGTGGAAGGTAAATGCCGACTGTAGTGATAACAGCACACAGACATGTCATGTTAGAGCAGAATGAGTGATAAATTTTGAGGGGGGTGGAGTATGGTCCAAAATTGTTCCCCTCCCAAGCCATTGCTAGAGATTATTTCCAGGCAGGAAAGGGTTGACAGGACAAACACTGCAAAGTGTTTCTAGCTGGTCCAGATAGAACTGGGATACCTCTGTTAAATAAACACACCACCCAGTGGCTGCCAACAAGATCATTGGTAAGAAAGCAGAGGCTTATCTGCTTCTTTCCTATCTGGTACCTAAAAGCTAGACGTAAAGGAATTTTGACGTTAGGCCCGTGGTTACTGATTGTGGCCCATTTGGAATATGATAAGATGAGGTCTTATCATACGATAAGGCATATCATAAGACAAGATCTGTGGAGACCCCTAAGTCCAATAGAGAAGATGGAGTCAGAGTTCCCTAGGACCAGGGGCCCCTTTCCCAACAGTAGCTCTTTTCATTGATGGGATTCACTCACCGACTCCTGTCCTCTCATGGAAGCAGAGGTTATGGTGATGGTTAATGGTTGGAACCAGTAATGTAAGGAGTGGGATGTTATGGGAATTTTGGCCATACACATTCTTTTTGAACCCTCCCTTTCAGAATCAGATTGGTTCAGGATATTTCCTGACTCCCATTGCCTGAGGAACACCATGAGCCCAATAAAATTTCCTGAGATTCTACTGTTCAGTAGTTCTGTCTTAATTCCTATGAACTGTTTTTCAAATGTTTTTGAACAAAACTCACATTAAGAAGCATACTCTACATAATAAGGCAAGTCATACGTGTGTGTGTCTGTGTGTGTGTGTGTGTGTGTGTATAAAGAGAGAGCCAATTCACTGTACTTTATGCAACGTAATGTGATCTTTTCTATTCTATTGTTTTAAAATGTTGGTCAAGACCCACTGAATTGAAATCATGATGGACAAATGGGTTGTAACCCTCAGTCTGGAACCAATGGAATATTCTGTGGCATCCAGAGATATCAAGGCATCCCGTGAACAGTCATTTAACTGTACCTTTATGATGTGTGCACCTTCTGAGGCAGGGAGTCAATATAGAAAGATCATAGGCCTTGGAATTAGACCTGAGGCCAATATGACTCCATACTGATTTAAGTCCCTGCTTCCTCGTAATGCCTCTTTTGCAGAGAAATTGTAAGGATTGGGTGATCACAGGTATGTGGAAATGTCTAACATAACCTAGCTCAGAGTAGGACTCCAAAATCATTAACTCTTCTCATTTCTAACCAAGTTGAGATCCATAGTCTCTGACAATGCTTGCAGTTTCTTAGAACATCTGGCTCTACTATGTCTGTCTGTTAGGTTCACATTCTTTGATGAGAAGCAAAAGCATGCTTCTCTAACTGATAGCTTTGAGGGGCTTCTTTGGGATTGAATTTCAACAATCTTAGCACTGCTGGGGTGATTATGTATTGTTTGCACTTAATGAATTTGATAGTTAGGGACCTTGCAACATAGAAGGATGAAATTTTTGCCCTTGGTTAGATTTTTTTGGGGTAAGAAGGTACTCTGCACACAAATCAGGAAGAGATGGTATCCAAAGCATTGCCTGTAATGAGAGGGGTGCCTTTAGTATAAACCCAAGGCAAGAGCAGACTTACCAACAGCTGAGCCAATAAAAATGCTGCAGCAATTGATGAGCAATTAGATGAAATGCATCTGAGCACTCCATGCTTGATTTCAGATTTTTGTGTCCCACGTTTGGCTTCCCATCATACATCCTTGCTCACAGCCTGGACTCAGTATAACCTAGTTATCACTACTTGCCTGTGTCCTGGACACATCATAGAAAAGTCGAGGCTAGACTTCCTAGGATATCGAAAGAAAGAGTAGTCTGTTTTCTCCTCCTTGTCATTTTATAACTCATCAGTGCTTGCTAACCTATTTTACAGTTGGTCCTCTGAGACCCCCATTCTCTGTAGAAACTCTACTGCTACTTCATGCTTGCTGCAGAAGATAGATAGCAAAAGCAAGACTATCCTCCCCATCACTCATTGTCCCAAGTATAGACCCAGGCTTCCCACTGCATCACAAGGCTCTTGCGTTTAACGCACTTGACTGAAGACTAGATTAACTAAGGGAATGAACCCATCACTGGTTGCGTGCCATCTTTGGACACTCCTCCTGGAGCCGCCGTTAAGCTTTGTCTCCCTCTATGATATTGAGAATTCATTCAGGTCTGAATTCTCTCTCTCATTTTCTATTACTGAAATTCTGCCTCCCTCTGGCACTCCCTCTTCCTGACATCCCAGGGAACCCTAGATTCAATTTATAGTGTGGTACCTTCTCCTCCCCAAAGGTCCTGCTTTATCATGCAGATCAGTTCAGTTTTTCTTTGCTTTCAGTCCCTCTCCTTTGCAAAAACTCACTGCAGGCTTATAACTTTCAAAAATTGTCTTCACTCCTGAGATACATTTTTTGATTCCTAGAATTTCAAAATGCTTACAGTCAGTGTTTTATTTGGGTTCATTATGTTTATGATGATTATTAGCTGATGATGTTCTTTGGATGGGATACTTTTAACACTCTGTACTTCCCCCTGAAGTTACCTCCTGGGTCTCAGACTGTTTCTGATGCCAGATCTTGTTTTTCTGTTCCCAGCTGGCCAGTCCCCGGAGAGATAGGAGCTACAGAGGAATGGGCTTTGTCCTACATAAGAAAGGCCATATTTAGGGAGAGAGAGAGTGTCTTAGCAAGACCATGCAGCTGGAGGCTAGTTTTCCATGGAGCAGGACTGAGAATCAAAGATAATATTGCCCTAAGTGGCATCCTTATGGTACTAGGTAATAACAGTTCCTGGATCTCCTGTCAGGAACTATCCAAGGAGTAGAGACATCTGGCATATGTGGAAGGCATTAGATGCATTAATATGTTATTAGGAGATGATGGGAACAAATATTCAAACCAGGAACTTGGCTCTTATCAGTAGGGCTCTTGGTGCATTAGGAGAGAAATTACCTTTTCACTTGAGATGCACAGCGTGTATTTCAGACCTGTGAGTCTGGTTTTGGAGTCACAAATGGAGATGCGCTGAATCTGACAGAGGTGACAGCTTCTCGCATATGGAAAACTGAATAATAACAACAATTCTATTTGTGAAGAAGGGCTGGAAATTACGTTTTCAATTCTAATGCAAGGCAGGGACCAAGATGAACAGATTCAAATTGGAGTTTGCCTGGTCTCACTATTTTCCTTTTTAAATGACAAAGGAAATAACGGTTGATGAAGTTGCCCCTAGGGGATCTGGGAAAGATTCTTTCTGCTATTTAAAAAAATGAGATTTCACATGGAGGCTATTAATTTCTACCAGCCATTTGATAAACACAGCATTAACTGGTTTAAACACTATCAAACAGCATATTGCCCATAATGTTCTGAATGGCATAGCTGTAAATACAGATTTATGACATTCAGAGAGGACTATCTGCTTGCGAAAGGTATAAGTTGGCTTGTTTTTGTTTGTTTTGGTGTGATAGAGCTCTGAATGTAAGGGAATAAATATATGACTTATGTTACTTTAGACAAACTGGTTTTAAAGGGGGAGCAGCGGACAGAATCTTGAGTCCTGGTCTCTAAGAAGGGTCAAATATTTACACAATTACTACATCTTAAAGTAACTAAAAGTAACTAAAGTTACTTTTGATTTCAACCAATTATAAGAGAGTCTCTAAGAGTTTGGGCTCTGGAATCAGAAGCAAATTAATAGGAGGTTATGTTCTAGATTGATTTCTAGTTCTTGACTGGATGGCTAGTTTACATGGGCTATTGGGTCCCACCCCTGAAATCAGCCCTAGATTAAACTTTAGAATAGAGGTTCTCTGCCTTATATGCTGGGGTCACTTATACACCGATGCTGAAGATTCTGATCTGGAGAAGCAGACATCTAACAAGCCAACTGCCCAATAAACAAAAGCTATAAATTCTAGACAAAAAGAAAAACAAAACAACTTGAAGCTTTGGAGACTAAAATTAGGTAGACACATTTTGGAAATGAGTTGAACCTTGAAGCAAGCAATTTTTATGGAGAAAATCCCATTGCTCAGTGGCAGCTAAAACTGATACAAAGCCCTCTAAATTTTTGGACAGAAGAATTAGGGGAGAGAGTTCAGGTCAACTAGAGATGTCAAGGTGTGAGGGGGAAATCCTGAAAATGAATGAGCTAGAGAGAGGAACTCCAAATTTGTGTTTAAAATCGGCCCAAGTTTCTGGCTAATCCCTGAAACATGAATATATGGGGCAAACTGGAAGTATAATGCAGCTAAGGCTCAAAGAACTAAACTGAGGTCTGAACTCTCGCCACCTCAGGTGTGACAGTTCGTAGTCTGAGTTTAACCAAGTGCATTGGATACTAAAACAAACATGTGACAACTCTTTGAAGAAATATAACATAACCCAAAGGCTTTACAACTTAATTTTTACAATGTCTGGATAAATAAAAATGTTTGGATACAATCCAAAATTACTCAATAGGAAAATGTGACCTGGTCTCACTAGAAGAAGCAATTAACAGATGTCAACCCCTATGTATTGGTTCCCTAGGACTGCTGTAATAAATTGTTGCAAAATGGGTGACTTAAAACAACAGAAATTTGTTCTCTCACAGCTGGAGGTCAGAATCTGAAATCAGTGTGTCAGCTAGGTTGTTTCTTTCTGGAGGTTCTGAGGGAGAATCTTTTCCATGCCTTTTTCTTAGCTTTTAGTCATTGACAACCTTTGCTGTTCCTTGGTTTGGGGCCACATGTACCCAATCTCTGCCTCCATCTGCACATCGTCTTCCCCTCTCTGTCTTTCTGTGTCAAATCTCCCTATCCTTTCTCTTATAAAGGCCCATTGTATTTTAAACCTAAAATTTTATATCCAGCCACATTACCATCCAAATATGAACATATAACAAAACTATTTGCAGGCTTATAAGGCCACAGATGGTTTAAGATACAAAGATCCACATTGAAAATACTTTTGAAGGAAGTATTCAAATAAAGAGAGAAACAAATTCAGTTTATGTAGAAAGAAATATATAAAATGAGGATGATTAAATATTTTAGCGAAGGTTAGGTATTTTTGTCTCTAAGTTAAAGTTAAGAGAAAGGAAAAGTGAAAGTATATGCTTAATAACCCAGAATTAAAATTCTACACAGTATCAACAAAAATAGAGTTTGTAATGGAGTATATAGGTGGGTAGAGAAACCAAGAGATAGAAGAGGAAGATAAAGTTTTTGTTTTGCTAGGAGAAAGCTGTAAGAATCAATTTTTAAAACGAAGGCAAGAGAGACTGCAGAGAAAACAAAATGTTCAGTAGTTGAAATTAGAAACTAAAGTTGTAGCAATATATCCTCATTATATAAATACTCATTATAAATATAAATTGTGTAACTAAAATTAAAAAAATGGAAATTGCTAGCTTAGATTTTTAAAATCTAGTTTTATGTTTTGTTTTTTTTTAAGAGACTAAATCATAATGAAATAGAAAATGAAAATCATAATGAAATAGTAAAAGGGTGGGAAAAGATATATCAGGTAAATACTAACTAAAAGAAAATTGATATAACTATATTAGTAGCAGAAAAAGTAGATTTTTAACAATAAAGCAAATTTAAGCCTTGAAAGGGTCACTATATAATGATAAAAGATTTGATTCATCAAGAAGATATAACAATCCTAACCATATATGCAATTAATAAAATATTCTCAAAATATATGAAGAAAAACTTGATAAAACCGTAGGATAAATCAATAAATCCTCTATCATAATGAGGGATTTCAACTCATCTCTTTTGTTTATTGATAAGTCACACAGAAAAAATAATTAGCAAAAATGCAGATGGTTTGAATCACAAAACAGACAGGTGTAATCTAATGAATATAGATGGAATTCTGTAGCCAGATATTAAAGAAAAGACATGTTATTTTAAAGTATTTTTTAATTAGGTATTTAAGATGTTTGAAATTGGGTAACGATTTTTGAATTTGTTATTTTTTTTAGTTGTATTGCTTATATAAAACTGTACACATTTTTGAGTATTCTGCTTGATGTGTAACAACTTATCTTAAATTTAGTGGCTTAAAACAACACAAAAGTTTCTGTAGGTCAGAAGTCTAGTCTGGTGTGGCTGGATTTTCTTCTTAGGATATCACCATGCTAAAAACAAGGTATCTCATTTGGGGATAAAGATCCTTTTCCAAGCTCAGTGGTCACTGGCAGAATTCTGTTCTTTGTTGTAGAAACAGGGTCCCCATTTCCTTGCCGTCTGTCAGCAAGTGTCTGCTCTCTGCTCCCAGAGCCACCCACATTCCTTCCCATGTAGCCTCCTCCATCTTCAAGCCAGCAATGGCTCATGTAATCCTGCTCATGTTTTCAGTCTCTCTGACTTCCTCTTATACCTTTTGCACCAGACAGAGAAAATTCTCTCCTTTTAAGGACTCACATTATTAAATTAGGCCTGGATAATCTCCATTTTTTAAGCTCAACTGTGCCGTGTAACATAACTGAATCACAGGAGTGATGTATCATTAAATTCACAGATACCAGGTAGTGGAATCTTGGGGGTCATGTCTAGAAATTCTGCCTATCATAACCCCTCACCCATTTTTTTGAGTCCTGTTATTTTTAGTGTGCAAAATTCCATGACACAGTACTTTTGTAGGAATATGTAATCTATAGAATAGGAGCAATGACTGCATTTTAAAATTTCTCATCTGATCATCTCTTTAAACTATAGTTATGTTGTTACTTCATTTTCAGACATTTGGGAGTTTTTGTAAATCTATCAATTTGTAATTGACATCCACATTACAGTCACAGAAATAGACTAGAAAATGTTAATTCTTTGGCATTTATGAAAGCCTTCTTTGAAGCTAGTAGTTTTTATAAAGGTTCTATGTTTTCTCAGAATAAGTTTGTGGTCTCCATTTGGTATAAACTTTTATTAATTGTGTTATTAATTTTTTACGTTTCATTTAATTGTCTACATCATCTATCAATTTCTGAGAGAAGTATGCTAAAAGTTTCAACTATGGCTGATTTGTTATTCCCATAATATTGTCATTTCAAGACTGTGCTTCAGGTACGTGTGGGTCGTTATATGTTTTGTTCTTCATTCGTTTCTGCGATTTGATTGAAGAAAAATAAATTAATTATTGGCAGAGCTATTATATGACTATTCTTCCATTGACAAATTCCAACATTTTTTAGGGATATATTAAAGTTTTTATTGGACAATGGACTATTAGCACCAAACCTAACAATTTAAATAAAAATTACTATATGTTGGAAGCTCTATTTTGGAATTAAGATGTGTCCCAATTTTTATTTTCTAGAGGCCTAGAATAGGTTATTTCCTTTACTGGCATGCATAAAATGTATCACATCTTGTTTTGCTAATGTTATATATTCAGCACCAATTCTTTAGCCACCTCAGTGAAGAATAGAAAATGTATCATGGATCTCAAACCTCAGGCACTACAGTAGTGGTGCTTCTTTTAATGTGACAACTGGATGTCCATTTCTCCCCTCCTCCCATCCCTAGATGATCACTTCAGCAGATTAGAGCAGTGAGGAGTGATTTCAGCATCATGACAAAGTTAGATTGAAGTGTTGGCCCCATAGCACACAAGTTCCATATTGAAATGTTCTGAATGATGGCTACCCATTCTCTTGTAACTGCATTTTCTAAAAGCAGTAACTATCCAAATCTGCAAACATCTGAATCATTTTGAGTGGGCAAATATACGAGTAGAGGAAAATAAACAAAAAATTAAAATGAAGGAAAAATAATTCATATAGGGGATCTGCCAGATTAGAAAATTTTAAAAGACCAGTTAAAGTATATCCCTCCTGTAACAAAGGTTATTCTGCCATTAAAGTAGCATCATCACGTGCCATACTTCTGAGTCCACCCCAAGATATTTTGTTGAGTTTTCTTAGCTTTATATTTCTGTGCTATCTCTGATATTAGGGGGTCATCTGGGTTTGGATCATGTAACAGTGAAAAAAATGGATTAAAGAACCTTTGAAATAGTAAGGCAGGCAACATCGATATTAAGATATCTAGACAAACATTGCCTTCATTGTTGACGGATAGTAAGTTATTTTAAATGCAACCTTTTGTGGTTTCAATGCAACCTGAGGTTGGTCTGTAAGAAAATAAATTTTCGAAAGGCAAACACTACTTGATATGGGCTATTTGGTCCTATAATTGTGATTTGCTAATAAAAGTTATCATTTCTGACCAGATCTACAGAGCCTTGTGCTAGAGGAGCATGAGCCAAGGATCAAAGTTTTAGTACCATGGTTTGTCCTTTTTGGGCCTAGCTGAGCACCCTCTTAG
>NW_011888866.1:3210041-3212146 GCF_000151845.1 Pteropus vampyrus
GTATTTTAAACCTAAAATTTTATATCCAGCCACATTACCATCCAAATATGAACATATAACAAAACTATTTGCAGGCTTATAAGGCCACAGATGGTTTAAGATACAAAGATCCACATTGAAAATACTTTTGAAGGAAGTATTCAAATAAAGAGAGAAACAAATTCAGTTTATGTAGAAAGAAATATATAAAATGAGGATGATTAAATATTTTAGCGAAGGTTAGGTATTTTTGTCTCTAAGTTAAAGTTAAGAGAAAGGAAAAGTGAAAGTATATGCTTAATAACCCAGAATTAAAATTCTACACAGTATCAACAAAAATAGAGTTTGTAATGGAGTATATAGGTGGGTAGAGAAACCAAGAGATAGAAGAGGAAGATAAAGTTTTTGTTTTGCTAGGAGAAAGCTGTAAGAATCAATTTTTAAAACGAAGGCAAGAGAGACTGCAGAGAAAACAAAATGTTCAGTAGTTGAAATTAGAAACTAAAGTTGTAGCAATATATCCTCATTATATAAATACTCATTATAAATATAAATTGTGTAACTAAAATTAAAAAATGGAAATTGCTAGCTTAGATTTTTAAAATCTAGTTTTATGTTTTGTTTTTTTTTAAGAGACTAAATCATAATGAAATAGAAAATAGAAAATCATAATGAAATAGAAAGTAAAAGGGTGGGAAAAGATATATCAGGTAAATACTAACTAAAAGAAAATTGATATAACTATATTAGTAGCAGAAAAAGTAGATTTTTAACAATAAAGCAAATTTAAGCCTTGAAAGAGTCACTATATAATGATAAAAGATTTGATTCATCAAGAAGATATAACAATCCTAACCATATATGCAATTAATAAAATATTCTCAAAATATATGAAGAAAAACTTGATAAAACCGTAGGATAAATCAAGAAATCCTCTATCATAATGAGGGATTTCAACTCATCTCTTTTGTTTATTGATAAGTCACACAGAAAAAATAATTAGCAAAAATGCAGATGGTTTGAATCACAAAACAGACAGGTGTAATCTAATGAATATAGATGGAATTCTGTAGCCAGATATTAAAGAAAAGACATGTTATTTTAAAGTATTTTTTAATTAGGTATTTAAGATGTTTGAAATTGGGTAACGATTTTTGAATTTGTTATTTTTTTTAGTTGTATTGCTTATATAAAACTGTACACATTTTTGAGTATTCTGCTTCTATATTAGTTTTCTCTTGATGTGTAACAACTTATCTTAAATTTAGTGGCTTAAAACAACACAAAAGTTTCTGTAGGTCAGAAGTCTAGTCTGGTGTGGCTGGATTTTCTTCTTAGGATATCACCATGCTAAAAACAAGGTATCTCATTTGGGGATAAAGATCCTTTTCCAAGCTCAGTGGTCACTGGCAGAATTCTGTTCTTTGTTGTAGAAACAGGGTCCCCATTTCCTTGCCGTCTGTCAGCAAGTGTCTGCTCTCTGCTCCCAGAGCCACCCACATTCCTTCCCATGTAGCCTCCTCCATCTTCAAGCCAGCAATGGCTCATGTAATCCTGCTCATGTTTTCAGTCTCTCTGACTTCCTCTTATACCTTTTGCACCAGACAGAGAAAATTCTCTCCTTTTAAGGACTCACATTATTAAATTAGGCCTGGATAATCTCCATTTTTTAAGCTCAACTGTGCCGTGTAACATAACTGAATCACAGGAGTGATGTATCATTAAATTCACAGATACCAGGTAGTGGAATCTTGGGGGTCATGTCTAGAAATTCTGCCTATCATAACCCCTCACCCATTTTTTTGAGTCCTGTTATTTTTAGTGTGCAAAATTCCATGACACAGTACTTTTGTAGGAATATGTAATCTATAGAATAGGAGCAATGACTGCATTTTAAAATTTCTCATCTGATCATCTCTTTAAACTATAGTTATGTTGTTACTTCATTTTCAGACATTTGGGAGTTTTTGTAAATCTATCAATTTGTAATTGACATCCACATTACAGTCACAGAAATAGACTAGAAAATGTTAATTCTTTGGCATTTATGAAAGCCTTCTTTGAAGCTAGTAGTTTTTATAAAGGTTCTATGTTTTCTCAGAATAAGTTTGTGGTCTCCATTTGGT
>NW_011888866.1:3213276-3217612 GCF_000151845.1 Pteropus vampyrus
ACGAGTAGAGGAAAATAAACAAAAAATTAAAATGAAGGAAAAATAATTCATATAGGGGATCTGCCAGATTAGAAAATTTTAAAAGACCAGTTAAAGTATATCCCTCCTGTAACAAAGGTTATTCTGCCATTAAAGTAGCATCATCACGTGCCATACTTCTGAGTCCACCCCAAGATATTTTGTTGAGTTTTCTTAGCTTTATATTTCTGTGCTATCTCTGATATTAGGGGGTCATCTGGGTTTGGATCATGTAACAGTGAAAAAAATGGATTAAAGAACCTTTGAAATAGTAAGGCAGGCAACATCGATATTAAGATATCTAGACAAACATTGCCTTCATTGTTGACGGATAGTAAGTTATTTTAAATGCAACCTTTTGTGGTTTCAATGCAACCTGAGGTTGGTCTGTAAGAAAATAAATTTTCGAAAGGCAAACACTACTTGATATGGGCTATTTGGTCCTATAATTGTGATTTGCTAATAAAAGTTATCATTTCTGACCAGATCTACAGAGCCTTGTGCTAGAGGAGCATGAGCCAAGGATCAAAGTTTTAGTACCATGGTTTGTCCTTTTTGGGCCTAGCTGAGCACCCTCTTAGCGTGGATACATGTTTATGACCAAAATACTTGATTTTCCAGGGTGGCAGGAAGAGTGCCTTTTAACTAAATGGGCAGTAAGTTGGACAGGGAGAGCAGGGCCAGGGACCAGTCATAAGATGGGTGATAAAGAGCAGTGAAAGTAAATGATAGTAGGAATCTTTAGATTTAGAGAGGCAAAGAGAACCTTCCATTATATGTTCTTGTTTTGTTGTCTCTTTATCTGAATATACTATCATTCCTCGTTTCTAACTATAATTTCTATCCTTAAGTCTTGGGTTATAATTTGACTTAACCATGTTTGTTGGACATGAGGGAAAGTGGAGGGAGATCTTGGGGTGTGGGATGAATATATTGTCTTATAGGGGAGAGGCCTCTGCAACATGTGCAAGTAATAGGAAGCTCTCAACAAGAGAGAGTTGGACACCTGCAGGCCAGAGAGTTCAGGAGAATCTAGAGATCAAAATATGTCATTGCACCAGTGCAGTCGATTGGTACAGACTTGCCTGTGTTGAGAACTGAACCTTCTCTGGAGCTCTGCTGCTCTTGTGGTCTTAGTCTTGACCCTCAGTTTTACCTTTCCATCCCCCAAGGAAGCCCTCTCATACTTAGCTTCGAATTGATGATTTATCACTGTCTTTTCATTGTCTTTCTCTAACGTCTCAGGTGTCCCCAACAATAACCATCCAGTTCTATTGTCCTTAAAATTCCCATTTCCTCTGTATTTCCTAATAGCTGACCTATTACATTCCATCCACTGGTATAATACCCCAGTTCAACACTGGCGAACGTTTGAACAGTTATACTGCAAGCTCGTGCTAGGCGCAAACTGTGCCCCACCTACCGCTGACAGTGGTGCTTTTGATCTGGCTCCCAAATCTCATCTTAATGTTGCTGTCTTGGACCATTCCTGGCATTGGCTGTTGTAAGTTCACATCCCTGGAAAGCAGGCTCTGAAACAGAGATCAGTGTGTAGGGATTTTATCAAAGACTATTCTGGGAAAGAGTAGATGGCAGGATAGGGTAGAGGGAGAATTGGGGCTACAGTGTAGTCTCAATAAAGGCCTTAGCTGACTCCACGAGAGCTCAGAAGCTGGACTGGCCTTTCAGCGTTGTCCTTAGTTGGGGCTGTGGAACTGGGCCTTTATGTCTTTGCAGTGACCAAATATTGGGTCTAGGTTGCTCTGGGAATGGGGTATGACTTTCAGCTACCTTTTTTCTTCAGCCAAGGGCAATTCCTGGGGAACATTGAGAGCTATGGGCACTGGAAACATTTGTGCTCCAGGGAAGAAGATGGCAGATCTCGTTAGTTTATTATTGTTACCTGTTGTCCTATATCCTAGAGTTGATACGGGGGTTAAAGATTATGTGTGTATAGTGCCTGGCATAGTTGGGGCTCAATAATAATAATAATAATAATAACAACAATAATAAAAAAATAATAATTATTATTAGTAGTAGTAGTATTAATAATAGTATTTATATCCTTACAGTACTTTGCCATATATATTTTCAGAATTTTAATCAGCTGCAGTTATATTTCTATGTTGCCACCTAATCCTTATAACCATGATTTTGAATGGTGCTTAATATTTAATTCCAGTGGATTTGTCATAAGGTAGTACATTATTTTTTAACTTTATATATAGTTTTATGTTTCTGCAATTATAATGCTGAGTTGGATATCTTCATGCATCAACATTTTTTCCAGGGTTCAGATTATTTTTTTAGGCTAGTTTCCCAGAAATGGAATTACTGGATCAAAAACATTTTGACAAGTTTTGATTAAGAGTGCAAAATTACTTTATAAATAAATTGTGATGATTTTGCTGCCACTAGTAATATAAAGAATATCAATTTTCTTGAAGCTTTGCCAACAATGAGTATTGGCATAGAAAAGTTACTTTTATAAGTGAATAATTATAACTGGTTGTAATTTCTATTTTGTTGATTACCAATGAGTTGAATATTTTCATAAATGTTTACAAGTAGTATGTCCTCTTTACAGATTATCTGTTCATGTACTTTGCATGTTTATTGGGATATTATTAGAGCTTTAAAATAACCAATTTTATGGGATCCTTATATAATAAAATTATTTATCCTATGCTTTATTCAACATGTTTTGCTAGTCTGTTATTTCTCTTTCTTTTATACTGTGTTTTAGTATATAATGTTTTAGATTTATAGGTGTTCATGTGTTGATCTTTTACCTTGTAATTAATCCATTCTTTTATAACTTAATCCATTATATATCATCTTAAGGAGTCTCATAAACATTCAATTTTATCTTTTAATTAAAAAAAATTTTTAGTCAACTAATTCATCCAGAATTTATTCTTGCCCTATGGTGTGATATAAAAATATATCAGTTAACCAGTCATCACAACATTATTTGATTGGTGAAAGTCAGAAGGGGGTAGAGAGGTGAAAAATAAAAAGTATAAGGAAGATAAAGCTCCGCCTGGTAAGGAGCAGAGAATTGGATCAATGAAGCCATATCAGTGTAGTTCTCAGTTACATTAAATTATTTTGGTGGAAATTAAGCTAGATAACTTGATAACTTGCTATCAAGTTATCTAGTTTATCTAGCTTATTGAGGAAGAGATTGGAGAAGCACTTGGCCAAGTGTGTGAAAGTTCTCACTTAGTGAAGTCAAACTAAGAAAGCTTCCCTGTCTTAAGTATCCAAGCCATCTCCTTTCTCTGGAGCCCTAAATGCGACCACAGTGAAAGCCAGCATGTTGCTGAGAACCATTCTATCCCTGTTGATCCATATTTTTATATTTAGCTCTAATTACTTTCTATTCTGTGCTCTGATCAAGCCATTTATTTTTGCATTGGTACTATACTGTTTTAATTATTGATGCTTTACTGTATGTTCTGGATTTAGAAGGGCCTCTTTTGCTGCCATATTACTTTTGAATGTACTTTAAAAATACTTTTCTTGATTATTCTTCTAAATTAGCTTTACAGTAATTTTATCAAGTTTAAGCAAACACAATACAACAAAACAAAAACACAATAAAACATCCTATTGGGATTTTAATTTAAATTGCTTTAAAGCAATACATTAATTGAAAAGAATTGATATCCTTAAAATATTTAGGCTTTTCATAGAGGAGCATGCTAAGTCTTCCCATTAATCAAGTTTTATTTTGTATCTCTTAGTAAAATACTCCAGGCTCCTATCCCACCTCTCCCAATCTGAGTCACACACAGTTCCCATTAAGAGTCTGTCTTTGGAAGGGAAACAGCACGAGGCCAGGCAGGCAGAATTCACCCACCCAGGGATAGCAGGCTTGGAAAGCCAGGAAGGGAAATTGGACCAGAACCTACCAACTTGCGGAGTGCAGTGAGAGGAGGAGGATGAGAAGTCTTTCCCTTCCTAGTGCCCATCCTAGCACTCTGCCTGCAGAAGGACTGGGCGGAAGGAAAGGATAGGTTACGGAGGCAGAGGTGAGAGAGATCAAGTCATGGGGGAGGGAAGGGTTAGCTCTTCAGGGTCCCATCTCGGTGAAGCCTTCATGGTCTTGGACTGTGCCTTCTGACTGTCTCCTGCGGGTTGTAGGATGTTGGCTGCATGAAGATTGAGCTTTGCAGATGTCATGCCCAAGACAGCCAAGAACTTTAGTTAGTTTTGCACTGGAGAATTCAAAAAAGAGAGAGTTCCAGTAGGGTACAAAGGGAACACTTTCCACAGGGTCATAAAGGATTTCATGATTCAGGGTAGAGATGTT
>NW_011888866.1:3217662-3219849 GCF_000151845.1 Pteropus vampyrus
GCACTCTGCCTGCAGAAGGACTGGGCGGAAGGAAAGGATAGGTTACGGAGGCAGAGGTGAGAGAGATCAAGTCATGGGGGAGGGAAGGGTTAGCTCTTCAGGGTCCCATCTCGGTGAAGCCTTCATGGTCTTGGACTGTGCCTTCTGACTGTCTCCTGCGGGTTGTAGGATGTTGGCTGCATGAAGATTGAGCTTTGCAGATGTCATGCCCAAGACAGCCAAGAACTTTAGTTAGTTTTGCACTGGAGAATTCAAAAAAGAGAGAGTTCCAGTAGGGTACAAAGGGAACACTTTCCACAGGGTCATAAAGGATTTCATGATTCAGGGTAGAGATGTTGTTAACGGAGATGGTGCTGTGGTTGCCAGTATTTACTGGGGGCCATTTGCAGATGAAAATTTTAAACTTAGACACCCAGCTCCAGGCTTGCTTTCCATGGCAAACAGTGGTTTCAGTACAAATGGCCACTAACTAGTTCTTCATGACCTACCCTAGGTGTGATGGGCTTGGTGGGAAACATGTAGTGTTTGGAGAAATCATTGATGGGCTTCTAGCGATGAGAAAGATTGAGAATGTTTCCACATGCCCCACCAATAAGCCCAAGCTTCCCATGGTAATCTCACTGCCTGGGGACATATAGTCCTGAGCAAGACTGACTCAGGCCTTCCCTTGCTCTGGGAGATGCTCTTGAGTAAGATCTGGATTGGCCCCTGGGTCAGCTTCCTTGCCTGCTGTTGCCCTGTTTGATCAAGAGACCTTGGAAGTACTACACATTCAGAACTCAAGATTTTCCGTGTTTTTCAACACTAACTAGTTTTTGTTTTGTAAAAAAAAGAAAAAAAATTCTGCCTTCATATATTTTGTTCTATTGGGAATGGGTTTTTTTCAGCATGAAACATTCCATATCTTTATCTGGAAATTTTATTGATTCTTTAAAATTAATTCAAAATTTTTCAATTGATTTCCTATAAATAGTAATTCTTTTTGTTTTCTTTCATATATATATGTATATATTTTTTTCTCTTTCCCTTTTATTGCTTTTCAGAACATAGCTGTGAATGTGTTTGTTTTATGCTTGATTTTACTAGTTGTGTCTAGTGGTATTAACTTTAAGCATGGTGTTTGTTTAAAACAAATATTTATATGTTGAGTAAGACATTCTCTATTTCCATTATTTGAAGGCGTTTTATAAATAGTAGGTATTGAATTTTACTGAGTATCGTTTCATCTTTTTATGATGATTGTCTGACGTTTTTTTACTTGGCATATTGTTGAAGTTATTACAGTTTCTAGTACTGATCTGTCCTTACTTTCTGGAAATAATCTCTATTTGATTATAATTGCCAGGTCTTTAAATTAGCTACTGAATTTCATTTACTGTTATAGTTGAGATTTTTATATCTATATTTGTAAATAATATTGATCTATAAATTTTTATAATGTATACTTTAGGTTTTGTGTCACTTTTATATCTGCTTGGAATTGTGTAGCCTTTAATATTATTTTATGTTTGTAGAATTTTATAGAAATTTGTAATGGTCTTTTTTTTCTTTTCATTAAAAAGTTTTTTAAAAAATCACCAGTAATAATAACTAAGTTCAGGGATTTTTGGAGGGATATTCTACTTAAAATTTTTTAATATTTATTTGTTATTCTATTTAGGTTTTATCTTGCATCAATTTTAGTAATTTTTTTCAGAATAATTACCAATTTTATTTATGATTTCAAATATAATAATAGTCTTTCATTCTTATAATCTGTATATCTGTTGCTAATAGTTCCTTTTATTAAAAAGAGTTTATTTTTTATTATTTGTTCATAATTTTAAAAAAATACCCAGATATTGGTTTTATTTAGTAATTCTGTCCAAAGACAAAAGCCACACAACACACGAATTATTAGGAAATGGACAATAGAACTATTAAATGAAATAACTAATCTGATCCTGGTTTTCTTTTTTCTTCATAGATCATCATTTTCCTCCAATCTGGAAAATGAAAGATTTCCTTTTTATCCTTGGAATTTGTATTTCCTGGGGATATACTCAGGTCACTCCTTTCAACAATAATCTTGTCTTCAACACAGTCAGGTCTTTTAAAAATAAAGAGTCAAATCTTTCTTGGGAAAATGTGTCCTATTCTTTTTAAACTTTAAGACTTCTTTATAAAAATTTAGCTTTTATATTTACC
>NW_011888866.1:3219899-3222246 GCF_000151845.1 Pteropus vampyrus
GTTTTTTTACTTGGCATATTGTTGAAGTTATTACAGTTTCTAGTACTGATCTGTCCTTACTTTCTGGAAATAATCTCTATTTGATTATAATTGCCAGGTCTTTAAATTAGCTACTGAATTTCATTTACTGTTATAGTTGAGATTTTTATATCTATATTTGTAAATAATATTGATCTATAAATTTTTATAATGTATACTTTAGGTTTTGTGTCACTTTTATATCTGCTTGGAATTGTGTAGCCTTTAATATTATTTTATGTTTGTAGAATTTTATAGAAATTTGTAATGGTCTTTTTTTTCTTTTCATTAAAAAGTTTTTTAAAAAATCACCAGTAATAATAACTAAGTTCAGGGATTTTTGGAGGGATATTCTACTTAAAATTTTTTAATATTTATTTGTTATTCTATTTAGGTTTTATCTTGCATCAATTTTAGTAATTTTTTTCAGAATAATTACCAATTTTATTTATGATTTCAAATATAATAATAGTCTTTCATTCTTATAATCTGTATATCTGTTGCTAATAGTTCCTTTTATTAAAAAGAGTTTATTTTTTATTATTTGTTCATAATTTTAAAAAAATACCCAGATATTGGTTTTATTTAGTAATTCTGTCCAAAGACAAAAGCCACACAACACACGAATTATTAGGAAATGGACAATAGAACTATTAAATGAAATAACTAATCTGATCCTGGTTTTCTTTTTTCTTCATAGATCATCATTTTCCTCCAATCTGGAAAATGAAAGATTTCCTTTTTATCCTTGGAATTTGTATTTCCTGGGGATATACTCAGGTCACTCCTTTCAACAATAATCTTGTCTTCAACACAGTCAGGTCTTTTAAAAATAAAGAGTCAAATCTTTCTTGGGAAAATGTGTCCTATTCTTTTTAAACTTTAAGACTTCTTTATAAAAATTTAGCTTTTATATTTACCAAAGTTATACATGCACATTCTTTAAAGTGTCAAGTAATCCCATAAGGCTTGCAACAAAGAACGTCCTTCTCCCTACCAGCAAATCCCTTGTCCTGCAATTTTCTCTTTTCCAGAGGCATCTACTTTTACACTTTAGTTTTTCGATCTCCATTTTAAAAAATAACATGCTTATTTTATTATATCTTGAGTCTTTAGGTGTTGGCATCATCTGTTGCATTCTCATTATGGAAGTTGCTTTACTACTCCCCCTCCCCATTTATACCACACATATGCATACTTCTTGTTCCCTCTTCTCCCAATTTGATCCTCTAAGGTTTTTTTTTTACCTGTTTCCTTTATTTTTATTGCTTTATCTTTTTGCTCTATATTTTGGGAGATTTCCTCAACTTTATTTTTCATCCTTTTCTTTACTGCCATTTTAGTAGGGTTCTGGAATTACTCACACTTCTTTCTTTAATCAGAAAGCTGATTCTGTCCTCCACTTCTGCTATAAAAGCGTGAGATCTATGGAACCCATCTTCCTTGCTTCTTATATGTTTTCTTGACATTTACATGTTTGCTTTTTATAATGCAAGAATTTTATGAGGTAGTCTTTAAAGTTATTCCCTCTTTCTCCTTTTTTAGTATCTTTGTTACTATTCACTGCCTTTAATCAATTTCTTTTTTTAAAAAGTGATTTAAAGCACTTTCCAGTAATACTTCTGTATTTTCCAGTTGCTCTATTTGCTCTTGTTTTATTGAATGTATATATCTGTGTATTCAAAAAGCATGATACATCATTTCCTGAATTCAGTCTATTTCAGTGGAAACTGTTCGCTTCAAAATTTTCAACTTGGTTCTCCTCTTTCAAATTGTTAGTCTCTTTACTTATCTTAATATTTTTCAGCTTCTGATTTTATGAGTGAATGTTTTTATAAGTAAAGGTCTTATATTTTGAGATCAACTAGGAATGATAGCTGGTACACATTTCATCAAGAGTATGGTGTGTAAGCTGTGTGTGTGTGTGTGTGCGCACACGCATAATGAACTGTGATTCTATTTTATCTTGAGGGCCTCTCTACAGAGCAATCTGTTTCATCTCTTCATTCACTTCTTCAGAATTTTAGGTGTTTCTCAGGTTTATCTTCTACTTCATTAATCAAAAGGAGGTTACTATTCGACTACTACAATTTTATTTTGGAGTAGTCTTTTTGATTCAATAAAAACTATGTCTAATGCTGTATGGATGAAAATATGAAACAGTTGTTTTTTCCTAATATTGATAGGTTCTGGAGCAAATTCATTTTAGAGAAAGAATTTTACCCTGATGACATAGGAATTAGCTCTTATTACCATGTGCTGGATATTATCATAGACTTCACTTGATTTTATTCTTTTTCTATTACTTTGTTCTTGAGCTAGGAGAAAT
>NW_011888866.1:3222996-3238523 GCF_000151845.1 Pteropus vampyrus
CCACCAGCACCAACATGCATACCATTTTTTCTTGCTTCTCATTGCGGTTACACCAAGGTCTCCCTTCACAAGTTTTAACAGATTAAGGAGTATTTTGGAGAGGAGTTTCCTTGTACTTTCACTACTTACCTATCTTCCCAGAATCCTCCTTAATTTTTTTTTTTTTCAAATTTGGAAAAAGAGCTATGTTATCAACCAGGTTGATAAAATGATTAGTTTGAGTATTTGGGAAGTAAGAGCTTGTAAAAGGCATTTGTTTGAGCTCTCCACTTAATCTTGACAGCACCTTACCATCTGACACTCAATTTTATGTTAAATTTGAGGAGAAATTAGAAAATGAGGGGTGTGGGTGTCATTTGTTATCTCCTCAAAGATAGGGTCACGTCTGTCCTTGCCTGACAGGGTGCGCCCCATCCCATTCATATTCTGTAGTCTCCGGTCATTTTACCCTGTACTTGTCTCAGTGAAACAGCTTCCCTCCCTGCTTCATTCTAATCAGATTCTTTTCAGCTTGGAAAGATGAAGTTCATGATTATATCCTCAAAATCCATTCATTTGGTGCTGTGGCCGGCTTTCCAAACGGCCTACAGTCTTCCTGTCAATGAGTTCTGTGAAGCTGGTGGCATGCCAGGATGGCCTTGTTTGCTTTCTGCTTTAAGCAGAAAAATTGGATTTAGAAAGCTTTTCCTAATCTGGATCTCTGCAATATATAATAAACTTCTTACATCTGTCACCATCAGCATTCTCTTTGCCGTCTTTACTTTTATGTTTCAAAGAGGAAAGACGGGTGCCCTTTCTTTCTCTTCCTATTCAAGCACTGTCTTGGGACAGCTAGCCCTGAAGATTAGTGACATCTTCCTGACTGGGATGATGGGGGACCGGAACAAATTTAGGATTGCCCTCTATACCAGCCACATTCTGTCCTGATTAACTCTTAAGGAGCAATTCTTGATCTGGAAGCTTCTAATGTTTTGAAACTTTTCAGATTGTAAAATAAAAGTTAAGCCTAAAGCTCTCTGAACATCCTCTTTATTGATGGCATTGATTACATGATAGAGATGATGTTTTCAAAGTAGAGACTAAAGTCCACTTGCACCGAATCATCTCCTGTACTAGTTAAAATGCAGACTCCCTGGCCCACACTCAGCCCTGCTAAGTTAGAATTTATGTACTCAAGGCCCCGTGTGCATTTTAACACCTCCTCAGGTGATTTTTATGCTTTTGAGAACTACTTTAAAAGTAGTAATATTACCAAATAACTCATTCAATGGTCACTCTTAGAAGGTGGGGAATCAGATAGCAACCTTTTCATGGGCAAAGAATGGTCCAGTGGAAAGTTAGGTATAAAGTGCAGGAATAAAGGAGACACAGTTTTTAATCTTGTGCCATTGTTTGCTTGTTGTGAAACAGTAAGGAATTGACTTAGCCTCCCTGACTTGGATCTCTTGTTTCTAAATGCTTGCTTGACAGGCTTGATAAGGTATGAATATAAATCACCTGGCACATAGTGAGTACTTGGTTAACATTTTCTATTATTATTTCTCAGTGATGCTATATTTTAAAAAGATTTTATGTATGAAACAACTTTATTTTTTGAAGCAATGATTTATTTATTCCTCAAAGACATGTATATCTGCCAATAAGGGTTCTGATGAGCTTGAGTTCTCCCACTGATGTCATTCCTGCCAGTTGCAAAAGAGCTTGGTGTCCCAGCCTAGCATTGCCATTTGGTTTGTGGGAATATTCAAATAGCTTCTGTACCCCCTTGACTACGTACGAGCTCTGTCAATTCATGCTGGTACCTAAAACTGTGGTTGGCAGCTGCAAAACTTTAGGTCCATGTTTAGCTAATAGGGGTCAACTGTCTTCCATGCCCTCTAATCAGGAGGACAATTCAAGAGGGTTTAGTTCAAGACCCCTCAGTTCTAATACCATGCTCACTCCTTGTTAGCACTGTCAAATGAGCATTGCTCATCCTTCTTCTCTGATGCATGTTCTGTTGATTTGGGGCCTTATTTTTCCCTTCAGAAATATCTTTCCTCATCCTGAACAGGTTAATTTTCAGAGTTGGGTTGACCTGGGGGAAATTGGGTACCTGGAAATCTGGCCCCTACTTTATGGAGAAGTCTAAACCATTGGAGGGTGTGTCCAGATGGGTGCTCGTATGTCCAGGCTTCCTCAGAGGTACCTGGGAAACTGAGGAGAGCTCAATTTCAGTTGAGATCTGATCAGTGAGATCTGCACTTCACAGCCCTATTCAACCACAGCAGCTCTGCACAGATTCCATTTCATATTTTGGTATCCATGTATAAATTTGTTTGAGAAAAGAGTGTCATTGTAAACACTGAACAACAATCTTTAAAAATTACTGAGGTAGTCCAACATGTTAGAGTTTGAATTATGGCTGAGCAAGCTGAAGTTACATCAGGAAGACAAAATGCCTAAACTAAGGACTCACAGTCATTCAGATTAAATGAGTTTCAACAAACATGTAAGAAGTGCTTACTGTGGGACTGCGTAAAGATAAAGACACCAACGAACATAGTCTCTGATTTCAAAGGTTGCAAATTCTAATAAAAGAGCACAAAAGAGGTATATAATTGACTACAGACATGCAAATATGTTTAAAGTGTTATGGAACCCAGTTGTGGATAAAAAATGATAGATAACATTGAGTGTTAACTCGTTAGGGGTTAGGTACTGTCTTGATTTTGTCTCTGTCCATCCATCCATCCATCCATTCATCCATCTATCATCTATCTTTGTGAAATATGCATCATTTCCTCCATTTTACAGAGAGGGAAACCAAGATGAGAGACTTACAGAGGTATATCTTGCTCAAGTTCTCATAATTAATAGGTGTCAGAATTTGGGATTCCACAGAGTTAGTCTGACTCCAGAGCTCACATCCTTATCCACTAAAGAAATCTGAAAACATTTCAATGGGAGGTAGTTATTGAACTGGGCCTAAAACGATAGGATTTTTTAAATGGGTGGTAGGAGAGGATCATGGATGGGGAATGTATTCCAGATAGAGTGCCCAGTATAGACACAGTCCTGGGAGCCAATGAAAATGGTGAAAATGCAGTGTAGGGCCACATTTCGAAAAGCCTTTGCATTTACTTTGTAACCACTAGGCAATAATTGAATGGGAGGCAGTGTGGCATGCTGTTTAAGAGAGTTGGAGTCAGTATCTGCCACTTCCTAGCTATGTGATGCCGGGCATGTTACTTAATCTCTCTGTGCCTCAGTTTCCTTATCTCCAAAATGGGAGCACAACTACCTCACAATGATATTATGAGGATTAAATGGGATAATATACATGGGGCATTTAACATAGTGTCTTTCACATGGTAAGTACTCAATAAATGGTAGCTACTTATTTTTATTAACTCCCAACCTGGCTATTAAGACAAGCAACTATTCTGAGCACTTACATGTATAAGGCATTGCACCAAACACTGCACTCGCGTTATTTAATCTTCAGAACAGCTCCATGAAGTAGGTACTATTATTTCCCCAATTTCCAAAGGATGAAACAGGATTACAGGGCTGATTTCAGTGTCTGATTACAGAGCTCTTAACTATCATGTTTCACTGTCTTACTTTACACTACACTGCTGGAAGTTTCATCAAGATTTGGAGGTTGATACCATGATTCCCTGGTGAGAGAGATATTTGAAACAACTGGACTTTGTAATAACCTCTTTAAACTATACCACGGAAATGATAGCCAAAATCTTGGATTATATACCTCTTCAAGGGCCTCTAACCTCTTGCTTAAGGTCTATGGTTTTACTTTATGCATACTCTTTTACCAGTTACTCATGAACATATTTTATTTTTTCTACATCTTTGTAAAAGGCTGTATAAATTAGCTTTTACTGCATAACTAACTACCCCAATATTTAGTGACTTAAAACCTTAATCATTTACTTAGCTTATGGTTCTGTGGGTTGGAAAATTGGGTTGGGCTCAGCTAGGTGATTCTTCTTTTGGTCTTGGCTAGGCTAACTCCTGTGTTTGAAGCCCCCTGCCAGATCTGCTGGGGAAAAGTTGGTCTGATATGATGTTTAGCTGGGATGACTCATTTCACTCCTTCATTTTCTCATTTTCTAGGCTATCAGCCTAGACTTGTGCTTGTGATAGAAGAGTTCTTAGAACTACAAGAGAGAGGACTAACTCTAATGAACAAGTGCTTTTTTAAGTCTCTGCACTTTTATGTTTGTGTCAATGGCCAAAGCAGATCACATGGCCAAGCCGAGAGTCAGTACAAGAGGAGACAGAGCATGTGAAAATTTGGGGTACATGACTGCAACAATCTATCGCCCAAGCTTTGCAAAGCCAGCCAGAGTGCAATACTGGCTTGGAAAAATATAGAAGAGGGCATCTTCAGTGGAGTGGCGTTGCGTGTCCAGCTTACTTGGGAGCAGTTAGACATACTCTTGGTGTCACTGTGGTACCAGATGGTACTAGAAGGGGACATGATAAATCAGAGTCCACACATTTCCAAGTTGGCCCCTTCACACCCCATGCCCAGCCCTTGAATCTGAAGGAGGAGCACTTGTCAGAGATAGTATTTTAGTAGCTGGTGAGGGCTGAGCTACAGAATGACTGGTTTATTTTTATCTTCTACCTTCACTGTGCTCCCAGGCTGGCATGGTCTGGAGAAATAGCTGCTACATCCATTAGAATTTCTACAGCCCTTAAAATTCCTTGGCAAAGGCATCTGCAGCCCTCTCTAATCACTATCATTCCAAAGGGGCACTAAGTTAATCTTGCTTATCTTTGAAATTAGACACAAACTCTCTGGGGTAATAAGCTTTAGGCTTGAACATTCTATTTCATTGCCATATCAATGGTTTCTGTGGTTTCATTTTTGTTCAACTGTATATTATGTCTCATTTTATTTCACGAAGAAAGAAAATGCTGTAGGGTATCTGAGGACCTTGGTATCTGGTATCAAGTTGGATGCACACAATATTGTAATCCATTACTCAATGCTGGTCATCCTGGGAAACGACAAGAAAGAGTCTGGTGAAAACATTTTTTTCTTAAAGTACTTCTTTTCCTCCTGTAATTTCCACGTGAAAGACGATATAATAATAAAACCACGAAAGCAAGAAATTTTTTTACCTCTTTGTAAATATCTGAAGAAATAGCATGGTAATACTTTCATACTCTGAAACTTGAGGCTCAGAGCTGAAGATTCCAAAGGAATGAGGTGATTATGCCTGTCAGGGCTCATCCTCGCTTATCACTGCTGCTGCTGTGTGTGATCAAGTTCTGGATTTGGCCTTCTGTGACTTCAGTTTTGATTCCACAGGCCTTGTATGGAAAGGCTTCTTTTGTTTATATGGTTTTCTTACATATTTCTTTCCACAGATACTTTTAATTTAAGTTTGAGAAATCTAGGTTTTAGTTTTTTAGGGACATTTTGTTGATATTAGACCATCAGTTCAGTTCATCCAATAAGCATTTGTGGGATTCCTTCTATGCCAGGGTCTGTACCAGGCTGTATACACACACAGCCTTGACTTCTGGGAACTTAGAATCTGATGGAATTCAATGAAAGAGGCAGGCCTGTGGGCTCAAAGAATGCCATATGATAAAGTTGCCATGAAGGTGTAGAAGAGAGGGATTAATTTTTGTGTAGGAATGGGAGATCAGAAAGGTGATGCTTAAGGGATATTTTGCAAGATGAATATTGAAGGCCATTCTACCTGTCTTGTTGAAAGTTGAGGACTGGGAAGATTGAACATGCTACTATGTCTGGAGAAACAGTAGACTACATAGTTTGTAAACTACCAAAATATGCTTGGCAAAATATCTAGCTAAATATGCTGGACAAAATGTTGAAAATGTCATAATTTTTAATAAAAGGATGAGCATACAGGAAAATGAGGGAATTTCTCTAAGGTTAAGAATGGAACAGGAGCAGGAGTCCAAAGAGATAAGTGAAGGTGATGTTGCTGCCTATTTTATCACCAACTACCAATAAATTCCAAGTGACCAGGAGCTCTGGCTTCAGTAGCATTGCCTATGTGCAAGGAGGCAGGCAGAAAGGCCTACGTAGGAAAGGAGGCCAGTTTGGGACTCCTAAGTAAAGCTGGAACCCATGAAGAGCAACATCCTCAGGAAAAAGGTGAATTAGAAAAACATTCACTACATGAAGGCAGATGAGAACCTTGACTGATTCAGACTTGCTATTTATGGATGGAGAACATGACAATGAATCACCTCTTACATGGATTTGGGACCCGAATTCACAGTATTTGCATGGTCTGAATAATTATAAGCTGAGAATTTTAATTTAAAGCAGACCTGCCAGGCATGAACACACATCTCTGAAGGAATTCAATCCATACTACAAAGAATTACCATAGACTGAATCCCAGTGAACATGAACTCGTAAGTCGAAATCACAAAACGTACAAGGAAACAAAGCATCATGACTGAGGGTCAATGAGGGTCAACAGAGACAGCCAGTTACAGTAATGATCTCATATATTTAATATGTTAAATACATTTAAAGAAATAAAAGAGGAAAATGAAAATACAAGTAAGGAGTAAGAGACTACCAAAAACGACCTGACATGAGATATTTGAAAAAGTGTTAAATGGAATATCTAGAATTAAAAAAATAATATTTCAAATTAATTCAATGAAATAATAACCGTAAACTAAAAAATTGCAGAAATCCATCAACAGCAGAGGAGATAAATAACTGGTATATTCATACAATAGAACATTACAATGTAATGGAAAAGAACAAATTACTGCTCATGAAACAATATGGATACAACTCATAGTCACGCTATGAATCAAAAGAAGCCAGATAGAGAGTACATATGCTCTATGATTCCATATATAGCAAATTCAAAAACAGGCAAAGCCAATCTATGATCACTGTGGTCAGAATAAAGGCTAAATCATGGGGCAGGGTATTGATTGAGAAGGGGCATGAAGGAGCAGGCTGAGGTGCCAGGAATGTTCTGTATTTTGATATGGACGGTGGGTACATGAATGTGTACACCTGTAAAAGGTCATCAGACTGTACACTCAAGATATGTACTTCTACTGTGATAAATATTAGTTATACCACAATATAAGATAATAAGAACCTCAGTGGCCCTATCTTCCAGTTCCCTTGACACCCTGAATCCCCAAGACCAGATTAGACACAGCCAAAGAGAAAATTAGTGAATTGGAACTAAAGAAAATATACAAAATTTAGCACAGAGAGGCAAAGATCCCAAAATGAGAGGCATTCAAAGACATGGAGGCTAGAGTAAGGTTTACACAGAGCTCTAGAAGACATGATGGATGAAGAATTTCTAAGACACAAACCCTTTGGTTCAGAATGTCTGATGAACTCTGTGCAGAAGAAATAAAAGAAATCCACATCTACAGTAAAACTGTAGGCCAAAGCCAAAGAGAAGATCCTAAATGCAGCCAGGATGAAAATATAAATTGTCTACATAGAACTGTCAAGTAGACTGAGGAAGTCAGTAATGTTGCAGGTCAGTACATGAAAGGATGATATCATTAATGTCTTGAAAACAAAGTAATTTCAATCTAGAATTATAAACTGAGGTAACGAGGGCAAAACAATCATTTTTAAAAATCAAGTAAACAAGGCAAAACTGAAAAAAGACAGATTTCACTACCAACAGTCACTCCGGGATTTCTAAATGATGTACTCTTGAAAGAAGAAAAATGAATACAAAAGTATTATCTGAGATGCAAGAAGAAATGAGGAGCAAGAGAAATGTTAAATATTAAGGTATGTATACAAAATAGGAACTATTTGATATCTTTTTCTATAATATATATTTTATATATTTGAATATATATTCAAACCTTCATATAATATATATGTAATGTGTAATGTGCAATATGCAATATGTAATATAATATATAACACATACATAATAAAGAACTAGAGTGTTTTGCAAAATAGAAGTCTTCCCCAAAAAAGCAGTACATAGTGGTTAAAGTTAGTTGAACTGAAGCTGAATCACATTTTCACTAATTCTATATGTTTTAAGGTCATTGTACTTCATGAGTTGGGATTTTTGTTCGATTTCATGGAATTCCTAGAATTGCCACTGAACCATTGACCTTGTTAGATGAATCAATTCTGCCATATCTGATCATTGTCAATTTTCTTCTTCGTTATAACTGTTGAAAATAGCAACCCCATAATAAGATAAAAACAAATTTTCTTCCTATAATGCTAGTAAAGCCTAGAGATTAATTAAAAACAGATTTTATTCATTTACCTAATTAGGAAATTATTGGCAGCATCAGCCCTAATAAACGTGGATTTGTTTGACAAATGTGATGATTTGTTCCGGGATACATTTGTATCCTTTGCAAATACTTTTGATATTGATGGAGGGATGGGACCTTTAAGGAGTAAATGACACAAATGCCTGCCCTTTGAAGAGCGCTGAGTGTTATAAATACAGGAGGCATCCTTCTCAATCCCTGCTAGGTGCGTACAGCACCCTACAGAGAGTGGAGAGGGTGGCTGCTGGTAGCCTCAGCTGATAATTCGAGAATCCATTTTCTTGGCATTCTGCTATCACTGTTAATAATGACAGGCTAGTGGCTTTAAACCTTGACCTCAATTTTCTAGTTTTTTCACGACCCCACCGATCTCTTCCATCTTAAACAGTTCTTTAGTGGCCTTAAATTCCTTAGTGAATATTTTAACCTAAATAAAAATTTCATTTTTTCCACCTTCAAGAGACAGCTCAGATCTCACCTGCTTTGTAAATTCTGCCCTGAATTTCCTGGCAGGACTAACCATACCCTCCTCCACACTCACCTGCCATTCATGTCTCTCTATGGCAATTATTTGTAAGTAGACAGAGAACTCAGGGATGGCAGAGACTTTGCCAGCTTCACAATTCTCCTTCCCCAGTGATCAGTCCGATAAATGCTTTGTTAAATTTAAATGGAATTATGTTCATCTGAACTGAAACATGGTTTATGTGAAGCTGAACCTGATAAAGATGATGATGAAGCCTTAAGTTTCTATCATGCTTTATGTCTTCAAGAGCAGTTCCAATGACCTCATCTTGTTGCATCTGCCCCCAGTAGGTAGGTAGAGCAAACATTTGAACCCTTGTTTGACAGATAAAAGCCCAAGAAGAGAACGCTTAAATGGCTTACACAGGTCCTGCAGTTCGTACAGAGAATGAACCAATGGAGAGGGTGGCAGATGGGAAATAATAAGGAATAAGGTTTCTACTCCTCAGAGAAATCACTTCATTAATTTCTTTCCATTTAAATCCAGCTCCGCCTTCCCCAGTCCCTTTTTTCATAGGATCAGAGAAGCAGCCTTTTGATGGAAGAGAGACATACCACAGAGATGCTGAATATGAGCTGACCCTCACGTGGGGGCCATTTTCCTGCAGAAGCAGCAATAATCATAATCATAATGCTTGCTTGAACTCGGCACTTTTCTTCTCTTCGGCATAGTGTCTGAAATTACCTGCTGATGCCTTCGGTGCTGAACAGAGGAGAGGCTGGGGACGGCGGAGTGTGTTATTGTGGAGAAATTCTCAAAGCTCTCAGGGTTGTGAATAGCTTTGGTGAATAAGCCAACCTGGGGCAGTTCAATAGGCGGGGTGATAAGTAAGAAGCTGTGATATTGTTTCTATAGAAGGAGTGGGCTGGGGATCTCGCAGGGGCTGTGTTATGTTCCAACTCTGGGCAGAAAGGCCCACAAGAGGACCACTCCAAACCTTTAGACCTAAACAAAACCCTACTTCTCAGGGATGCCAGGAACATCAGGAAATCTAGTTTCACAGAGGACTGGAAGCATCGATAACAATAAATAACTCTTTGCCTTCTTTCTCTATAAACAATGCCACACGCAAATATGAGGATTCTCAGGCGCTGATTTTCCTAGGGGTGGATGTAACCCGCTTCTGTGGCGATCTCTCTCATGGAATAATGCAGTGTTTTCTCCTATGCAAAAAAAAAAAAAAAAAAAGGAGAAATCTTGAGAAATTAGGAACCTTGAAAGGAGCTCACTTTCAATATATTTCTTTTGGTAACTGATAGGATAGAGTCCCATAGCACAGACCTGCCTGACCTCAACCAGGTGCCATTGTCTTCCTTTTTTTCCCTAGCTTTAGTGACATATAATTGACATATAACACTGTGTAGGTTTAAGGTAGACACTGTGTTGATCTGATAGACTTATATTGAGTCAAGTGCCATTTTCAACTTGCAGCCTTTGTCTTTCAGCTGCACTTCGGAGTTCTGTTAAAACTAGGTGGTGGAATCCAGGTGGCGGGAGAATGTGTTTCAGGAGAGGGTCATCCTTAATTAGGGTTCTTCTGCTGTACATCAAAAGATTGATGCCATCTACCACATCTGTGCTGATTGAGCTGAGGTGGGACCTTTTCGATGCCCCCATGATGCTGCCAGTGTGGAAACCTTTGGCCTGTCCTCCAAATCCATAGTCCCAACCAACCCAGTCACACGGGGGTCTGTGGGAACACCCCGTGGGTCAGACAGTGTTAGGCAGATTGAAGGAGTGACTGTTGAATCTTCCCATGAGTTCTGCCTCCACACTCTCTCTAGCTGAGTGGACAAGTGTGCAGACTCCTGTTCTAATTAGAAGCAGGCAACATACTCCTGAGGAGGCTGTTTACCCAGAATCAGTGTTTGGTCCCTTAGCCAGATGCCTGGGTTTATCTCCCCAACCTGGCTCTGACCTCCGGTTCTCTCATCTACTACTACTCTTTCCTGATTCTTAACTACCTCCTTGGCCTTGGCTCACATTCCTATTCTGGATGTGCTTCTAGATTACTCCTCTGACCACAGATTATCCACAAAAGAGCAATAAAGAGAAAAGAAAAGAAGGAAGACTCTATATGAAGCACCTACATTGTGCTGAGTAGTAGGAAAGAGTGTTTCATGGGCTGCGATAGCACTGTCTGGTCTTGTGCACGCAGGAAGGAGGGAGGTCAGTTCTCAAGGGGGGAGGCGAACTGCAAGAAAAGGTAAAAAGACTTCCTGTAAGAGGCAGCAGCTAAGCTGACTGGGGCAGAAAGAAGGGTGTGGGAGGAAGTGAAGGAACAAGAGAACATAGCATGCTCATGCTCATGCAGTCCTCGTGGACGCTGAGTGCGGATGGTAAGAGATGAGGCAGAGAGTTGGTCCAGGACTGGGTTGTAAGGGCCTAATGGGCCAGGTGAGGCAGTGTGGCCAAAGCCGGAGGAACTGCCCCAGGGGTAGGGCTGGCCTTGAGCGGGCACTGGAGTTCAAGTCATGGTGCCCAAAGGGGCCCAAGGGGGCACGTCAACTCCAGCTTTATTTGGGCTGCACTCGTATCAAAGGGCCACAGAATGTCCTGACGGTAGTGGCATTTGAGGCTAGGTGGCAGTGGCCTGCTCATTTGGAACAGGACCTTAGGCTGTGGTTGTAGGGACAAGACACAAGGTCCACCCTGCATGAGAGGGTTGGCCAAGACAAGGCCAAATTTCTGAGTCACAAGAAAATGGGCTGGGGTTCATGGGAGGAGCAGCCCACCTGTGTAGACCAGGCTAATCCAGGTGGAGCAGGGGAAGTGTGGCTTAAGAGGTTCACATGTGGAAACTGAGTCTAGACAGCAGAATAATTCCAGATCCAGGGGAAGGGGAGACATCTAAAATGCTCCCTCACCTGCTCAGGGTAGCTCGCAAATTCAGTGGAACAGAACTGCAGCTGGGAGGCAGGGATTAGGGAAGAAGGAGGCTGATATGGAGATTTCAAAGCCAAAAGTGGTTCATGTTTGAGGGAAAGAGGCCTCTCTTTCGTTTCTGGATAACACCAAACTTTCTGCTGTGACTTTCACAGGTATTTCCTCTGCTAGGAGTACTCTCGTAGCTCTGATTTCAGCTAAGAGCTGTCAGAGACCTGCAGTGCAGTCCGAAGCACTACAATCCCAGCATCTGTATCTGCCCTTAGCTGAGCCCCAGCCCAGAGCTCTTTCTAGAGCTCTGCCTGCTCAGAGCAAATGCTGGGACATGTCATCCTCTCTGAGATTTCCTCACTTCCTTTAGAATACTAAACTGGATAGAGGGAGGCCTCACTTCCATCTCTGTAAAAGGAAACTCCAGCCTGCACCTCCATCCTGTTATTTAAATAATCACTTTGTGAGGCTTCCAAAGGCAGTATTTTCATAGTGGTTTATAAGAAATCTTCTGATAATCTAATCTGCCCAGTCCACAGAGAGATTTTTTTTTTTTTTCATCTACCGAATGCACAAATCTTGGGACATTTGCCACCAATTTCAAAGAGCCACTAATGGATTTCTCTTCTCCTAGTCACCTGGGGTGCTGAAAGATTTTCAATTGAATTGTTCCTGCACTATTAGGAAGGACCCCCTGCCTGGGGTCTTGTCCCTATTCCTGGGCCACCATATTGTCATTCACCTGATCATGAAGCCTCTGATCTGATGGGCAGAACGTGCTCATAGGAGTCCCCAGGCCACGAATGACAACATCTTTGTGTTGATTTCACTCTCTCCTTCCTAACGCCAGCCAGCAGCTGGATAGCACTGCAGAGGCTGGAGACAGCTACAGAGATCCCAGGGAAAGGCGGGCCCCTTCTGGAGGGTAGGGACCAGACCTTACTATTTCTGATATCTCCCAGGATTAGCAAGGGAGATGCTTGCTGTTGCTCTGAAAAAGTGAGTCGGATCAATCTGCTGAATAAAAGATAGCGCCATCTCTGGGGTCAGGTGGGGTTCAGAAACGGGAATTCCTCTGGAATGAGGCTGTCTGGAGCATGGTGTCTGGAAGGACAGGAGCCAAAGGAGTGTCAGAGACCTGGTGTCGGATTAAGTGAACCCGGCCTCAGGATTAGGTGAACTTGTTAGAAGGACTGGCTGCTTTTCCACCTCTGCCCCCAGGAGCTTTTTTATCTCCTTAAGCTCAAACAGAAGCTCAAAGTGAGGACAGCCAGGGGGCCTGTAGGAATGTGTGGCTTAGGGAGGGGCTTAGCTCTTGCTTCCCTCTCTCCTCCCTGAGACCACATCCTCTCATTCCCTCAGAGACAGTTTTCTAAGAAAGCCATAAAAGGGAATTAACATAAAAAAGACAATTATAAGTATTCGGCTGGGTTCTTTATATACTCGATTCATTAAAAACTTGCAAAAGAATTTTGTTATTTTCAGATAGGCAAACTGAGACTTAGAAGTCATCCAGCCTGGGCACTTATAAGAGTAAAAAGGGGTACTAAAAATACAATTACACACATGTGTATATTTCAAAGTATTTATTAGCCAAAAATCATGTTTTATTTTCACATGAACTAATTCTCAAAATCACTTATTAATAAAAAATTTTCTTTAAAAAAAATCAACAGATAAAAACCAGGACTATTTCTGGCAAGTGGAGTTGTATGGTTACCTCGGTATTGAGTGACTTTTCCAAGGTCGCACAGCTAGTAAGTGACAGACAGGCATCAAAGCTAATCTCTTTCCATGATTTCATGCTGCTTAATTTTCAGGGAATAAGTTGCCAGAGATCCACCAAGTGTTCCAGAAGCTTACTTTTCGGTTCAGGCAGGCCTATCTTTCTCCTTGGGAGTTGGATTTTTCTGTCAGGATTTTTCCTTGCCCCCTCAGCTCCGTCCAGTTTGGCTCTCCTGTTTCTGTGTTCAGGGGTATAGGTCTCTCCCTAGGTCTCTGCACTGCTGGCACCCCCTGACAGCTGTGTGGCACTTGGGCTGATTGCAGACCCTCCTCCTGCCTTGCCTTCCAGCACTCAGGTGTTACTAGGCCTCAGCTGTGTCCCTGTGGATTCTCTGTGTTTCTTGACCCTTCAGTGCTCCCTTGGGTTCTGGCTGCTGGTCTGCCTTGACCACTAGCCCTCAGGCTTGCCTTTGGGATGCTTGGCACGGTCCCCTCCCTGCATAGCTTTCTTTGCCTGCCTCTTCCTGACCTGGTCTATAAATTCATCCTTGGCTGTGGTCCCTTCACCCCACCTCCACATCCACATTCACAACTTGACAGTCTTTGAGATTTAATCAACTAGTTCATTGAGCAATCCAGGTGTATACCCACCTGATTTGAAGTGATTTAGTTTAATGAAGATAATCATGTGGCCCAGGTTTTCTGGGGCAGCCCTAATTTTAAATATTATGTCTCTTTGTCTTCACAAAAAGTGAGTACTGAAAATCTCAATATTTTGGCACATATATGCCATCTTCCATATTCCCGGCACTCAGAAAAAAAAAAGGCATAAATCCCTAGTCAAACAGTATGCCCCACCTTTGGCTCAGGACATAAAAGTCTCTGTTAAACCTTTATTTTTCTCAGCATGGATAAGCCTAAGAGAGACAGCTTTTTTGTTTATTTTCAAAAAATCTCATCAGTATTGGTGCCTTGTTGCCCCTACTTTCTGTAAAAAGCGCTTGATCTCTTCAGTGGATGGCCAAAGTGTTTCCTGCTGAGTTGCACTGCAGTTTCTGTGGTCTGTGTATCCTTAGTCAGTACCTAATACCGTGTTTGTTGTGACAACCTCGGTGAGGCGGATGCCTTTCCCAGGAGATTTGCAAGGGCCTATCTCCACCCCTGTTCTAGCTCATAAGCCCCTAGGGAATGGCACTCCCAGCAAATGCCTGTCCTTGGCCTTGGCTCCTCAGCTACAAATGCCTGCCCTAGTTCTCTCTACCTCTTCTTCCTGGCCTGGGGTTACTTAGTGAGACCATGTGTCAGGACCATCCCAAAGGTCAGAGTAGCCCCAGCCCTAGGTGCCTAACACAGGTCCACTCTGGTCTTGTCCTCCAAGAAGAAGGTGCTTCTCCCACTGATGGCCTCCCAGACCTGGTTCCAACCACTGAAGGAAGATAAAATATCCAAGGAAGAACACTGTGAGTGGGAACAACTGCCAGAACAAGGAGGCGTGGCACAGAGAAGCAATCCCTAAGATGTGTTCTGAGTACCACTGGTTTTCTGAGATGCTTCCCAAAGGGATCTGTGGCCAACAGAGCAGTGGAAAGAAAGCTTCACAACGGCTGAGGGTGCTGCCAGCACACTGAAGTCTCTGAGAAGTTCTGCAGTAAAGTCACCAACTTTTCCTAAACATATTTGCTACAGGATACCTTTTTCATATAACAGCCTTTAATTTCTTAAAGAATCAGGGTAAAACAAAAGAGCAGGGGGTTTAGAGTCAGAGGGTCCTGCCTGGGTTCAAGTTCAAAATCCTCACATTGACCTGTGTCACCTTGGGTAAGTTATTTAGCCTTAGTTTCTTCTTCAGTAAAATAAAGATAATGACAAATGACCTCACACAGGGTTGTTGCAAGAATTAAAGCATACTAGATATGCTTTAATTCTCATTAATTCTATAAAGCATACTGGCATCCATGTAAGATATTTATGAAAGAAGAAGCTTTGTTCAAGTGCAAAATCTCTCAGCTAGTACACCACCTTGTAACAAAGAGTAATTGAATTGGTATTGACTGGTTCAGAAGATGTCTGTCCCCATTTGTGGCTATTTAGGATGTGCCAGGAC
>NW_011888866.1:3240023-3276850 GCF_000151845.1 Pteropus vampyrus
GAGTTAACAAGGTGAAAAGGTACGAACAGGAAGGAAACTGCAGACACTGGGAACAGCATGGACAAAGGCCCAGTGGCAAGGAATAGCCTGGTGACAATTAGTAAATAAAAGAAAGTTCAGTGAGGCTAGCATCCAGAGATAATGAGATGCACTGTGCAAATGAGGCCAGGTCAGACACAGGGAGCTTCGAAAGTCAGGCTGAGCTGTGGTCTTTATTCTAAGTTCAATATAAAGTCATTGAGATGTTTTAAGCAACAAGCCATTTTATTTGGGGAGATTAGGGAAGATTTCACATAGTAGATGGCTTTGCAGCTTGAGTAGGAGATTGTTAAAGAGGAAAGATGTTTATGGAAAGAGCTGAAGATGCAAAACAGCGACGAGTGGAAGTTTACACAGTACCTTGGGAATGGTAAGTGGGAGCTATGACAGAAGCTTCGCATCTTTGGAGGAATGACTAGATAACTAAGGTCAAGCTGTGAAGAATTAAAATGCTATGCTGGAGGGTTTAGGCTTTATTGAGTGGGAAGTCAGAGTTTTTAAGGAGGGATGTAGCATGATATTATCTGCAACCTGAGTCCTAAGATTTCAATCAGTGGCTTCTGTAATCATGTCTAGCCTCTAGTTTCTATCTCCAGTTGGATTTTGAACAAAGGTTGCCAGTTGCCTAATCAGAAAACTTACATTATTGGGGTAGAAACTATCACTTGATTCTACTTTTGACATGTGCTATCCTTGGTCTTCACTTTACACTGGGGCTGGTCACCTTGATTCCTACAGAACTGAAGATTGCAACATCCTAATGCGCATGAAGCTCTGAGATCCAGAAGTTCTCTCTTACTGCCATCTCTTATAGATGGGGCTGCACTACTCAGGGAGTTTCCCAAGCAAGCAAATGGAAGCTAAGCTTTATTAAGCCTTTGGAAAATCTATTCTAAGTAATAGCACCATTTACTTCTTGAGTTTGAGACTTCTTGTCAACGTGGTTGGTAACTGAAACAATTCTGAACTTTTAAGCTCTTACCTAGTAGAAAAAAATTTAAACGTCTATGCATTTGACAATTGCTTAGCATGGAGAATGTGCCTAGAAGATACCAAATGCTTGAACCATTGCAGAAGAAAGTAGCCATTCTGTGAAGGCTTTCTTTGCTATTTGTTAAGCATAAAATGTAGATTGAAATAAAGGTTAAAAATAACACATGGAAATAAAGCAAAAATACATGCTGAGCGTTTCTTTCTAGGACACATTCTGAAGGTGAAGATATGCAGAAGAAATGTCTTAAGAATTGTTTTGAGATTTTTGATATTTTATGTATGTGTGCACTATGACTTTAAAATATTGTGTGTATTTTTTTAGAGATGAAGGAGTTTTTTCCCTTTTAAGTGGAAGGGAATAAATGAGGATGGGAAGTAGCTTTTATTGATTATCTGATAACCTACAGGGCATGCCACATATGGTATATTTCCCGTTTGTCTGACAACCCTTTAAATAAAGCTTTAATATATCTATTTTATAGATGAGGTGAGGGCATGCAACTTGTAAGTAGTAGGGCTAAAATTTTAACTTGGGTCTGTCTCCAAGTACCATGCCTGTTGCATTATTCCAATTTTATAGACGAAGAAGTGGAAACTGAGATTTCATTGCTTAGGTGATAGTGCCAACTCTCAAGTCAGATTGTCTGACTTACCCACCATAGAGCCTCTGCAGAATCATGGAGCGAGGCCCAAATAATCACAATAATAATAACTAATGTTTATTGAACACTGTGCTGAACTCTTCACAGGATTTATCTTATTTAATTCTCATAGCAACCCTACTATTCCTGCTATATAGAAGAGAAAACTGAGGCAGAGAGCCGAAATAACTTATCCATGATCATAAGTGCTAAATCTGTGATTTAAATTGGGATGGTCTGACTCTAAAATCTGTAGTCATAGCCACCTCACCACACAGCTGAGCTTTCAACAACCTATCCCAGGAAACTCTAAAAAAGCCCTGTTCCTACTGAGACTGATGCTTCTTCTCTTTTCTCACCAACACAGTTTGTTGGTTTAATGTTTTTATTTCTATTTTGTGCTGCATACAAAGATACTGTTTAAACATGCCATACCAGGCTGTGGGAAATGCCATCAACATGTTCTCCTTGACCATCCTGTAATTCAGAGGGTTTTGTTCTAAGCATTCTGGGAGAATTCCACTAAGCTAAATTTACAGGGCAATAGGCCATAAAACACTGTTCCTTTTGGAGTAAATTTTATTTATTGACTCTCAGGATAGATGTCTCATAAATAAATTGCTCCTTTTCCTTGTCAATTATTGTCCCTATCTTTAGGAATGCATGGTTGCCTTAAATATCTGCAAAGAAAAGAAATTGGATTCTGTGTTATTGACACTGCTGGTTTTGTCTCTCTGACATATGCTGAATATTTTCTTCTTTTTGCCAACATAGAAATCTTTATAGTCTTTATAGAATTATTCATTGTATGGTGCTTTATGCAAAATGACATTATTAATATTAAAATTATAAATGTTGTGACTCCTGAAATGATATGTTTTGATCACATTATTACTGTGGCAAAACATTATTTTAGGATCCTTTTAAATGTTTTTATAACCTTATATTCACTTGCCTACATGGATATGGGTCATCTGGGCTGACATTTAAAAAGATGAAACCCAACTAATTCACCCACGGTAGTCCTTGATATAAATTACAATGGAACAAAATTTTTCTGCCTCTGATGAATGTATAGTAGGTATGTTTCAAAAGAAATTTTAATCTTTCCTTTTCACTGGTATATGAAGCAAGTCTTAAACAGGTTTTTGGACATTAGCTGACATAGCTGAATTTTTGTATTAACATGGCCTTAACTTGCCAGACAGAGGTTCCCTCCATCCTCAGGAGAGAGAGCCATACCCAGCGGCTGCTGCACCATCACAATCTGATGAAATAAAATGAGGTTAGTGCAAGGGATCAGAAGGCCCAATTGCTAACACCAGCTTAGTTAGGAAAATACACTGAATGACTTAGGCAACTTCCTTCCCATCTGAACAATAAAGGGCTTGAATTGGATAGTTGTTAAAGGCCTTTCTGTCACTAACATTCTATATTCTATGGCTCTTGATAATGGCCATGGGTGGAATCCACAAAGGCCTTCCTCCTAAATGCCGAATGTGCAATTAATACTTTCTCCATTACCACCCTCTCTGGTTTTTCCTTGGAAGGAGCAAGAAGAAAAGGAGTATAGAAATGTATAGGTCTTTCTACTCCTTAAATATTAATAATAAAATAAAAACTATTTTGTATTCCGTGCCTATAGGTGCCTATAGAGGGTTACGTCCTTTGATGTTCCTAACCTTTAACCTGCAAGGAAGATATTAATTGTCTCATTTTACAGATGAGAAAAGTAAAGTCCAGAGAGGTGAAATTACTCACCGAAACTCACAAAGCTACCACGTGGCAGAGAAGAGAGAAAAACCCTGGTGTATGGAATTCCAAGCCAGAACTTTGCCACTGTCTCCACAGCCAGCTACACACTGACATTTGTGGGGACTGGAGCATGAATGCCCATATACCAGGTGTCTAAATATTTAAAAGTTATACTTTGTTTCAACTATGTAGGGGCCTTCTTTACAAGGTGCACAGATGAGTCATTGCCAGACTCTACTTCCTACAGTCAAGGTCAATGGTCATGTTCCCTGCCCTGTGACCCAGCTCACTTGCTTTCCATAAGCTTTCCTTCAGCTGCCTTTTGTGAACTGGGAGAAGGGGTGTTTCATACCTGTACAGCTTTCGACTACTGGCCAGCATTTCTTCAGCTCCCTTATTAGTTTCCAAGGGCTGCATAACAAATTACCATAAACCAAGTGGTTTAAAACAGTGGGAATTTATTCTCTCACAGTTGTTCAGAATTCTGAATTCAAGGTGTGGACAGGGCCACACTCCCTCTGAAGGCGCTAGGGCACAAACTTTTCATGCCTCTTCCAGCTTCCGTGGCTCAGATATTCCTTGGCTTGGGGCTGCACATCTCCAACCTCTGCCTCTGCCTCTACATGGCCTTCTCTCTTGTATGTCTGAACCTCAAGTGTCCTTCTACCTTCCTCTTATAAGGATACCTGTCATTGGATTTAAGGCCTAAATCCAGGATGATGCTTTTCAAGATCCTTAATTACATCAGTGAAAACCATTTCTCAAATAAGGTCACCTTTACAGGTTCTGGGAGTTAGGGCATGGACATATATTTTTGGGGGTGGGGGGTGGGAGGGCACCATTCAACCCAGTGCAGTCCTGGATGCCATCAGATGGGCTCAGCCAGGCCTGAGGAGACCACTGGAGGAACAAAGGCATAAACAGAGGCAAAATGGACATAGAGAACAACCACACTATGCAGAAAAGGAGTAGGTGGTGGATGCAGAGAAGGAGGGGAGCATGTAGAGCTACAGCAATTGGCACACCAGGGGCCAGGGCTGTGAGATGAAAGCCTACATCAAGGCACTCACTGTCAATGGCAAACAAGTACTGAGTTTCTACTCTAAGTTTCTACAGGGAAGTCAAGATATTTGAGCCAATGCCGGGACCCAGGGCATTGAGACTGGGGACAGCAATTACTGAAGGGGAAGGGCCCAGAACGCAAAGCGTGCTGAGACCCTGGTAACATCACGCTGGTGAAAGCTGGCAGGATCCTAGGACGGGGTTGGGTGGTGACAAGAGAAATGTTTTCAAATCCAAAATTTGCTCAGCAAAGGGCAGAACAGTGAACAGTAAGCAAGGCAGACTAGGTATTAGAATTAATCATTGTCATTGATAAATATCAGTAGTATTAATAGGTACCATTTGCGAGGGCTTTTTGTAAATCAGGAGGCTTTGTGCTCAACATTTTTACTGGCACTATCTTGTTTAATTCTCACAGCAGCCCTATGAGATAGGCACAATTTTTCAAAGGAAAATTTGAGACCCAGAGAGGGTCAGGAACTTCCCATCATTTCTCAGCCTATGAGGGGCAGGGCTGGTATTCACATCCTGGGCTATATGTGTTAGTGCCCCTCCCTTTGGTCCTTGTCTGAGCATATGGGTACAGATCTGCCCATATTTAGCGGGGCCCAGCCAGTTTCTAGAGTTCTAGGGGACACTGATGCCACCAGGAGAGACATCAAGAGCTAGAGTCATAGTCAAGCAAACTGGGGATCAGGACAGAGCCTCGAGTTTGGAATTAATTCAGAAAGCCAGCCAGCTCCTTGGGTAGGGATTGAAGCAGAGGCCAGCCCTGTAGACCAGGCCAGCACCGGAGATGTCAAGGACTGTGTGTAGGAGCTGTCACAGACCTCAGGGCTTGCTCCTTGAATATGGAATAGTGGAGGCTGCAAGGCAGGCTTCTTGCAAGGGAAGTAGCCTGATGATTGGGTGCACAGACACTATCTCTCTTGAGGAGTTCTCTAGAGTAAGGAGTGGGCTATTTAGGTACTTTTGTGTCAAACTAAGATCTGCTAAAGAGCCCAGTTGAAGGCAAGGAATAGGCCTGGGTGTGGGGGCAGTGGGCAACAATGTACCCAACCTGAGAAGCTAGAGAAAGTCTTAGAAATGAGGTGGTAGCTGACAAACACAAGTATATGTTCACCAGTGTGCATGTATGTGTGTCCATCATGCCATAGAGAGACATGGGGAGCGTGGCTCTTTTTCACATGCAGAGTCAGGGGACTCATGTTTTCTCCTAAGTTTCCCTCTGGTTTCTAGATCCTACCATCTCAGAGTCTTTTTCCTTCTCCTATGAAAAGTTAAAGCCTATGCAAGTTCAGAGAATTTCTCAAAATGAACTTATTAGCACTTTAGTTGTATAAATAAGTATTTTAATTTTTGTGGTGCACATTAAAGTTGGTGGATGGGAGGCTGTCAGAATTCTTAATCGTCATGAAATATGCTCTTAATAATCAGTCTTATTAAATCTAAATGAAATGCCTATATGAGGCCCTATTTTAGTATTTTCTGAACTCATTGCAGCTTTTTTATCTCAAACAGCAACCGGAGTCATTCTAAATCATCATCAAATTAACTATTTATGCTCCCTTTCACCAGCATTCCTTTTCTCTCCTGGTCGGCCTCTCCACAAATCCCATGTTTTATGGATAAATAATTAGCTCTTGCAGTTCGGCTGAGGACACCCTTGGAGTGCTGGGGTGGGGGCGGGGGTGGGGGTGGGGGGAATCCAGTTACAGGACAGGACAATTCCTTGAATTTCCAGAAAGTCCAGGGGAAGTGTCCCTTAGGGTATGCTTTAGAAGGCAGGGAGTGTGCCCACCAGAGCACGGCCTCTTCGGATAGATGTCTGAGTTGCTTGCTCAGTCAGTTTCTCTTGGCTGAAGGCCTGTGACAAGGTAACGCCTCATCTCAATTTACTTCAAATGTGATTTTGAGGAAAGTAGCAGACCAGCTTTTTAAGACCTTATCCTTTGCATTTTGGAGCCTGAGCAGAAAATTTCCAATGCAGAGATCTGAGTTGGCCAAAACTATAGTGGCAGATACATACAATACAATGTCATTTGAACATCTGGACAAGATCATGAAAGTTTCTCCCATGACTTTTTAAGGAGCAGGGAGCTAAGAAGCAGCATCACCTTTGTAGGGACAAATTCCCCCTCCGCTCACTTTGGGAAAATGAGTTGAACTTTTACTAGGAGAAAGGGGAAGGAATATAATTACTGTGCCTTGGGAGTGTACAGAGTACAGATTTGTTACCCTAAGGTAGCTAACACCTCACCAGAGACCCAGCCCCAGACTCTGAGTCCATCATAGGAGTCCCACACCTTGGCAGGAAATGAAAGCAATCTGCTCGTCTGCTCGGCTTGTCTTGGGTGTCTTTACTGCCCTCCATTCGTCAGAAAAGCATGCTCCCGAGGCCTCCCTTTCTTCAGTCCTTTTGTCATTTGCTCTTTAGCCTCTTCCTTCTCCAGGGATGGAGCTAAAGCCTGACCTTTGGATAAGACTGTCAGTTTTAGGTTCAGAGATGGCAGATGGGGCTAACCAGGTATGAAGATGCCTTTATACTTTTTCTAAGGAAACATCAACTTAGCAATAAGCACTATGGATGCTGAAGCTTGTCATCTACTTTCCCATCTTGAGATCTTCTTCTCGGCAGTGAGGAAAGGGAAGAAATTAGAGAAAGTCTCAGTGTCACCATCCTTGACCCATTCCTCTTGATGAGTAAACGATGGCCAGGAGTGATGCAGTCATTCCCAAAGTGTCACTGTTGTTAGCGCAGAATCCAGACCGTTCTGCACAGCTTCTTTTTTTAAACATAGTATCTCCATGACCTATGGAACCCTGATATTCCTCTATTCTTCCTCGGTTCAGCCATCCCAGTGCCTTGTCAACACGTCTGGGTTCTCTTTTGTCATCTAGCCAAGGGGGCATCTTGAAATTTGGAAGATGTTTCCGCTGTGGTGTCTGATCCAGCAAATATAGGAATCTCACATCCACCACTCACTGACTAGTGATCTTGGTCAATCGAGCTAACCATTCTTAGTCTTAGTTTTCTCATCTTTAAAATAGGGATACATTTGCCCTCACAGGATTAAATAAGACAACGCATGGGAATTTCCTGACCCATGGTTGGTGGTCAGTAAATGCTACTTGCTTCTTTTCTCCCACAACAACAAATGTAATCAATTAAGGGACAGGATTCTGGACTATGTTTGGCATCATTTAGATGCTGCCATTATGCAAACAAAGATGTTTGAGTTTGGAACTGGCACTATTCTTCTGTAAATGGAAGTTGTCATTAAACTGAAATGAGCATAATATGTCAAGTTCAGCTATTTTTACACTGGGGGAAAAATGCTTGTCAGTTAAGGACATAGACCCCATCAATAAGGAATTGGGAAGGAACAGTCTCGAGAACTGATGGGGGCAAACCAATCACCAACAGGTAAGTGAGTTCACCTGTGCCTTGGCTATGTGGTGGTTTCTGTTTTTCTCTGACCTGGCTCAGAGGAGCCCAAAGCCCAAAGCACAGCCACGACATACCTTCTGAGGGCCTTGCAGGTGGCCACTTGCCAGAACATACCTGAGTCCTGGTTCTTCTCCACCTCACACCATGGTGCAACCTTGTAGTCTTCCCATCCTTCCTTCATTCATCAAACATTTATAAATGTTCCCTTTAATGTTAAGCCATAGAGAGACAACAATGATTGGTAGTAGTATTATTACAAAATAGTATTTCCTTTAAATGATATCGAGCTACGTTGAAATAAGTATAATGACCTAGAAACTAATGAAAACCACTGTATGTTAGCAAATATAAGAAATAGCTTTGCTGTCAAAAATTGGCCATTTTGAAGGGAAAACTACGTTTTGCTGGAATCACCTGTGGAAAAAAAATGATTGGATTGCAACCCAGAGCAGCTAGGTCTCAATCCTGACTTTTGGTTCTGTCTAAGTTACTTAGCTTGTTTGAGCCCAAGTTTCCTCCTGTATAAAACTGGAGCCATAAGCACTTTCCTTATGGTTTTGTTAAGAAGATTAATGTTAATAAGGTTCATGAAAACACTAGGTCCAGGGCCTAATAGGTAACAAGTGCTCAGTGAATGGAGGCTGGAACGGTTTGGAGAGGCTGCAGAGAGGGTCAGAAGCTTCAAACAAATCTCACATCAAATAAGGTTCAGGCAGCATGACTTAGAACAGCTGGCTCTTCAATTATCCAAATTAAATTGAATGAAAAATCCACCCTGGAGATTTTTAGGTGCATTTAGATCCTGCACCTACTCTTTAGTATTTTAGCTTCTTCATTTGACCACCTACTGTGTAGAGTTGTTTCTTCTTTAATTTGTCCAATATTTACCTCTTTCAAGCTCCATGGGAACCTTTTTCTTCATGTGGACCTTAATTCTTTATTGACACAAGGAGTTAGGAAGTCTACAGGCCAAAAAAGTGAATCTCTGTGAAGCTTCATGTCAATACCTGCCTGAGTTTCTTCTTCTGGGTCCTATTTAAAATACAGATGAATTCGGCCTAACTCTCTCAATATCCCTCCTGCTAACCTTAGCCCTGTCCCTGTCCCACAAAACATCTGCTATTGATTTCAGTTGCTATCAGAAAGTCATGAAGTCATAGGCTGGGAAAATGACGGTTAGTGTCTGTCAGAGTGGGGCAGGGTCCCCCATCTTCTGACTCCTGGCCCAACACTTCTTTCTTCAGAGTTCAGGGGCTCAGGTCTGGCATCTCTTCTTACCTGTACTCTCAAGAAGAGCACACCTTTCTATCAGCCTCCTGAGGAGTCAGCAGGAGCCACCTTGCTTTGCCCTTCACCTGTCTTGGACAAGTGCCTTATTCACTGCAATCTAGTACAAGGGAACTGCCCACAATTTATTCTGCAGAACAGATCAGCGCATCCCACATGAGTGGACTTATCAAAACCTATGACTGTTTTATTCTGCCCTTTCCCATTACCATTGATACTGTCATTCTTAAACCTAGTCTTTGCAATTATGTAGCAATTTATGCTTTTCAGGGCATTTTTTTAATGCTTTGTTCCAGTTGATTCTCACAGAACCTTCTGTAGCAGGCATGGCATTATTATCCTTTTTTTTTTTTTTTTTTTTTTTAAATAGATGTGATAACAGCACAAACGGAGGCAGTGACTTCCCTTGGCCCACACGGCAAGGCCAGCGTGGAGCACATTCTAGCATCCAGATCCCTGACTTGGGGCCAGTACTCTGGGCCACGTCTCTCTCAAGGCGCCGGTGATCTTTAGGGAAACTCAAGCGCCAGTTCTTGGCGTAACTCTTTGCAATTCCTCTTCAGCTACATCCACCACCCCTGTGCACACTTGCAGGCCTCTTTCTTCCAGGAATGATTACGCAGAAAATGAGAGCTGACAGTGATAGATGGACTTTTCCATTTTCTGCTAACGCGGCTATGAAGTCAGAGCCCATTTTAATGAATGTCCATTAAGGTCAAATTTGGAAAGCAGGTATTAAGAGTCATTGCCGCTAATTACACCCTGAGAGCTCTATTTGTATTTTCAAATTGGATAAAAAGGTTAGTAAAATGGAACGTTTCAGCACAGGCTGGCTCCTGGCTTGCTCTCTAAGTTTTCGGAAATGATCGGCTGCCCAAACTTGCTGAGAAATAATGTTCTGTCTTATTCTTGCCTCATGCCTCACAGGTGAGCCAGTGCCAGGAGAAGTGGCTGCCTCTTGAATCCTGTCAGTCTCTGGCAGATCTGATTACATCTGGGACCCTTAAGAGTACTTGAAACAAACTGCACTGGTCTATTTTAATCCCGCTCCTTCTAGAAACTAGAAACTGTAAGGAGAGTCTTGCTGCTGACAGGTGGCTCCATAAAAGTCGTCCATCTGCTGCTAATTATGGCAGAGAGAAAATTCACACAGCCGAGTTTTCAGTTTATTTGCTAAAGATCTCCAAAGGTGTAACTGCCTTCCCGGATCACAAGGCCATTCACAGCATTACATCTATAGAGCCTGTTAATTATTTAAATAATTTAAAACCTGGGGTGGCAGGGAGCATTTAACAGAAGTAGAGCTGAGTGACGATTGGTGTGATGGTCTATCATGGTAGAGGGAAGTAATCTATTCTCATAGCCCAGAGTCTGGACTCACAAGGTTTCGCTTTTCTCCTTAGTATTCTTTCTAAGAGAAACTCAGAGAGGTACAGCATTAAGCAGAATTGCTCATATTTCAGACTTGATTGGCTTTGATTCCCAAAGTCCAGTACACCTCTCTCTCCTATTTGTGGTCATATCCATAGAATGGGTATGAGCTCCCACTGCCTAACTCAGAAGGCTGCTGTGATCTTGGAGAAGGGTAACTTATTAGAAAGTGCCATGTGTAGAGCAGTATGCTATATTAAGATTTTTAGGCCCATTGAATAAATAGAAATGATTATGTCTGATAAAGCAGATGATAAAATAATTTTAAAAGAACTGACATTCTCTTTATTCTCGTAGTTTCTTTTCTTCCATGCAGATACAAGTAGAATGTAAAAGTTGCTCCTTGCTGGTGAAATACATACATACATATACATATATATATATATATATATATATATATATATATATATTCCCTTTGTTTACTTATTCTACAATAATCGTTTTACATTATATTTAGTCTTTGTTTTTCGGATCCATCACTCTCTGGCAGGAATGCTTTGAGGATGGAAGCAGTGTTTTATTTATGTTTATGCTGCTAGTGCCTGATAGAACCTGGTATGTAGTAGATGTTCAATATATGTTAAATTGAAGAGCCCAGACATTAAGCAAATGAAACAAATGTGATTTTACTTTATGGTGAGTTATGTTCAATATTAACCTTAATAAGTGGCACTAAATCTGTCAGATTCAGTCATTTCTGACATTTGATGATTTTGTGTGTGTGTGTGTGTGTGTGTGTGTGTGTGCAAGTGGTAGAAATTCTATAAAATCCATTTCAAAAAAGACATATAACTCCAAGTTGGGTGTGATGAGCTGGAGCTCTCCTGATCTATTCTCTATATTTTGTACTTGGCCATTACACTTTACCCTACATCAGAGTCTGGCTTTCAGGCGTAAAGTGAATGTAGGATAGGTTTAATTGGGTGACTTAGGTTACATGAAATATTCCCTGATGGCTATAACTTGGAAGCCAGAGACTAGTCCCTAGCTGAATAATTTGCAGAGACTATATGGAAAAATACACAAATGAAATGAAGTAATTGCACATGAAAGTGGTAGAACAATGAGAAAATGGTGAGGTCAGAGGATGAGTCCATCTCAGAAGGCAAAAGCAGTTCTAGGTCACCCCTGACTCCATCTGACCCAATTGTCAGATTGCATTTGGGTGTCCTTTAACCTAAATTATATTGTTGTAATATAGCTCATATCATTTTCCATATATTCAGGTCCCCATAAAAGGTAAGTTATGAAACTAAGTTATGATAAAAATGATGTCAATCCAGATAACAATAAAGAAGTCTAAAAAAAGGACTAGAAAAGCATTGGCTGGGATAGTGAAAAGATTTTTAATCCAAAATGTCCTACTGGATAAACCGAGTTGTATTTGTTGTTGGTTTTTTGGTTTTGTTTTGTTTTTCTGCCTCTACTCTTCTGATTTTCTACTTCTGGTTGTTCGGTACTCCTCTATTCCTGAAATGTTACATGTGCACTGAGGCTGCAAAGCAGGCACTAGATCGGAATAGGGTTCCTTGTACCCGTATGTTGTTTGGGATCTCAGTTTTTGAACTATTGCCTCACTCACCTTGCTTTTAGCTCCTCCTGTTCTGATTTTACCAGCTCCTTGCCTCTTGAGCCAGTCCTCTGAAGCTGAGCCTCACCTGGCCTTGCTTCTCTGGCTTTAGTCCTTTATTTCTTTCCTCGATCTCTCCCTTCTAGATATTCAGACCACAAGCCTGCTGGGTGACCTATTCTGGCCCTGCATAGCCCCTGAAAACAGTACTACTCTCCTGGTCCTTTTTGCCCCATGAGTAGGACTTGGGCAAGACACAAGGTCGACAAGCCTTATGGGATTCTTCCTACAATCTCTCTCACTTTCCACAGTCTTTTTCATTCTCTGTTGTATTGTTTCATAAGCTCTCATGGTTGGATTTTCCAAAATCTGATGTATTCAAAACCTTATGTATTTGGTTGTAAGAGATATTGCTGTAGCTTATGATCGTAAGACTTGAGGAAAATAAAAAAGGGGCTCCCACTTAGGGAAAGATTGGGGAATCTTTGACTCAATCTGCATATCCCTAGGAACTATAGTATTCCTTATTTATCGGTATTGTCCTCTTAAATAGATGGTCAGTTCCTTAGTAGGTATTTCTCTATTGTATTTCTCTCAAGTTTAATGCAGTGTCTATATATACTATAGGATATATACTAACTTTTATATTATATAATATATTACATATACTGTATAATATATATTATATATACTATTATATACAAGGATATTACATATACTAGTATATTAAATATACTAGTACATTATATATACTAACTACATATTATATGTAATATACTATATATAGTATATATAATATATATACTATTTTAATTGTTAATTATGAGAGTCACCATAGTCTATTCATTAACTCCTGCTTGAGTGCTATTTCTACCACCAAAAGCTGGTGAGGATTACATGCATTTCTTGGTCCTCATCCCTTTAGGCTAAGATATTTTTGTAAACCAAGTCCGGTGAGGTAGTACTTTTGTTTTCTAAGAAGAGTTATTGGTGAGATATACCAATACATTAATACGGTATAATGATTGCTTTTGTAGCCTAAATAACTATCTTCGGGTGATTTTATATTTTAGTAAATGTTATTTCTGTGATAAAGTACATATGCAAAAAGATTTTTAGTCATTCTTTTTTTTTTTTTAACACTCCAGTGTGTGGCTTGATGTTTTGAGAAAATACCTCCATTGTCACTACTCTGTGGTGCTTTTGCCAAGGAACATTTTGCTTTGCTAGTGTAGAAACGGCCTTTCTGTGACCATTAAGGATTTCTTGGCAATCCTGAATCAAAATGTCCTTGCCAGAGCCTAATTTGGGGAATTGCATTTTTTCCTACTAATTAACTCCATTGTTTCAATTAGGAAAGAACTATTCCTTCCAGCCCAGAACACTGTCTCTGTACAGGAAGGTGGCTTTGAAATGCTTTCACAATGAAGGCAAGGATTTGTACTAAGCTCACCCAGCATCTCTTGTAGCCACATTTTCAAGATGGCTGCTTCTGTTTTTGAGGGTCAGTATGTTGGAATAAAAGGGTTCTACAGAGTTAGAAATGACATCGAAAGAGTCTAGAGGAAGCAAAAGCATTCTTATTGTCCCCATCTTATGGAAAAAGGCTCAGCAAGGTCAAGCATCTTGTCCAAGTTCATCAGTTAGAAAGGAGAATCAAGGTTAGGATATAGGTCTGTTCTCTTCTTGTCTAGGCAGAGTAGTTCTAACTGGCTCAAGTGGAACTCATATCCTTGAAACTGACCCCCTTAGAAGTTTGGTAACCAGCTAAGTTAATCAATCATGAATTCTAAAACTCATATCAGCCACTCGACCTTCATGGCACATGGCTGAAAAGATACTTTGAACCTAGAGTTTAGAACATAGTCAGCAGTCTGTGATCTTTGGCTAGGAAATTTAAAATTGCTTCCTCTCTATTAATGCAAATTATTATAATTAACATCAATGATGTATTTAATTGCTATTTGTAAAAACTACTCTGTATATGCATTAAGCTTTGGAAAAATAGCTATAAATATTTTGTTGTTTTGTGATAGTAAATTAATTGCAGTATTAACTTAAGAATGATTTAGAACCTTGTTGATCTGTCAGCTCATTTTCCCAAGTGACTTTGCCCTCTTGAGCCAGAAAAAAAGGTCACCAAAGATACTTTTTCCTTTAAAAGATGCTCTTCATCTGTCATACCCATGTTGAAAATTTTAATGTTCAGGAATGATAGAGTGTGAAAGATGCTAGTTTGGCCTTTCAGAAGAGGCTCTAGCAGCTGACGGGAGGAGGGATAATATTAAGTTACCCTTTTCTATTCTCATAAGATTTCCTGTCTTACTTCACCCATGGAATATTAACTGAGCATAAGACATGGGATCTAGGGTCAGGCGCATGCTCCATTCAGCTCAAAATATGCTCCAATGGCAGCTTCAAGATTGTCAGTGCCAACATCAAAAGACTAGAAACAGAAACCAAACATTTCATATAGCTTCCTTATATATTGTCCAGCTATTGATTTATAGATTATCATCTCAGCTAATAATAAATCATTGATTCAATAAGTGCCCTATGTTGACTCTTGCCTGTATAAAGGAGAATTTCCTTTCATCTATTTGATCTGAATCTACACTTGTGAAAACACCATGTACTGTTCTCTGTTCTGGTGTTCCTGGTTTAATTAGGCCTGAGGGGGTTGGAGGGCGTTTACTGGAAGAAGCATGTGTGGCTGACACTGCAGACACTGTTAAAGGTAGTCACCATGCAAACACCATGTCTACGACATTTTCTCCTGTTGTTTGCAAAGTGCTAGTCATTGGAGTGCCAAGTCTGACTGAGAACTGGAGCAAAAGTCTCTTCTCCAATGTTGTGATCTCTTGTCACCAGCATCCAGCTAGCACTACTGATACCCAAATCTTGTTCTTATTCAGCATTTCCTTCCTAATAATGCCTAGTATTTTGCATATTTTTTTTAGTAGCTGTACATTGATCAATATTTTTTGGAAACTGATTTTTAAATCCATTGTTTAGTTTACAACCTTTTTCTTAAATATTAGGAGAGGATATTCCCATTTATGATTTATAGATTAAGTGCTCTTTAAAAGACTGGACTATATTGTAAGAACTTGGAGGATAAGAATAGTTTTATTCAAGATTTTATACCTTATGGTGTCTAAAATAGTACCTAAAATATAGGAGATACACAACTTAAATTCTCTAAATTAAATTAAACGACAACAGCATGGCCTTCTGTGGTTGTCAGAATTCTTAAAATGGTATTGGGAAGATTCTGGGAGATGACAGAGGCAAAAAATATAGTTTTTTAAATCTCCCTAAAGCCACCCATAAAAAAAAAAAAGAAAACCTCAGAGTGACTTAGGGTAGCAAAACCAAAAATGCATATGTGACATCTACCAGAAAACTAATTGAAAAGGTATCCCCACAAGTGTCAAAAATTTAGCAATATTAACTAGACCAGCATAGTAAGGAGAAAGCAAAAGAAAAATAAAGAGGGGCTTCTGATGAACTAGTAATAATTACCAAACTGAAATAGACACTAACTAGAAAGTTCAGCAGGGTTATCCAAGGAGAGCAACCAAATCTGGGAAAGAGGCAAGCAGACTAGAATTCATGTGTAAGGGTGATGTTGTCAGAGAACTCTAACCTATGAACTTTTGATACTAATCATCCAAATATTCCTTATAAGGTGATTCCCCCAGGGAGAAGAATCTTCTGTGGGTAGAATCCAAATTGGTTAGGCTAGGAATAATAGGAGCAAAGAAACGAAAAAGTTGGGAAGGGGAGCAGAGTCAGCAGATTTCACGAATCATGAGGACAAATGATTCTGAGCACTTATATAACAGAAAGGGTCACTGTAGAGCTGTGACTCTAAGAATACTCTTCTGGTTTGTCTTCCCCTTTCAGCACAGAAAAACTTATTTCACTTAAAATAAGCAACAGAAAAGGATTATAGGAAAATCACATAAAAATTATTATAAGGAACAACAAAAAAAATCCCATATAAATTATTAGAAGGACATCCATATAGACAAAGAAACCAGAAAAGCATGCCCATAAAACAGATGACAAGTATAAGCTAATATTTCAAAGTAGATATAAGATAAGAAAATAATAGAATCTGTGAAAGGACAAAATTATATGAATGAAGAAATGATAAGAGAAAAGGCAGATTTAAAAAAAGTCTACCTAAACTCAGGGAATAATTGAAAATAAAATAAAATATTATTTTAGAAATGAAGACTGAATGAAAAGGAACACAAGAATAAATAAACATCACAGAAAATTTCTTAAGAGAAATAGAAGATGGAAAAGAGGAGAAAAAATGTTTGAATCAAAAAGTAATTAAGAATTAAAACAGAGAGAAAGTGATACAAAACATAGGTAGTAAAGATTCAATATGTGTATAATAGGAGTTCTCAAAAAAGAAACCAAAGCATAGAATAGAATTGATATTAAAAACTATAAGCAAACTTCCTGAAATAAATGGTAATTAAAGCATACAATGGACTATTACTCAGCCATAAGAAGAGATGAAATACTGCTATTTGTGACAACATGGATGGACTTTGAAATAATCATACTAAGCGGAATAAGCCAGACAGAAAAGGATGAAAATCCCATGATATTACTTATATGTGGGATATAAACTTGAAAGCAACAAATGAACAGGATAAACAAAGAGAGACTCATGGACATGGACTATAGACTAGTGGTTATCAGAGGGTAGGGGTTAGTGGAGGAGAGGGGAGGTAGATGGGGTAAAGGGGGACAAATATGTGGTGACAGAAAGAAATCTATTTATGGGAGGTGAATACACACTAAAATACACACACACACACACACACACATACACACACACATACACACACACGCATATATATGCCTTATTGTTAAAGTGTACAGCTGAAAGAAACATTGGATTTTGTTAACCAATGTCACCATAAAAAATTAATTAATTAAAAAAATGCATACATACTATAAAGGAATATTTTTTTTTCCTGGGAAAATCAATTCAAAATTGCTTCAAAATGAAAAGAAAAGGCTTCTTTGAGCATCCAGAGCATGATATTGAGTCATTCACAATGAAGGGAAAATCAGATTGTCTTTTTTTTTTTCAAAAGCAATGCTTTATTATCTGAAGGCAATGAAAAAACGTATTTAGGATAGTCAAGGACATAAGTACTGAGCCAAGGAGTTTATACCCAGCCAAACTGATTTTCAAGTATAAATATTGTAGGAACATGTTATATACATACAAGAATTCAGGGAACAGCTTAGGAATCTACCAAATAACCGATGAGGCACTGGCATAAGGATTGATGTCTGACAGTAGCAATGAGAATGTGTGAAGATAAAATTACAAGTGCATACCTCTGCATTTCTTCTGCAAACAAAAGGCTTGAGAACCAATGAATCTTTCAAGCAAGTCCAAAATATAAGGAAGGGTAGATTTCATCAAGGATAAAACAACAGTGTTCAACTTGAGTATCAACTCTGGTACTTGAGTATCAGAGACAAATTATTATGGATGAATCTCCTTTACGGTTGTGTAAGATGAAGCTCTGCATACCACAATGGAAGAGTAGCCATAGGTAAATATCCATGAATTGTTGGCTGTGCTTGGCTTTTGTAAGGATCCATTCACATAACATCTGCAAAGAATTCCCAGTTCTGTACCAACAACACTGTCTATACCCAGGGACAGCCTTGACCAATGACCAAACTAGGCAAACCTTCTCTTAGGTAACTATTTCTAGAAGTAGATATTAACCTGTTCTGAAAAAATAGTGAGTCATTCTATATAATTCTGAAAAGGAAGGTCAGTAGTACCCTGTGGTTGAGACCCTCAACAGTTGTGCTATCACATTGGGGCACAAGGTGATCTGTTTAAGATGTGATTTGTGCTTTCTGTGAGCGATTTCTGAGCTTAGAACTTGTTGCACATGGTCCTCCTGTGAATGCCTTTCTATAATCAGTGTTCTATAATCTGAACACTGAAGCATGCATATGACATTTTGAAGTGTGCTTCTTGGCTTTGCTTACAAAAAGCCACACATGACAACAGTTCTTCCAATTTGTTAAGCACCACTGACTCAGAGCCACACCCTGGAAATGAGTAGGACTGAAGGGCTGCCTCAAGCAACATATTCTAGTTCTTGGCTACATTGGCCACATGCCCTACATATTCTATTTCTATAGCAATGGCAGTTTGGGGCATTTGAAAAGTCGAAGTGCCTTGTTGCACGTCCTTGATCCCCAAATGCAAGGATTGTTATCATTGCCAGATTGTATTGCTTGCAGAAAGATAGAACACAGCCTGAAACTCATGGGCTAAATTTTGCTGAATAACGTTTTCCTTGTTTTATTTATCCTCAATAAGAATAATTTTGAAATACTCTAAAAATAATTGTATTGGATACAACTTTCATTTTGGAATTGAACTGAAATAATCATGTCAGAAGCCAACAAGCAGATGGTAAACTTTCAATTTCTGCTGACTTGGGCTAGATTTTTCTAAAAGCTGAAGAGGGCCTTCATGCCCTAAGATTGCGATGCCTTCTGGTACCTTCCAACTGTAACAGATTTGGGTCATTCACTGAAAATCCACATTTATTTCCAGCTTACATAATCTCAATGTGATCTCACTATTTAATTACTATAAATGATTGACACCAGAAATGCTGAAACATGAACTTGATTATGGAAAAGTCTTAAATTCTAATGTTAATGAACTCAGCATCATTTCTGATTTTTTTGTTGGTGTCGGACTTTGTTTCTGTTTCAAGGTGTTAGGACCCTGTAAACTTTTTTTCCCCGCCCCTGGATAATTCCAGAACATCTACTGTTTATAGAGGAAGCTAAAGTTCTGTTAGGTCAACATATTGTGGCTTTCGTTTTTGTGGTTCCTGGCAGACCAGAGGCAGTTCATAACTTCCTCTATGATTTCTACTTTCTTCTCTAGTGTTGTCTTTTCCTCTCAGGGGTACTGCCCCTTCTCAAACCTCTACCTCCGTGATTCAACAGTATTTACTGAATACTCATTCTGTGCTCTGCATTTTGTTAGCACATTCACTTTTCCAACTTAATCCTTGTAGTGACTAACTTGTATATGATAGTTATCCTTCTTATTTTTAAAAGATGAGGGAAACTGAAATTTAATAAGGGAGTGACTTGCCTAAGGGCACAGAAAGTAAGTCGCAGAGTCAGAAATGGAATATTCAGGCTTTAGAACCAAAACATCTGGTTGTGAATTATAAAAGCAACATTTACAAGCAAATCACAAGCTCATTCTCACAACTACCTATTTGTTTTTACTTTTCCCCTGATAGACTTTAGTCATTCCTCTTCACCAATCTTAATTTTATCTGTCCTTAAAAGTCCAATATCAGCTCAGTCTCTGCCACAAGCCTTTCCCAACTCCTCTTCTCCCCCCTCTTCTCTCTCTCTCTCTCTCTCTCTCTCTCTCTATGTCCCTCCCCGCTCCCCCTACCTGCCTCCACCGTCCACCCTCCAACCCCCCTTTTTTGAACTCACCCTCAACCATTCTCTGGTTTGAGGGAGGAGGAAGGAATGTGATGCTAAATGGATGGATTGATTTGCCCTGATCTTAGAAATGCCACCTGTCTGTGGCATTCCACACCTCCAGTCCAAGCCAAACAGACCCCCAAACAGAATGGCCTGGATGCCACTGGGAGTTTCAGTGACTCCCGTCTGAGTCTTAGCTTTCCAGGACTGGATGAAACTGGGTAGGAACAGCCCCTTGCACTCCAGACTTTGACCCACTAAGTCTGCTTCTTTGTGGGAAATGCTCTCCACCTCCTGTCTCAAAGTGCTGTGTTCTAAAAAGTCAGAGTGGGTTGCGAGGAGCCCTACTTAACCTGCGCAGGCCGCTCATCTCGGCACCATTTCCCTGAGCCCTTGGTTATTTTTACTCTCTCCGAGCTTCTTCCCATTCTTCAGGTGCTGGGCGAGGTGGCGTTCATTTGGCTTTGCTTCTGACACAAGATAAACGAGCTTGGGGCCCTCGGCGATTCACTCTGGCTGCCAGGGGGTTCCAAAATAGCATACTATTTTTCATAACAGCAACGTGATATGAAGGGAGATGCAGCAGGTGCACTCAGATTTCCCATTGCCGTCTGGGGCATGTGGTGGAGAGAGAGGATTCATTAAAGTTTGCACTTGTGTCCAGAATAAAGGAAGGCCCACTCTCACAGTGGCCATTTCCCTTTGGCTGGGTCAAGGTCTCCCTCCTGAAGAAGAAGCTTGTCCTTGGCAAAGGGGAAAGAAAAGAAAAAAACAACCCCGGCAACCCCAAAAAAGTCCAACCCCCCTTTTTTTTTTCCTTGTAGAAAAATAAGGTTATGAATGTGAATATCTACTGCATATTTTTTTTACACTATCTTGTGTGGTAAGCAAAAAAGCAAGGTTTCTTAAAAGTTTCAAATATTTGACATTTTAGTTCATTAAATGAGTGGTCATTTCAGAAAGTTTAAAAGGTAAACTCTGATTCTCCCTGTTTCCAGCAATGTAAAGGTGAAAGGTCAAACTGGCATTGCCTCTTTGACTTTCTCTCTCAGGCTCTTGACTCATTTGAAAAAAGCATCTGCTTTCACAGCACCAGTCACTATTAAAAAGTTGGTCCCCAGCCCTACATCTACATCTGATACTCTCCTCTTATCCCTCATCATGAATATGTACATTTTTAGGATAGAAATTATAACAAAGCAAAAAGGATTTTAATTTAGATTTGCATACTCTGTAAGTTTCTTATTGATATTCACCCTCCATCAAGTTACTAAATTTTCATAGATAGAAATGAGCTAAAAATAAAATTGAAGTATATGTAATAATAATGATAATAATATAAGAGATTTTCAAAACTGAAGTGAGGCTGGGGCATTTTCTTTTTTTTGTAAAATGAGTATGAGGAAGCAAATATTATATAAAAGGTACATGCTAGTAAGCTGTAATTGAGTTCATAAGACACTGGATTTTGTCTTATAATACGTCTTAATTTAAACAGTTCTTTTCCCAGGAGACCACGGAGTATGTGGTGCATGAATAAATAAATGTCATGACTTATTTTGGAGGCTCCAATCATAATACAATTATATGCATTGCAAATTTTCATATGCTACTTTTAGTTTCTAGGTTTTTTGTCTTTCAATTATTAAACTGCATTGCAGGAAAAGATACAGCTCGACCTAGCCACAAAAACAGAATCAGAGAGGTTTGTCAAACTAGACAGCAGAATCCCCTCTTTTGTGAGCTTGACCCTATCAGAAGAATGGTGATTAGTTTTTACCTGCTTCAAAAGGTTGTTACAAATACAGATGAATTAAAAAGCTTAAAAAAATTTTTTTCACTAATTACTGGCCTGGCTCAATCAGACATAGAGAGACCAGTCATAGAAAGACAGAGTTGTGATTCTCTCTCATTGTCTTGTCTTGCTGGATTTTAGAGACTATTTCTCTTCTCAAATCAGTGGTAGCTCCTAATCCTACCAGAAGAACATAATACATTTTTCCTCCTTAAGAACAGCATTTTCTTTCCTCAGGTCACTAAGATCCATTTGCTAAATAACTCTTGAAGCCTAAAAAATTGTCCCTGAGTAGCCAGAAGAGGTGAATTCAAGCTTGCAAATAGTTCTCTAAACCTATCACCCTCTTCAAAAGCCTTTTTCTATATACAGTGTGTATAAGTCCTACTCACACAGGGTAATTTGCCATCTTCTAATCTCTCCTATCTCTGATCTCTATGTCTCTCTTTATTTCTCTTTATTAAGAAAATAAATGAGATGTGGGATAGTGGAGAGGTTGAGAGCACTGGCTTGCAATTAGACAGACCAGGCTTTGAGTACTGTGTTTTCTACTCCTTACTTAGTTACCAGCTGTGTGACCCTTGGCAAGTTACTTAACCTGTCTGTGCCTCAGTTTTCTTATACAAAAAAGGTGATAATAGTAGTTCTTATTGGGTTGTTGAGAGGATTGAATAAGAAACTACATGCAAGTGCTCAGCAGAATATCCATAAGATCTCGACAAATATTAGCCATTATCATATCAAAAGCATCTGGCTATAGTAAATCCACCCAGCTTATAGTTTCCCATATCAATCTAATTAAGAAATTGAAAACAATCCGATATTTGGATTTCACCTGATTTGGGGCTGAATTATTCTCTTTCATTTTGTTAAGGAAAACCCAGAATTTCCTAAACAGACATACCCTCTCCAGATACCCTAGTCTCATGAATGCCTAGGTTACTGTCTTCATGGGTATGGCCACACTCTCCCTCATAAGACCAGAATAAAAGGGAATTGAGGGGAAAAAGCACGATTTGTGATTGATTTTTTTCTTTTTCTTTTTTTTTTTTTGGTGTACCTAGACACATTGACTTATTTTCTCCCTCTTAATATTTAGGGTCCTGATGAGTCCTCTCTTGCTGGAAAGCTCAAGTTCTGGGCTCATAAGCCCCCCAGGAGATTGATTATTATAAATTGTTGTTGACCTATCCACTTAAACCCAGAGGTCAGAACTTTAAAGACTAAAGAGTTTACATTGGTGTATTTAGGCTTTAGCTTTAAAATAACCTGATAGTGCTGTGTGGGAGAGATAACTGTGGCTAACAGGCCTGGTAGAGCAAAATAGGGAGGGGACCAGCAACCTAAGGCTGGAGGGAGAAGTAGGGACTTGTGAATGAAGGTCATGGACAAGGGTGGCACACCAGCCACTCTGGCCAGCAGGTGGGGCCACAGCCCATCTCCACCAGCCAGGAGGAGCCCCCTAGATGCTTCCTGCTGCCTGTGATTTTCATTTTTACTTTGAAACTTAATTTTCCTCTTTCCTTTTTCATTGCCGCCAAAGTTATTTTGTGTTGTCATGCAACGCATGTCCTTCCCTTTCTTTATTCCCATTCAATTCACTTCACAGATATTTGAGTGCCTACTATGTGCCAGGCACAGATCCAGGCACTGTCATTATAAAATTGAGGCTCACAGGGTCTCTGTGTTTTGGATGCTGACATTTAGAGATGTAAGACTGTGTTTCTAGAACATTAATGTGCATGGAAATCATCTGAGGATCTTGTGAAAATGCAGATTCTGATTCAGGAAATCTGGATGGAACTAGAGACCCTGCGGTTCTAATTAGCTCCTCAGTGATTCCGGTGCTGCTGGTCCAAGGCCTAGCCTTTGTGTAGCAAGAATGCAAGTACTTTAGTTCCCTCTTCTCTCCTGGCTGACTGTCCTCATTTATGTTAGTGGAGTTTTACAGTGTCACAGACTTGATCTTTCTTGTGAGGCTGTGACCCTGACCTAGGCCAGCATTCACTCAAATAGTTAAGAATTACAAGCCGGGGAATGAGTGGGAGGGAATGGTTAGATGACCCCATGGCTTTTCATCCTGGCCAAGTCCCATGCTGTATTGTGAGTGGGACTTCTGAGTGTCATTGTATGCACAGGGCAGCTCCTGGATAATAGTACGTTAAACACTTTGCATGATATAGTCTTTCTCTGGTAACTGGGGTGCCACTTACTAATTTGCCACTCTTACATGACTAATTTAACTCTAGTTACTACTTGGTCATTAGGGAGTCACTTATTCACGAAGCAGAATCAGGCTAAATAAATAATAAGAAGTGGGAAAAGAGGCAGATGAAAGCAGAGAATGGAAGTTAGCTTTTAATGCAGGCTAGAGACTTGCTGGTGTTTAATGCAGATCCACATTTAGGGTATAAATGCAGACTCTTCCTCTGTTTTTAAGTCCCCGTGACCCGAAATGAACAGAATCTTGGAGCAGAGAGCAGCTACTTTCTCTTCTAATAAGAATCACATCCCAATAGAATGTACACTTCCAATTACTATGCAAAAACAATGGCAGAATTACTTAAAAATGTACAGACCCCCTAAGGGCTCCCCATGCCATAGTCCATGTGAATCTATCATTTGCATGCAACTATTGTGGGGAACAACTAAATCCTCCATCACAGTCTATTTAATCAAGCGAGAAGCCCCTAAATTTCTTTGCAAAGAGTCACGAGTTCTGGAGCTAAATATGCTATTGGTAATATATTCTGGCTGTCTGCGTGCAGCCTTCCTTGTTTTATTCTGAATGGCATGGTGTTTGCATTGACATTTAGATGATGGGTCATCTTGGATTTCTCCTGTTCACAGCTGGAACTTCAGTGGCATCTCCCATTAGTAATCACTGGGCTTTTTTTCTCTAGCGACTGAGCCGTTTACAAACCAAAAAGAGGAAAAATTATATATTTGAGTATACACTACGGAAGAAAAATAAACTAACAGCACAGTAGGAAAGGTGCCTAGGGTTACTTTCTGTGGATAACTGAAGATCAAGTGGAAGGAAAGGACTGAAATGATGTGTTTCCCCCACCCTTACTCACCAGCCCTATTGCCAGACTTGTTATTGGAAAGTTAGATGGATATAGTCTGCAAAGACAGACTACAGGATCCACCACAGCCACTAATGCAGTGGGAATTGAGGGAAGCAGACAGCCTTCTTTTTACAAATATCTACTTGTCTGATCTATTATAGTGCCTGGAATTCTCCCTTGCTTTCCTTCTTTCCTGTTTTCTTTCCTTTTTTTCTTTCCTTCCTTCCTTCCTTCCTTCCTTCCTTCCTTCCTTCCTTCCTTCCTTCCTTCCCTCTCTCCCTCCCTCCCTCCCTCCCTCCCTTTCTTTTTTTCTTTTTTCTTTTATCTCTATCTATCTATCTATCTATCTATCTATCTATCTATCTATCTATCTATCTATCTATCTATCTATCTATCTACCTACCTACCTACCTAGCCAGCCAGCCATCTCCTTGAAGTCCTCTGTTAAGATACAAATGGATTTTCTGGATGGAGCTCCTATTGTAAGGCACTGGTAGTCACAAACAGTTTGGTATCACTTAGTTATCAACTTCAGCAATCTGTATCAGGGCCCTGAGGGACCACTGGAGCTAAGAACCAGGGGGAGCAGGCCAGAGGCAATGTCTTCAAAATCACGGAGACCTCAAGCACTGAAAACGTAACGATCCATTGCCTCCAGTATGCAATGCAAAATAAAGACAGTTTTATACTATAAAATTAGTGTAAGAAAGTCAGTTTTATTTTTTCCTATGATGGCAAAATATTTCCATAGCATTCCGTGTCACTGTCCTTATTTTGTGAGTGTTCAAAGCTAATTTGGCCAGTTCTAGGAACCAGAAAAATCTAGGAAAAGTCAAGGGTGGGACGAAGTGTGTCAGAGGCATGGGAATGGAAGGAGAGCAGAGAGAAGGGAGTGAAGTGTTTCTCCATGAAATGTGCTTACTAGGCAATTTTGTTAAGTCTGGTCTGTACAGCTTTTCTTTCGGAGATGAAAATAAGCCATCTTCCTTTTCCTTTTTAATCCCTTAAATCATTTTCTGTTATTGCCCCTGCTATGTAACATCCCAACCCATCAGAGCACTTGTCACTCCAGTGATGAATTGCAAGGGTTCTCTGGGCTGATTTGGATGGAAGGGGCATCTTCTTGCACCCTCTCTGAGGTGAAGAAAAAAGGACAGGAAAGACGTGAACTGGAACGATCATTGTCCACTTTACCGTCCTGCCTTGGAAATGGTGGAGGCTGGCCCACTTTTCTCACAGTGGTGGCCTTTGCTTGTTTTAAGTACCAACAAATGACCCATTTTCTGGAATTAGGATGGGATAGCGAGAATACTTATACTAATAGTTTGTATCTGTGAGATATCGTTACACATATTAGCTCATTTGCAACTCACAACACTTCTCTGTGGTAAGTCTAGTTATCAATGGCATCACTCCCATTTTATAAATTTGGAATCTGGGATCCAGAGAGGTGAAGTGAATTGCCCAAGGTTATACAACTGGAAAATTACAGAATGGACTTGAACTCAAGTCTTCTAATATTTTTTTGCTGTACTCCACCTATGGAACCCTCTCATAGGTCCTAAGTTGGAGAAACACAGGAACTTCGAAGGCAGAATTCATCATCTTTGTGAGAACTATCAGAGATAAACACAGATCACCTGCTGCTATGGTAGGGCAAGACACCTGAACCCAGCAAAGAGCAACGTGGGAGATGTATGCTATGGACGTGTGAGAAGAGCCAAAATAATTCTGATGAGAATTGGAAAGAAGTTAATAATAAGGAAAGTTTGTTAATTTTCTTTTAGACTGTTATATAAAGGTAATGAGGAAGTCAGTCTGTTCAGACAAGTCTGATAACTCAGACAAGTCTGAGAAGCTGGCTTGTAGTTCAGAATGGTGGCTACACATTTATTCCTAGCATCATTAGGCTCAAAGTTTCTTCCCGGAGAGAAGAAACCACAAATGACAGCTGACCCCCAGTACCTTTCATCACAAACCCAGAGTCTCTAAAAATGCTCGAATGGTGTTTATTGTACTCAGACACTGTTCCAAGCAGTTTACAAATATTAACTCATTGAATGATCATAACAACTCTCTGAAGTAAAGCATTATTATTATTATCTTCACATAAAGAAAGTGATACAAAGAGAGGTTAAGATTTTACGGAGATCATAAAACTTCTCTTTCTCCTGTCAAAATTCTCCAGAACTTTGCTTAAGTCTTTGATATAGCATAAGCCCTATAGGGTATGTTCCTAAACAGCCACTGCTATTATTGGCAGCTCACTATATAGCATCTATGCTAAATGCTTTATACAAAGATCCCATGAGGGTTATACTGTTCCCCTCCCCGCTCCCGCCCGCCCCCCCAGCCTTTTTTTTAAACAGGTTGGAAATGGAGGATTAGAGAAGCTAAATAATTTACAGAGAGTCATGCTGTTAATAAGTAGCTGAGCTCACATTAGAACTCAGGGCTGCTGGTTTCTGAAACCATCCTCCTAACCACAACAATAAACTGTTTCCCACTCCCTGGATGGATTAAAGCTCCTAAGAATTGTTCTAGGGATCTGTAAATATATTCTAGATCTTAAGTGCCGTAAACAGGAGTTCAAATGCCTTGGAAGGGACCCAGGCAATGTCCTAGTTCATCTCTCGTAGCAAAATCCTCAGTTACAAAGGAGGAGATCAGTGACTTGGAGGAGGCAAGTACTATGATGAATTTCCTTCCACTTTCTACTTCTCATGTGTGTCTCTAGCATCAAGACCACCAGTCCCTTGAACTCTCCTCTTCTCCAAATCTATCACCCCTCTTCGGGATTTACTTCTCTCCCCTTATGGTCCAAACTCAATGGTCATTTACTCCTTCCTTTCATAGAATTCCTTATTCCCCACTCTATCCCACTACTAGTGATGTCCACCATTCCTCCTTGACAACTTCCAACCTGAATAACCTCTATTGCCTGCCGCCTCATTGCCCATGTGCGGAGAAAGCCATGTAAATAGTCGTTACGTGGTGCACTAAATTGCTGGTCCGTATTATCCCAGATGGCCTCTGACTCCAAAAATTTGTCAGCTTCCTGCTGCATTCTCCATAGTGACAGACCTAACCCTTCTCCAGGCTTCTCAGACCTCTATGCCTATTTTCATTTTTGAACTGGGAGAAGATTAAGACCCACCAACTTTACAGCTCAAGACTATACAACTCAAGAGCTTTCAGTCTCTATCCATTTTTAACCACAGGATCTTTCAGTATTTTCAGTCATCATCCTAGTCTCACTCCTATGTCTGCAGAAGAAATGGCTTCATTTTGCAGAATTCAAACTCTTCAAGTTAAGGAAGATTCAATGGCTAGTACTTTCTCTTTCTTCTGCCCCTTCTGGCTCTCTTCCCTCAGCCTAAAATATGCTCAAGCCTCCCTTTTCCTGAAACAAAAATAAACACAAAACCCTATACTTCTCAAAACAAGCTATATAGCCAGACTTTTTTTAAAGAAGAAGTCAAAACACATTTCTTTACAGACTTATAACTCCCCAATCTACTGCACTTGGCTTCTGCTCCTGTTATTCCATAGAAACTGCACTCGACGGCTTCCTAATTTTAAAACCTTTAGGCTTGTCTCAGTCTTCCTCCTGCTTAACCACAAATGAGCGTTTCTTCAGAAAGCATGCCTCTTGGAGGGAAGGTTCTTTGGAATTATCCTGGCACTCAGGGTCTATGTACTGGCCCCACTGTACCTTTCTAGTGACTTCTACTAACCCTCTTTTCCACCCACCCTATATTTCAGTGCAGTTAAGGGTCCTCAACTGGACCACCTCTGCTCCTTTTCTCGACTGAACCTTACATTTGGAATTCACTTCATCTTACTCCATCTGTCAAAATCCTACCCATTCTTCAGTGCCCATAGCAAATGTCACCTGTTCTGTAGCTGTCTATGGAATTTCCCCCAGTGAAATCTCTTTATATCATCTTCCATTCTCCCTCTTGTTCAGTGTTCACATCTCTGTGTGGGACTTTGCACATTCCACTTTTACATATTTTTCTTTCACCCTGTTATAGTAACTCAGAGAGTATTCAGGTGACAGAAATTGTCTAATTTGTTGTTTTCATTGATTAGTAAAGCATGTGGAATATAGCAGTTGCTCATCGATGTCTTGGTGAGTGAGCAGTAAAAGAAAAGAAATAAGCAGTGGCAAGTACTGCTAGGTCAAGTTTTATGGAGGTGGTACCTTGAAGTATTATTAATCTTTTGGTGTTACAGGAATTATGGTGCACTTTATTCTGTTCTGGTCACAAGTATCCCATAAAAGCTAACATATCTTGAGCGTTTGTGTTTACTGTGCTACGGACATTGGACAAGCATTTTCGATGCTTTATTTCACTTATTCTCACAATAACATGGATGAGTACTATAGTTATCCCTCTTATTTAGGGTAAAACGTCATCTATAAAATGAGCCTTAGAGAGCTCAAATAATTTGCCAGAGGTCACAATGCTGAAAATGGGCCGAGCTGGGACTCACACTCCAGCTGGTTGGGGCTAATGCCTAACCTCTCAATGACCACACTACACTGTTCTTACACTAAAGTTAATTTTTAGATTTTTTTCAGATTTAAAATCATTCTCAAAAAATTGACATTTAGTCTCAATCATTTCAATCCAAAACTCGTGTTCAGATTCCAGTCCCTGACTTTATTCTTGATTTGTGGTTCAGTGCTCCTCTGTGGGCTGTGGAGGCATTTGTCATTCTTGCCACATCTCTGGCTCTTTTTGTTGTTGTTGTTGTTGTTGTTGTTGCTGTTGTTGTTACTCTAAGAAAGAAGGCTCATGCTTTAATTAAAGTCATATAGAATGTTGATATCACCTTCAAAACTCTTCCATGCTCTCTTTGGTCTTGGAGAAGTCATATGTTATTGACCTGGTGTAGAGTAGCTTTGTCCCCTTCCTTAGAGGGGATAAATCCACACATGATAGATTATATGCCTTCAGAAATAATTGCCTTACAGAGCACTATAATCTCCAATGTATAAGTTCATTGATAGGCAGGAAAAAAATTCTGCCTTCCAAGGTTATTTTATTTCTTACTGTATTATGGGATAAAAACCATTGTCCTTTTTGTAATGGCAGTCTAGACTTGACCAGATTATAGAACAGAAAGCTCTTGAACCAATAGGGATAGTAGCTGAATCAATATTATCTCTCCTTTAGTAATTACTTAGTAATTTCTAGGTTACTAAGAATATGAATTTCTAAGTGCAAAATAGCATGTGTTATCATAAGTTGCACAATTTATTTGGTATCCCTGTCTTTGAGGGAGCATCTCTATGACCAGACATTAGACCCAATGCTTTCCCCAAGCCAAACAGGAAGAGGTACTCTCAGAGAACTGTCAGGTATAATGAAAATATTATCTTTCTATCTTCTTTTAAAAACACAGCTCGTTAGGGGCTTCCTGTAGTTCTACCATTTTCAAACATGATGGAATATCTTTCAGAGTTTATTATATCCTCTCAATCTTTATTTATCGGAAAGTTTTACTTAAAAGTAAGTGTGCCCTTAGTATTTCCTAACCAAGAAAGCAAGTTGGTGATGTTAATCTAGCATCTAATTTCCTAGAATTATTTACTAGCAATAACCACCTCTTATCAAATGGGTATTGGGTGAATTAGGGGGAAAATGAGTGAAACATCCTAAGATCCTTGGAGCTAGTGCAAAACATGGAAATGCAAATATCATATAGTTGCCAGTGATTTTAGTTTGATTTTACATTAGGGTGTCAAAAAGATGAGACTCCAATCCTACTTCCATCCTACTAGTTGTAAGATTTTTGGGCAAACGTGGCTTAGATTATTTTAACTTTGAAATCACAAGGAACTTTAATGTTTAAGTCTGTATTTTGAGAGAACTCAAAGTGAACATTTACTACACCAAGAGAAGAATCAATAATTATGACTGTTGCCACTAAGAAGCTTTATGTTGCAAACAGACTATATGACGAGGGGGCTGAGGCCTCTGAGGTAGTTAAGATTTTTGAAAGATTGTAGTAGGTATGTGGGGGGTTTAGTTTTAAAAGAACTCTGAGTGAACTGGTAAACTGAGAGTATTTTTCATTCAGAGAAATATTTCATACAAATTCTAACAATTCAATAGTGTCGATGATTAAACAATATCAACAGAGAAGCCAAATTGAGGTGGAGAAAGTTATTATTCTGATAAAATCTAAATTATATCCACTATCCCTTTGAAGAAGGAAATTCCCTTTAATTTCATATTTTCCTCCTCTTTTGATTTGAAGTTTCTTTTAAAAACGTTTCTAACAGCTGTAGTGTGTGACCCTTGGAACGTGTCATTTATCTGGGAAATGACATTCATTTTAATATCATTTCACCAAGGAAGCAAGACTTAAACCCACATTTTCTGATCCACTTAGTTGATAATATTCTTCTAAAAAAATTTCTGGCTGGTGAAAGGAAGATAATTTAATTTAAAGAGATTAGATATATTGCTTGAAATGCAAGTCCCCTAGAATTTGACAGCAGAACAAGACCAGTGAACAGAAAACTCATTTTGCCTCCTTGCTATTACGTGCATCGGGGAATTTATATGTTGGGCCGTCAGTCTTTGCTCCATAGAGTAATGTCAATGTCGTTGATTCTTAAAATCTGACATTCATTAAAAGCACCCACAGTGTGGTGATGTAACAGGATTTTTGACAAATGAGCCAAGTGTCACCATTCTGTAAAGGATTATAGAGTGATGCTTTTCAACTTTGAGCTCTTTCTTTAGACTGAATGGATCTTGTCTTCATAGTGCACATGAAAAGTTGATTTCATTGCTCTTCCAAATGGCCTGAATCTGTATTTTCTTCTCTTATCAAATCCAGGAGGAATTTAGGAGACAGAAGAGCTAATATTTATTATTTAATTACTATGAGCCAGGTACTGTGCAGGTTCATTCCATCTATCTACCTACCTACCTACCTACCTATCAATAGACATATTAAAAGTTATATGTATGTGTGTATGGGTATGCGTGTGTATCACAAAATCCTATGAGTTAGCTGTTATGATTTATCCCCACTGAACAGATAAAGAAACTCAGGCTGAAAGGGGCTTAGTCATTTGCCCAAGTAATAGAGCTTCAGTGAAAAGGAAGTTTGTAAAGTCTTGGTAGAAAATTTATCAGCGACCAAAAAGTGCCATACATAATTACATCTGACAGGCTGTTCTTCCTATTTCCACCTTTGTTGGGGAACTAGAAATCTCCTAATGCTGGTTGGCTTCATGCTCTCCTCAAAAGCCTTGTGCAGAAACACCATAGCAATATTTAATACTTTGAAAACAAGCACACACCTGCCCCTGCCCCCAGTTGTGTTGTTAGATTGAAAACAATGCCGCCTGTGGCTCTCTGTACCCTCCCCTCTCATTACAGCCCATCCTTGGAACACAATCATTTTCTGTGTTATCTAAAGGTGTCATTACAGGGTGCTTGCTATATAGTTAGTGCAGCGTCAGCATATTCAATTTGAAACTCCCTCCTATTCCTACCTCTGGAGGATATAACTAGGCCATAAGAATTCCTTTGGGCTACTGTGTTGGGTGGGGACGTAGTCGTGTGTCTGGGACTGTTTTCATGTCTTATTATCTATAGCTTTAGGTTAAATTTGAATAAATTCTCCCCTCAATTTCAGGAAAACAATAGATCCACAATTCGTGCTGGAAAACTAAAGTAAATTTGCATCAAGGCTTTGAGGAGATCACAAAGAAGACAGGCCCTGGAATGAAAAACTGGAATTAAAACTGTTTTATTTAAATTGGAAGTTGTAAAATGAAGAATGAAGCAGAAGTGTATGTTCTAGTTAGTATTTTATGCTGGAACTAAATCTCCTAGCAAACAGTTTAATGGGAAGTCTGCACATAATACTTCAGGGTTCTTAACATTCCATAGTTATGTCCATGTTCTTCCAACAGCATCATCTTTGAATAAACTACACCTTCGTCCCAGCTTTAAATATTTTTTAAATTGAAAAATAGAAAGGACTATCTTCAGAGTATTCCTTTAAAGGAGAGAATGTATAGATTTTTAACCATGAGAAAAATAACTACCGTTTATTATTAGCTAATGTAAAAACTATTAAGCAAGGGCTAAGAGCATGGACTCTGGAATCAGAATGGCTGAGCGATTTGAATCTCTTGAGCTCCACAACTTATGAGCCATGCAAATGTGGGCAGGTTCCTCAACCTCTTTGTGTGCCTGTTTCCTTCTCTGTAAAATTAGGATAATAGTACCTACCTCACAGGGTCGTTAGGATTAAATGAGTGAATTCACATGTTGAGGAAGAAACACTTTTCCTCCACTCTTTTAGGTTCAGTCCATGGGGCCTGTGAATTAAACAAAAGACAGATTAATCAGAGAAAAGGCACATAATGTTTATCAATATTTACATGCATGGGAGTTCACAGAAAAGAACTGGAACTCAAAGAAGTAATTAGACTTGGGGCTTATAAAATATTTTAACAAAAGAGGGCGTTTGGGCTTCAAGAGATGACACATTGTGGGAAAGTGACTAGGAAATGCATGGGGGAAATGAGAGGTAACTAATGGAAGATAAGGGTTATTTTAGTAAGGTCTGTTTATGCAAACTCATCTCTCTGTTGACGCTGCATCTCTGATGATAAGTCGCTTTCTTCCTGGTACAGAGTGAGGTGGTAGTGGGGAGGAACACCTTCACAAAGGGAAATTTATGCCCAGATTTTAGGCAGAGAAGGGGAGGGGAGAGAACTCTTTCTGTATCTTCTGATTCTCAGTTGCCTTTAGCTCAAAATAACCTTTATTCCAAAGTGGCATATTTTGTGGGTGGCATATCCTGATCCCCCTCTCATGAAAAGTATATAGAAAAGTGCCAAGCACAAGATGCATTATAATTCTTACTATGTTAATAGTTAAAACTATCTGGTGCTGTTAAAACCATTAACTCTAATCCTCACAAGAACCATGAAAGGTAGATTAACCTCCATTTCACAGGTGAGAAAACCAAAGCTCAGAGACTTGACTTGACTTTCTCAAAACCATATAGATCATAAATTGCAGAGTTAAATAGCACACCAGCTGTGAGAGCTGGCACTTTTAATATGCAGGAGAGACAGGAACAGGAAATTGTCAGTGGATCATAGAGTTGTTCCAGGCAAGGCTTGGTGGGTTTTCTCAAGCAGTGGTTCACTGCTTCTTTAGTTCAGCAGGCCTTTATATCCCTATGTAACAGTCCACGTTGTGGAGTGCCACTCCAAGCCCTATAGAAACATCAGCTTGATACTAAGAAGGAATAAAATCTGCGTAACTACCTTAATTACAAACAATTATATGGTGCCAATTGTATGTCAGGAGCTCCTAGGAGATCCAGATGATGAGACTTCTCCCTATGCTTCAAGGCCCTCAGGAAAAGCCCATTTACCTACAAATGGCACTCCAGATATAAGAGCAGAATCCAATGGTGTTCCCTCCTCTTGTGCAATACACAGCTCCTGAGGGGGCACAGAAAACAAGGATACTCAGGACAGAGGTGGCTTCCTTGGGGAGAACTTCCTGGAGGACAGCATTTCTCTAGTGGCCTCTGAAGGATGAGATCAGAATAAATGGCAGGGAAGCCAGTCTCTGGGCTCCTTAACCACAAGAACTTTGTCTTAGTCACTTGGAGCATCCTCTACAGCAGGGGTCCCCAATCTCCAGGGCCATGGACCGATACCGGTCTGTGGTCTTTTAGGAACTGGGCTGCACAGCAGGAGGTGAGTGGTGGTGGGCAAGCGAGCCAAGCTTCATCTGTATTTGCAGCTGCCCCCAGTGCAAGCATCACTGCCTCAGCTCCACCCCGGATCATCAGGCATTAGATTCTCATAGGAGCACAAGTTCCTGGTGCCAAAAAGGGTGGAGACCAGTGCTAGTACACCTCAGAAATAAGGTACATCTTAATACACACCACCTAACACACAAACCTAATGCCCATGAACACTGGCACCCCCTCTCCCTTCCCTGCCCCAACACAGTGTGGCAGCTCCTGCCCAGAGGCCTGGCCAGATGTAGGAGAGGGGCTCTGGCCCAAAGATTGTGTTGGGGCGGGGGGCGGACCACGGAGACCAGAAGAGTGAACTGTGCATGCGCCTCCCGGAGTCTTCTGGGAGCTGAAAGGGCTCGGGGCGGTGAGGAGGGCTCCTGGAGCAGAACCCTGGGGTCCCAATTCTACGTCTGCCAAGGTCCAAGGCCACAGCAACCTGAACGTGCCCGTTCCGTTGCTCATTCTCTGGGCCAGTTGTTCTCCCACAGCTGCGACACATCTAAAATTCGTCCTAATAGACCATCCCTGCCAGTTCCTGGAGCCCTCTCCTGAAGAGCAGCCTCAGGTCATTACTTTTTCATTCTGACTCAGTCCATCTATCAGCACCCTGTGGTGGGAGGGGCTAGGTCCTTCACCCTATCCCCTCCATCAGGAAACAATCTGTCTTTTGAACATCAAGGGGAACACCTGCCAGCTGGGGCCTGATCAAGGAGGGTGGGCTGTGGGGTTTCCCAGGAAAGCAAAGAGGGAGCAGTTGGAGCCCTCAGGGTGCACTATGTGACCTTAGGCATGTGAGGGGTTTAAGGCCTGCCCTGACAGAGGGCAGAGAAAGGATGGGATGGGATGTGTGGAGCCTTAGGGCCTGCTCAGAGAGTGGTGGAAGCAGGCCTCAAGGAAGTGGAGCAGCGACCACTCTTTGCATAGGAAGCCAGATCTCGTGGGTTCTCAGGAGTTCTTTGGGCCCTGCCAGGGAGTCCTGGGATGAAGAATACCTGGGATAAACCTACCTAAAATGAATTGGTTTAAACCAAGCCCCAAAGGTGGAATCTAGTAAATTGTGGGCAGAATTCTATATGGAAGTGAAGGAATTGAGGCAGGAGTGAAAGAGGTTGAAGGTAGGATATATGTGTGTGTGTCGAGGAGGGGGATATTAAAAGTGGGGACGGGGTGGGAGGGGGGTAGTGGGGCAGCTCACTAAGTAGATGGACCCAACCAGCAGTCACTCTGCATTTTTGAAGGGGTGACAGCTCCTCAGGAGCTCTCAGGCTAGTTGGGGACTCAGCGTGACCAGATTCCAACAAGGATTCATAAAAATGTAAATTGGAATAGTTCAGAAGAGACAGTGCTCCCTGGGAACTGAAGGAGTCAGGGAAGATCTGTGAAGGAGAGAGGGCTTGGTGTAGGTGACTAGAGAATTGCTACAAGACCAGTAAAATGTCATTTTAAAAGAGTATCTGATAAATTTCCAGCCTGTTTGTGTGTTGAATGAGTCAGGCACTGACCAGAATAGAGTTACTAGTGATAGTTAACATTTATTGAGCATGTATAGGTCAGGCACTGTACCAGGTACCTTGCATGGATTATCTGACTTCGGTCATGCTAGAAAAATCTATTGAGTGCCGACAGTGTGTGTTGGACATTGTTTTAGGCATTGGGAGTTCAGCAGTGAACAAAAATCCTAAGTTCCTGCTATCATGGAGCTTATTCCTAATAACCCTATAATATGGATAATAATATGGTCCTCATTTTACCAAGGAAGCAGCTGAGGTACAGTACAGACAGATTAAGTAATTTGTCCAAGATGACATGGGTAGTTATCAGTGCATTAACTTATTAACCCAGTAGCAAATACCAAGTCCTTACTATATAAAGGAGACTGGGGTAGGTGCTGAGGATAAGGAGATGGGCGGATTAGCTATATTTTCTGCTCTGAATGAGCTTACAGGTGAGTAGGGGAAGGTGAACATGCAGGCAATAATTATAGGTCAATGTAGCATATACAAGGTGTTGAGGAAATGAGGAGCAATGAGCTTTGCCAGTGGGGTAGGGTAGAATTTTTTTTTAAGAGAGATAAGATGAGTAGGAACTTACTGGGTAGAAAAGTAGGTTGGAAGGCAAGAGGACGTTTTGGACAGGGAAAATAGTATGATCCAAATATATAGAGGAGAAAGGGTAGAGAAGGAAGCTAACCTTTGTTGATTGTGTGCTTTGTACCAATGTTTCACATATTTTTAACATTAAATACATAAAATAGATAAAATTTCAAAAGTTTCACCTAGCGATAAATTCTCAGAGGAGCAAAGCATTCCAGAGTTCTGGACCTGAGATAGAATGTGACTGGGCTGGATGCATTTCCGCCTTCACCAGGATGTCAGAGTGGGCTTCTGTAAAAGAG